>NC_133823.1:8686334-8996334 GCF_047830755.1 Zonotrichia albicollis
ACCTGGATAAACAATTCAGCTTCCCCGCTTCTGGATGTTAGATTGCAGGAGCCACTTTGAATTATCAAACCAGCCCGACTCGGCACTGCTGCCCCCTTGGGTCTGGGAACCATCCTGCGTATCGTGGATTTTCAGGAGCCAGCCAGCCACTCCCAGCCACAGGCCCCAAAAAAAAAACTACTACCCTTTTCCCGTGAAGTAAAACTGACCTGTCCATCTTCCGGATGGCACATTGCAGGACCCACTTGGTACTATCAAACCAGCCCGACTTGGCACTGCTGCCACCTTTCATTTGGGAACCATCCTGCGTATCGTGGATTTTCATGAGCCAGCCGGCTACTCCAAGCCACAGGCCCCCGAGAACAAACCACGGGCCTTTTCCCTGGCAAACAAAACTCACCCGCCCCGCTTCTGGCTGGCAGATTGCAGGAGCCACTTGGCTCTATCAAACCAGCCCGACGCGGCGCTGGTGCCCCCTTTGGACTGGGAACCATCCTGCGTATCGTGGATTTTCAGGAGCCAACCGGCCACTCCCAGCCACAGGCCCCCGAACACAAACCACGACTGTTTACCCTGGCAAACAAAACTCACCCGCCCCGCTTCTGGCTGGCAGATTGCAGGAGCCACTTTCCTTTGTCAAACCAGCCCGACTTGGCACTGATGCCCCCTTGATCTGGGAACTATCCTGCGCGGCGTGGATATTCAGGAGCCAGCCGTCCACTCCCAGCCACAGGCCCCCGAACACAAACTACGGCCCCATTCCCTGGAAAGAAAACTGACCTGCTCATCTTCTGGCTGGCAGATTGCAGGAGCAACTTGGCTCTATCAAACCAACCCGAGTTGGCACTGGTGCTACCTTTCATCTGGGCATCATCCTGCGTATCGTGGATTTTCAGGAGCCACCTTGCCACTCCCAGCCACATGTCCCGGAACACAAACCACGGCCCTTTTCCCTGGCAAACAAAACTCGCCTGCCACGCTTCTGGCTGGCAGATTGCAGGAGCCACTTGGCTCTATCAAACCAAACCGACTGGGCACAGGTGCCCCCGTGGGTTTGGGAACCATCATGCGTGGCGTGGATTTTCAGGAGCCAGCCAGACACTCCCAGCCACAGGCCCCCGAACACAAACCACGACCCTTTTCCCTGGCAAACATAACTCACCCACCCCACTTCTGGCTGGCACTTGTTACAATCAAACCAGTCCGGTTTGGCACTGTTTCCACCTTTCATCTGGGAACCATCCGGCGTATCGTGGATTTTCAGGAGCCAGCCGGCCACTCCCAGCCACAGGCCCTCGAAAAAAAACCACGGCCCTTTCCCCTGGACACCAAACTCTTCCGCCCCGCTTCTGGCTGGCAGATTGCAGGAGCCACTTGCCTTTATCAATCCAGCCCGACTAGGCACTGCTGCCCCCTTGGGTCTGGGAACCATCCTGCGTATCGTGGATTTTCAGGAGCCAGCCAGCCACTCCCAACCACAGGTCCCCGAACACAAACCACGGCCCTTTTCCCTGGAAGTAAAACTGACCTGCCCATCTTCTGGCTGGCAGATTGCAGGAGCCACTTGGTACTGTCACACCAGCCCGACTTGGCGCTGGTGCTACCTTTCATTTTGGAACCATCCTGCGTATAATGGATTTTCCGGAGCCAGCCGGCAGCTTCCTCGCCACAGGCCCCCAAACATATACCACAGCCCATTTCCCTGGAAAAAAAACTCTGCTGCCCCGCTTCTGGATGGTAGATTGCAGGAGCACATTTGTACTATCTTGCCAGTCCAACTAGGCACTGGTGCCACCTTTCATCTGGGAACCATCCTGCGTATCATGGATTTTCAGGAGCCAGCCGGCCACTCCCAGCCACAGGCCCCCGAGCACAAACCACGGCCCTTTTCACTGGTAAACAAACTCAACTGCCCCGCTTCTGGCTGGCAGATTGCAGGTGCCACTTGGCTCTATCAAACCAGCCCGACTCAGCACTGGTGCCCCCTTGGGTCTGGGAACCATCCTGCGTATCGTGGATTTTCAGGAGCCAGCCGGCCACTCCCAGCCACAGGCCCCCAAACACACTACGGCCATTTTCCCTGGAAGTAAAACTGACCTGCCCATCTTCTGGCTGGCAGATTGCAGGAGCCACTTGGCTCTATCAAACCAGCCCGGCTTGGTACTGGTACCACCATTCATCTGGGAACCATCCTGCGTATCGTGGATTTTAAGGAGCCACCTTGCCACTCCCACCCACAGGCCCCCAAACACATACCACAGCCCTTTTACCTGGATAAACAATTCAGCTTCCCCGCTTCTGGATGTTAGATTGCAGGAGCCACTTTGAATTATCAAACCAGCCCGACTCGGCACTGCTGCCCCCTTGGGTCTGGGAACCATCCTGCGTATCGTGGATTTTCAGGAGCCAGCCAGCCACTCCCAGCCACAGGCCCCAAAACAAAAACTACTACCCTTTTCCCGTGAAGTAAAACTGACCTGTCCATCTTCTGGATGGCAGATTGCAGCAGTCACTTGATACTATCAAACCAGCCCGACTTGGCACTGCTGCCACCTTTCATTTGGGAACCATCCTGCGTATCGTGGATTTTCATGAGCCAGCCGGCTACTCCAAGCCAAAGGCCCCCGAGAACAAACCACGGCCCTTTTCCCTGGCAAAAAAAACTCACCCGCCCCGCTTCTGGCTGGCAGATTGCAGGAGCCACTTGGATCTATCAAACCAGCCCGACGCAGCGCTGGTGCCCCCTTTGGACTGGGAACCATCCTGCGTATCGTGGATTTTCAGGAGCCAGCCGGCCACTCCCAGCCACAGGCCCCCGAACACAAACCACGACTGTTTACCCTGGCAAACAAAACTCACCCGCCCCGCTTCTGGCTGGCAGATTGCAGGAGCCACATGGCTCTATCATACCAGCCCGACTTGGCACTGGTGCCACCTTTCATCTGGGAACTATCCTTCGCGGC
The DNA here is from genome assembly GCF_047830755.1 of Zonotrichia albicollis. Lineage (NCBI taxonomy): Eukaryota > Metazoa > Chordata > Aves > Passeriformes > Passerellidae > Zonotrichia > Zonotrichia albicollis. The sequence goes on from NC_133823.1 coordinate 8,689,298, forward strand.
GTGGATATTCAGGAGCCAGCCGTTCACTCCCAGCCACAGGCCCCCGAACACAAACTACGGCCCTATTCCCTGGAAATAAAATTGACCTGATCTTCATCTGGCTGGCAGATTGCAGGAGCCACTTGGCTCTATCAAACCAGCCCGACTTGGCACTGGTGCTGCCTTTCTTCTGGGCACCATCCTGCGTACCGTGGATTTTCAGGAGCCACCTGGCCCCTCCCGGCCACACGGCCCCCAACAAAAACCACGGCCCTTTTCCCTGGCAAACAAAACTCAACTTCCTCACTTCTGGATGTTAGATTGCAGGAGCCACTTTGGATTATCAAACCTGCCCGACTCGGCACTGGTGCCCCATAGGGTCTGGGAACCATCCTGCGTATCGTGGATTTTCAGGAGCCTGCCGGCCACTCCCAGCCATAGGGCCCCGAACACAATCTAAGGCCCTTTTCTCTGGTGGTAAATCTGACCTGGCCGTCTGCTGGCTGGCAGATTGCAGGAGACACTTGGTACTATCAAACCAGCCCGACTTGGCACGGGTGCCACCTTTCATCTGGGAACCATACCGCGTATCGTGGATTTTCAGGAGCCAGCCGGCCACTCCCATCCACAGGCCCCCCAACACTAACCACGGCCCTTTTCCCTGGCAAACAAAACTCAGCTGCCCCGCTTCTGGATGGTAGTTTGCAGGAGCCACTTTGTAATATCATACCAGTCCGACTTGGCAGTGGTGCCACATTGGCTCTGGGAATCATCCTGCGCGGCGTAGATTTTCAGGGGCCAGCGGGCCACTCCCAGCCACAGGCCCCCGAACACAAACTACAACCCTTTTCCCTGGCGAAAAATATTCACCCACCCCCCCTCTCGCTGGCAGATTGCAGGAGGCACTTGGCTCTTTGCAACCAGCCGGCTCGGCACTGGTGCCAACATTCGTCTGGGAACGACCCTCTGTATCGTGGATTTTCAGGAGCCAGCCGGCCACTCCCAGCCACAGGCACCCGAACACAGACCACGGCCTTTTTCCCTGGCAAACAAAACTCACCCAGCCCCGCTTCTGGCTGAGAGATTGCAGGAGCTGCTTGCCTCTCTCAAACCAGCCCGATCTCTTTGGAAGCTGGGCACACTATCCCAGTGTTGTGCAGCTGCATTCTCACCTTTCCGAAGCTACTGGTCTCTCCAGCTCCCGGAGGCGAAAAAGCAGCTTCTTTGCAAAAAGGCGATTGTGCCGGTCCCAGTGCACTCCAGTGCGGCGGCATTGGTCGAAATGTGCCCGGGACCGGGGCATAGGTCCGGGGAGCTGCGCACCTTCGTCTTTAGCGTCTTTTGTGGTCTACATCATTGCAGAAAAGTTTTCCACTATGTCTGGCAAGGAGAAACTGTGCCAGCACAGAAAACATCTCCCATCGTGTATTACATGTTGCAGAGAGCTCTGCAGAGTGTTTTGCAAGAAGAAAAACAAAGTTATTGAAAACAACTTCCAACCGAATGTTCATGGGTTTGGAAAAGGTAAGAGAGTAGTAAGGTACTGTTTTCTATCAGTTTGCAAGCTGCGCACACTATCCCAGTGTTGTGCAGCTTCATTCTCACCTTTCCGAAGCAGCCGCACTCTCCAGCTGCCGGAGGCGAAGAAGCGGCTTCTTCGAGCAAAGGCGATTGTACCGGTCCCAGTGCACAAAGGTGCGGCGGCTTCTGCCGAAATATGCCCGGGACCGGCGCTTAGCTACGGGAAACTCCGTATCCTTCGTCTTTAGCGTCTTTTGTAATCTACATCATTGCAGAAAGGTTTTTCACTATGTTAGGCAAGGAGAAACTGTGCCAGCACAGAAAAATCTCCCATCGTATTTTACATGTTGCAGAGAGCTCTGCAGAGTGTTTTACAAGAAGAAAAGGAAAGTTGTCCAAAACACCTTCCAATCGAATGTTCATGTGTTTGGAAAAGGTAGGAAAGTGGTAAGGTACTGTTTTCTATCAGTTTGCAAGCTGCGCACACAATCCCAGTGTTGTGCAGCTTCATTCTTCACCTTTCGAAAGCAGCCGCTCTCTCCGGCTCCCGGAGACGAAGAGGCGGCTTCTTCGCGCAAAGGCGATTGTGCCGGTCCCAGTGCACTCCAGTGCGGCAGCTTCTGCCGAAATGTGCCCGGGACCGGCGCTTAGCTCCGGGGACATCCGTACCTTCTTCTTTCTTGACTTTTGTGGTCGACATCATTGCAAAAAACTTTCCCACTATGTTAGGCAAGGAGAAACTGTGCCAGCACAGAAAACATCTCCCATCGTGTTTTACATGTTGCCGAGAGCTCTGCAGAGTGTTTTGCAAGAAGAAAAGGAAAGTTGTCCAAAACACCTTCCAATCGAATGTTCATGTGTTTGGAAAAGGTAGGAAAGTGGTGAGGTACTGATTTCTATCAGTTTGCAAGCTGCGCACACTATCCCAGTGTTTTACAGCTTCATTCTTCACCTTTCGAAAGCAGCCGCTCTCTCCGGCTCCCGGAGACGAAGGGGCGGCTTCTTCGCGCAAAGGCGATTGTGCCAGTCCCAGTGCACTCCAGTGCGGCGGCTTCTGCCGAAATGTGCCCGGGACCGGGGCATAGCTCCGGGGAGCTCCGTACCTTCCTCTTTCTTGACTTTTGTGGTCTACATCATTGCAAAAAACTTTCCCACTATGTAAGGCAAGGAGAAACTGTGCCAGCACAGAAAACATCTCCCATCGTTTTTAACATGTTGCCGAGAGCTCTGCAGAGTGTTTTGCAAGAAGAAAAGGAAAGTTGTCCAAAACACCTTCCAATCGAATGTTCATGTGTTTGGAAAAGGTAGGAAAGTGGTGAGGTACGGTTTTCTATCAGTTTGCAAGCTGCGCACACAATCCCAGTGTTGTGCAGCTTCATTCTCACCTTTCCGAAGCAGCCGCACTCTCCAGCTGCCGGAGGCGAAGAAGCAGCTTCTTCGCGCAAAGGCGATTGTGCCGGTCCCAGTGCACTCCAGTGCGGCGGCAACTGCCGAAATATGCCCGGGACCGGGGCATAGGTCCGGGGAGCTGCGCACCTTCGTCTTTAGCGTCTTTTGTGGTCTACATCATTGCAGAAAAGTTTTCCACTATGTCTGGCAAGGAGAAACTGTGCCAGCACAGAAAACATCTCCCATCGTGTATTACATGTTGCAGAGAGCTCTGCAGAGTGTTTTGCAAGAAGAAAAACAAAGTTATTGAAAACAACTTCCAACCGAATGTTCATGGGTTTGGAAAAGGTAAGAGAGTAGTAAGGTACTGTTTTCTATCAGTTTGCAAGCTGCGCACACTATCCCAGTGTTGTGCAGCTTCATTCTCACCTTTCCGAAGCAGCCGCACTCTCCAGCTGCCGGAGGCGAAGAAGCGGCTTCTTCGAGCAAAGGCGATTGTACCGGTCCCAGTGCACAAAGGTGCGGCGGCTTCTGCCGAAATATGCCCGGGACCGGCGCTTAGCTACGGGAAACTCCGTATCCTTCGTCTTTAGCGTCTTTTGTAATCTACATCATTGCAGAAAGGTTTTTCACTATGTTAGGCAAGGAGAAACTGTGCCAGCACAGAAAAATCTCCCATCGTATTTTACATGTTGCAGAGAGCTCTGCAGAGTGTTTTACAAGAAGAAAAGGAAAGTTGTCCAAAACACCTTCCAATCGAATGTTCATGTGTTTGGAAAAGGTAGGAAAGTGGTAAGGTACTGTTTTCTATCAGTTTGCAAGCTGCGCACACAATCCCAGTGTTGTGCAGCTTCATTCTTCACCTTTCGAAAGCAGCCGCTCTCTCCGGCTCCCGGAGACGAAGAGGCGGCTTCTTCGCGCAAAGGCGATTGTGCCGGTCCCAGTGCACTCCAGTGCGGCAGCTTCTGCCGAAATGTGCCCGGGACCGGCGCTTAGCTCCGGGGACATCCGTACCTTCTTCTTTCTTGACTTTTGTGGTCGACATCATTGCAAAAAACTTTCCCACTATGTTAGGCAAGGAGAAACTGTGCCAGCACAGAAAACATCTCCCATCGTGTTTTACATGTTGCCGAGAGCTCTGCAGAGTGTTTTGCAAGAAGAAAAGGAAAGTTGTCCAAAACACCTTCCAATCGAATGTTCATGTGTTTGGAAAAGGTAGGAAAGTGGTGAGGTACTGATTTCTATCAGTTTGCAAGCTGCGCACACTATCCCAGTTTTTTACAGCTTCATTCTTCACCTTTCGAAAGCAGCCGCTCTCTCCGGCTCCCGGAGACGAAGGGGCGGCTTCTTCGCGCAAAGGCGATTGTGCCAGTCCCAGTGCACTCCAGTGCGGCGGCTTCTGCCGAAATGTGCCCGGGACCGGGGCATAGCTCCGGGGAGCTCCGTACCTTCCTCTTTCTTGACTTTTGTGGTCTACATCATTGCAAAAAACTTTCCCACTATGTAAGGCAAGGAGAAACTGTGCCAGCACAGAAAACATCTCCCATCGTTTTTTACATGTTGCCGAGAGCTCTGCAGAGTGTTTTGCAAGAAGAAAAGGAAAGTTGTCCAAAACACCTTCCAATCGAATGTTCATGTGTTTGGAAAAGGTAGGAAAGTGGTGAGGTACGGTTTTCTATCAGTTTGCAAGCTGCGCACACAATCCCAGTGTTGTGCAGCTTCATTCTCACCTTTCCGAAGCAGCCGCACTCTCCAGCTGCCGGAGGCGAAGAAGCAGCTTCTTCGCGCAAAGGCGATTGTGCCGGTCCCAGTGCACTCCAGTGCGGCGGCAACTGCCGAAATATGCCCGGGACCGGGGCATAGCTCCGGGGAGCTGCGTACCTTCGTCTTTAACGCCTTTTGTGGTCTACATCATTGCAGAAAGGTTTTTCACTATGTCTGGCAAAGAGAAACTGTGCCAGCACAGAAAACATCTCCCATCGTGTTTTACATGTTGCAGAGAGCTCTGCAGTGTGTTTTGCAAGAAGAAAAGCAAAGTTGTTGAAAACAACTTCCAATCGAATGTGCATATGTTTGGAAACGGTAGGAGAGAGGTAAAGTACTGTTTTGGATGTGTTTGCAAGCTGCGCACACAATCCCAGTGTCGTGCAGCTTCATTCTTCACCTATGGAAAGCAGCCGCACTCTCCATCTGCCGGAGGCGAAGAAGCGGCTTCTTCGAGCAAAGGCGATTTTACCGGTCCCAGTACACTCCAGTGCGGCGTCTTCTGCCGAAATGTGCCCGGGACCGGCGCTTAGCTCCGGGGAGCTCCGTACCTTCTTCTTTCTTGACTTTTGTGGTCTACATCATTGCAAAAAACTTTTCCACTATGTAAGGCAAGGAGAAACTGTGCCAGCACAGAAAACATCTCCCATCGTGTTTTACATGTTGCAGAGAGCTCTGCAGAAGTTTATGCACGAAGAAAGTGAAAGTTGTTGAAAACACCTTCCAGTCGAACGTTCATGTGTTTGGAAAGAGTAGGAGAGTGGTGAGGTACTGTTTTGGATCATTTTGCAAGCTGCGCACTCTATCCTAGTGTTTTGCAGCTGCATTCTCACCTCTCCGAATCTACTGGTCTCTCCGGCTCCCGGAGACGAAGGGGCGGCTTCTTCGCGCAAAGGCGATTGTACCGGTCCCAGTGCACTCCAGTGCGGCGGCATCTGTCGAAATGTGCCCGGGACTGCGGCATAGCTCCGGGGAGCTGCGTACCTTCGTCTTTAGAGTCTTTTGTGGTCTACATCATTGCTGAAAGGTCTTCCACTATGTTAGGCAAGGAGAAACTGTGCCAGCACTGAAAACATCTCCCATCGTGTTTACATGTTGCAGAGAGCTCTGCAGAAGTTTATGCACGAAGAGAAAGAAAGTTGTTGAAAACACCTTCCAACCGAATGTTCATGTGTTTGGAAATGGTGGCAGAGAGGTATGGTACTGTTTTCTATCAGTTTTCAAGCTGCGCACACTATCCCATTTTTCTGCAGCTTCAGTCGGCTTCTCACCTTTCCGAAGCTCTACTGTACCTAAATGTGCCCCGTATCTGCTCATAGCTCCGGGGATCTCTGTACCTTCCTTTTCCGTTTTTGTCTTGGCAATGCAAATGGTTTACTTGCAGCAGTAGGACCGTACAGTGAACTGGACTTTTTGCTTTTAGAGAGAAGCTAAAGTAAAAGTTTCACCAGGATCAGAGCAGGTTGTAAAACAAGAAAATTGTCATGAAAAGAAGCCAGCTTTGTCCCCTTAGATTTGCTAGCTGTGTTTGTACAAAATGAAATGTTTCAACTCTGTGTTCCTGGGTATCACATCAGTAACGGGTACTTCAGTTGCTGAATTTCTCTCGTCAAGTTAAGAAGAGAATCCAAGGAATTGTGATTTCATGCTCACAATTCACCCTATGGTGCCGAAAAGTGATAAAGGGGTGGAAGGTGCACGGGTCAACTAACTTGAATGGCCTATGTAAATCAGCGGCCACTGATTTCCTGAAGGCTTCAACAGGTCAGTTGCCTATGTTTTTCTTGGAATTGTTTTAACCTTCGGTCATGTTTTTCTTGGGATTCTTTTACCCTTTCCCTATTAGTTCAGCCTTTGGTCTCCAGCCTTTGCTGACATTTCAAGTATCTCGGTAGCCTGGAAATGTGTTGTCATAATTGCTGACATCATTATTCCCTTCAAAGGGTTGTTTGCCTCAAGTCTCAGTTTTGCTGGTTTTCTGCTAGTTGATTGTCAGAGGGCAGCAGGTGTTGTGTAGGAGCAAGTACACAAACCCATAGCTGGCTTTTCTTTTGATTTGGCCTGTGTAGCTAATGGAATGACTGAACATCTGTGAGAGGCTTTTCTCTCCCCGTTAGGTTTCACTGGAAGGGCAGATGCAAATCGTCTACCTGAAGTCTTGGCACAGAAGAAAGTAGTGGTTTGCTGCTGCATCTAGCTAGAAGCTTACAAAAGGAAGGCCTTGGGCTGAGGCCCATTCCATTGGCTAAGTAGAAAAGGACTGTGGGAAGGTGAGGCAGCTGAATTAGAGGTAGATCAACAAGTTCTAGAACGGTCGTGTGTTCAAAGCCTGGTGTATGGTGGTTGGTTGAATGGTGTTTGTTATGGCTTAAAGCTATGGAACTGATAAAGGCAAAGTTGCAAGAAAGCAGCTCTCCTTTGCATCTTGCTGGGGACTCTGCTTCACCACGGACCCTCAACTCCAAGTTTGCCAAGGAGATGATCAGTAGGACTGTTGCAGAGCTGCTGTGTGCATCTGAATGGAATGGCAGAGAGTGAAGCGCTGGACATTTCTGGCTTTAGTACAATGCTGCTGCATTGGTGCCAGTTTAGTTGGTTTTCCATCAGTGGCCTTTCTGTCTAGAAGTACACTGCCCAGAGTCTTTCTAGCATGTGATGCCATTTCCTTCCTGTTGTTTTCATACCTTCCTTCAGTTGAAAGGATGATACAATCTTTCCATTTTGAAGATCCCTGTTAGGAAACACTATGCAAGAGGAGTCATCGCTCCCTTTTCTTCTGCCTCCTTTGCCATTTTCAGAGACTCATTTCAAATTTCTGCTAATGTCAAGAGGAATACTGAGATTACCTAGCAGGGTTGGCACTCTCAGCTGCTTTCTTCTTTCATACTGCTTCATACTGGATGTGACTTAAAGGCCTCGTTTTGTCATCTGCATTCTGCTGTGATCCAAAGCTAAATATTCCAGGCGTGTGAACACAAAAAGAACTCCTAGGCTTTTGCAAGAACTAGCCCAGGAGGATTTGTGTTCAATTTGATCTCTACAGTGTTTCAGAAAAAAGGAGATTGTACTGTCTTCTTGTGTACTCTCTTCTTGTGCTCTCATGCCTTGCATGTCCTAGTTAATCTACCGGCGTGACTCATTTGGCATCATCTCATGGTACAAATTCTGCATAGTTTCGTGTCCTTACAAATGCCAGTTGCCAAGGAGCCTATCTGACCATTCAAGGGGCAAAGAATTGTAAGGCTGGCAAGTTCAGTTGCTGAAACTGTAAGTCATGCCATATCAAAGTGACAGAGGAAATCCATTGATCTAGAACATTCAGCTGGACACCTCTGAGAATAGCAGCTTGTCAGCAATGACACAACCATCTTCCTAGCTGTATTCCAGAAAGAGGAAAGGGACACCTTCAATGATTAATATGTTTGGCATGAGAAAAACGCAAGAAATGCAACAGAAATTTAGTCAGATAAAGTGCGTTTCTCTAGTGAGAATTTTGCACTTGCTCTTTCTTGTCTGTGCCTCTACTTTTCAGAGAAGACAGGGGAGCATTTCATTATTATTGTTCTTTTGTTTTCTTTTGTTGGCCTCCCTCTTTCCACCTGCAATTAACAAATTTGCCTTTCTTTACTGGCTTCCCTTACTTTACTTCGACAATTTTACATTAGGTCAACTAACATAATGGTCAAAGTTCTCAGACAGTGGAGAGAAGTAGAAGGTACAGAAAAAAGAACAAAAGAAATCCAGAAAAATAGATAAATTTTAACAGTCTTCTGTGAGAACATTAGGACACAAGATTTCTTTGAAGTGAGTAACTCAGGGGACATTTGATGCAGTCAAATCAGGCCGACATTGCACTGGAGCCAGTATGGGTCTGGGAACAATCCTGCGTATCGTGGATTTTCAGGAGCCAGCTGCCCCTACAAGTTACAGAACCCCAAACACAAACGACGGCCCTTTTTCCCTTGAAAAAAAACCCAGCTGCCCCGCATCTGGATGGCAGATTGCAGGAGTCATATGGTACTGTCAAACCAGCACGACTTGGCACCGGTTTCACCACTCATCTGGAAACCATCCTGCGTATCGTGGATTTTCAGGAGCCCGCTGGCCACTCCCTACCCATCCCCCGCAAAAAAAACCCACGGCCCTTTTCTCTGGAAGTAAAACTGACCTGCCCATCTTCTGGCTGGCAGATTGCAGGAGCCACTTGGAACTATCATACCAGCCCGACTTGGACTGGTGCCACCATTCATCTGGGAACCATCCTGCGTATCGTGGATTTTCAGGAGCCAGCCGGCCACTCCCAGCCACAGGCCCCCGAACACAAACTACGGCACGTTTCCTTGCTAGTAAAACTGACCTGACCACCTTCTGGCTGGCAGATTGCCGGAGTCAATTGGTGCTATGAAACCAGCCAGAATTGTCAGTGGTGCCACCATTCATCTAGGAACTATCCTGCGTATCGTGGATTTTCAGGAGCCAGCCGGCCACTCCCAGCCACAGGCCCCCGAACAAAAACCACGGCCGTTTTCCCTGGCAAACAAAACTCACCCACCCAGCTTCTGGCTGGCAGATAGCTGGAGCCACTTGGCTCTATTAAACCAGCCCAAATTTGCGCTGGTGCCAACTTGAATCTGGGAACAATCTTGCGTATCGTGGATTTTCAGGAGCCAGCCGGCCACTCCCAGCCACAGGCCCCCAAATATATACCACAGCCCTTATCCGTGGAAAATAATCCCAGCTGACAAGCTTCAGGATGGTAGATTGTAGGAGCCACTTTGCACTATCATAACAGACCGACTTGGCAGTGAAGCCACCTTTCATCTGGGAACCATCCTGCGTATTGTGGATTTTCAGGAGCCAGCTGGCCACTCCCAGACAGAGGCCCCCAAACACAAACAACGGCCATTTTCCCTGGAAGTAAACCTGACCTGCCCATTTTCTGGATGGCAGATTGCAGGAGACACTTGGCTCTATCAAACCAGCCCGACTCGGCACTGGTGCCCCCTTGGGTCTGGGAACCATCCTGCGTGGCGTGGATTTTCAGGAGCCTGCCGGCCTCTCCCAGACACAGGCCACCAAACAGAAACTACGGCACGTTTCCCTTGAAGTAAAACTGACCTGCCCACCTTCTGGCTGGCAAATTGCAGGAGTCACTTGGTACTATCATACCAGCCCGTCTTGGCACTGGTGCCACCTTTCATCTGGGAACCATCCTGCGTATCGTGGATTTTCAGGAGCCAGCTGGTCACTCCCAGCCACAGGCCACCGAACCCAAACTACGGCCCTTTTCCCTGGCAAACAAAACTCACCCGACCCACTTCTGGCTGGCAGATTGCAGGAGCCACTTGGCTGTATCAAACCAGCCCGACTTGTCACTGGTGCCACCTTTCATCTGCGAACCATCCTGCGCGGCGTGGATTTTAAGGAGCCAGCCGCCCACTCGCAGCCACAGGCCCCCGAACACAAGCCATGGCCCTATTCCCTGGAAAAAAACCTCAGCTGACCCGCTTCCGAATGGTAGATTGCAGGAGCCACTTTGTACTATCAAACCAGTCCGACACGGCACTGGCTCCCCCGTGGGTCTGGGAACCTTCCTGCGCGGCGTGGATTTTCAGGAGCCAGCCGGCCACTCCCAGCCACAGGCCACCGAACACAAACCACGGCCCATTTCCCTGGTAAAAAAAACTCACCCGCCCCGCTTCTGGCTGGCAGATTGCAGGAGACACTTGCCTCTATCAAACCAGACTGACTTGGCACTGGTGCCACCTTTCATCTGGGAACCATCCTGCGTATCGTGGATTTTCAGGAGCTAGCAGGCCACTCCCAGCCACAGGCCCCCAAACACATACCACGGCCCATTTCCCTGGAAGTGAAACTGGCCTGCCCATCTTCTGGCTGGCAGATTGCAGGAGCCACTTGGTATTATCAAACCAGCCCGACTTGGCACTGGTTCCAACTTTCATCTGGGAACCATCCTGGTTATCGTGGATTTTCAGGAGCCAGCAGCCGCTCCCAGCCACAAGCCCGCAAACAGAACCCACGGCACGTTTCCCTGGAAAACAAAACTCTGCTGCCCATCTTCTGGCTGGCAGATTTCAGGAGCCACTTGGAACTATCATACCATTCCGACTTGGTAATGGTGCCCGTTTGGGCCTGGGAACCATCCTGCGTATCATGGATTTTCAGGAGCCAGCCGGCCACTCCCAGCCACCGGCCCCCAAACATAAAGTACGGCCCATTTCCCTGGAAGTAAAACTGACCTGCCCATCTTCTGTCTGGCAGAATGCAGGAGCCACTTGGCTCTATCAAACCAGCCCAACTCGGCACTGGTTCCACCTTTCATCTGGGAACCATGCTGTGTATCGTGGATTTTAAGGAGCCAGACAGCCACTCCCAGCCACAGGCCCCCAAACAACATCCACGGCCCTTTTCCCTCGAAGTAAAACTCACCTGCCCATCATCAGGCTGGCTGATTGCAGGAGCAACTTGGTATTATCATACCAGCCCGACTTGGCACTGGTGCCCCCTTTCATCTGGTGACACTCCTGCGTATTGTGGATTATCAGGAGCCAGCCGGCCACTCCCAGCCACAGGGCCCCAATAACATCACACGGCTTTTTTTCTTTGGAAGAAAAACTCAGCTGCTCCGCTTCTGGATGGTAGATTGCAGGAGCCACTTTGTACTATCATACCAGTCCGACTTGGCTGTGGTGCCCCCGTGGGTCTGGGAACCATCCTGCATATCGTGGATTTTCAGGAGCCAGCCGGCCCCTGAAGCCACTGGCCCACCAACAGACACCACGGCCCTTTTCCCTGGCAAAAAAAACTCACCCGCCCCGCGTCTGGCTGTCAGATTGCACAAGCCACTAGGCTCTATCAAGCCAGCTCGACTTGGCACTGGTACCTCCTTTCATCTGGCAACCATCCTGCATATTGTGGATTTTCAGGAGCCAGCCGGCCACTCCCAGCAACAGGCCCCCGAACACAAGCCACGGCCCTTTTCCCTGGCAAACAAAACTCACCCGCACCGCTTCTGGCAGGCAGAAGTCAGGAGACACTTGGGTGTACCAAACCAGTCTGACTCTGCACTGGTACCCCGTTGGGTCTAAGAACCATCCTGCGTATTGTGGATTTTCAGGAGCCGGCCGGCCACTCCCAGCCACAGGCCCTCAAACACAAACAACGGCCCTTTGCCCTGGAAGTGAAACTTACCTGCCCATCTTCTGGCTGGCAAATTGCCGGAGCCAATTGGCTCTATTATACCAGCCCAACTTGGCACTGGTGCCACCCTTCATCTGGGAACCATCTTGCGTATCGTGGATTTTCAGGAGCCAGCTGGCCACTCCCAGCCGCAGGCCCCTAAACATATACCACGGACCCTCTCCGTGGAAACAAAACTCAGCTGACCCGCTTCAGGACGGTAGATTGTTGGAGCCACTTTGTACTATCATACCAGTCCGACTTGGCAGTGAAGCCACCTTTAATCTGGGAACCATCCTGCGTATCGTGGATTTTCAGGAGCCAGCCAGCCACTCCCAGCCACAGGACGCCAAACAAAAACTACGGCCCTTTTCCCGTGAAGTGCAACTGACCTGATCATCTTCTGGCTGGCAGATAGCAGGAGCCACTTGGTACTATCATACCACCCGGACTTGGCAGTGGGGGCACATTTCATGTGGGAACCCTCCTGCGTATCGTTGATTTTCAGGAGCCAGCCGGCCAATTCCAGCCAAGTGCCCCCGTACACAAACCATGGCGCTTTTCCCAGGAAAAAAAATCTCACCCGCCCCGCTTCTGGCTGGCAGATTGCAGGAGCCACTTGCCTCTATCAAACCAGCCCGACTTGGCACTGGTGCCCCCTTGGGTCTGGGAACCATCCTGCGTATCGTGGATTTTCAGGAGCCAGCCGGCCACTCCCAGCCACAGGTCCCCAAACATAAACTACGGCTCTTTTCCAGTGAAGTAAAACTGACCTGCCCATCTCCTTGCTTGCAGATTGCAGGAGCCACTTCGCTCTATCAAACCATCCCGACTTTGAACTGGTGCCACTTTCCATCTGGGAACCATCCTGCTCGGCGTGGATTTTCATGAGCCAGCCGGCACCTCCCAGCCACAGGTCCCCAAACACAAACTACGACCCTTTTCCCTGGAAGTAAAACTGACCTGCCCATCTTCTGGCTGGCAGTTTGCAGGAGCCACTTGGCTCTATCAAACCAGCCTGACTTGGAAGTGGTGCCACCTTTCATCTGGGAACCATCCTGCGTATCGAGGATTTTCATGAGCCAGCTGGCCACTCCCCACCACAGGCCCCCAAACACAAACCACGGCCCTTTTCCCTTGCAAACAAAACTCAGCCGCCCCGCTTCTGGCTGGCAGATTTCAGGAGCACCTTGGCTCTATCAAACCAGCGCGACTTGGCACTGGTGCCCCCTTTGGTCTGGGAACCGCCCTGCGTATCGTGGATTTTCAGGGGCCAGCCGGCCACTCCCAGCCACAGGCCCCCAAACACACACCAGGGCCCGTATACCTGGATAAAAATCTTAGCATCTCCGCTTGTGGATGTTAGTTGCAGGTGCCACTTTTAATTATCAAACCAGCCCGACTCGGTACTGGTGACCCCTTGCGTCTGGGAACCATCCTGCGCGTCATGGATTTTCAGGAGCCTGCCAGGCACTCCCAGCCGCAGGACCCGGAACAAAAACGACGGCCCTTTTTCCCTGGCAAACAAAACTCACCCACCCCGCTTCTGGCTGGCAGATTGCTGGAGCCACTTGGCTCTATCAAACCAGCCCGACTTGGCACTGGTGCCACCTTTCATCTGGGAACTATCCTGGGCGGCGTGGATTTTTTGGAGCCAGCCATCCACTCCCAGCCACAGGCCCCCGAGCACAAGCCATGGCCCTGTTCCCTGGCAAACATAACTCACCCGCCGCGCTTCTGGCTGGCAGATTATAGGTGCCACTTGGCTCTATCAAACCAGCCCGACTTTGCACTGGTGCCCCCGTGGGTCTGGGAACCATCCTCCGTGGCGTGGATTTTCAGGATCCAGCCGGCCACTCCCAGCCACAGGTCCCCAAACATAAACTACGGCTCTTTTCCAGTGAAGTAAAACTGACCTGACCATCTTCTGGCTGGCAGATTGCAGGAGCCTCTTGGCCCTATCAAACCATCCCGACTTTGCACTGGTGCCACTTTCCATCTGGGAACCATCCTGCCCGGCGTGGATTTTCATGAGCCAGCCGGCACCTCCCAGCCACAGGCCCCCACACAAACTACGGCCGTTTTCCCTCGAAGTAAAACTGACCTGCCCATCCTCTGGCTGGCAAATTGCAGGAGCACCTTGGCTCTATCAAACCAGCCTGACTTGGAAGTGGTGCTAACTTTCATCTGGGCACCATCCTGCGTATCGTGGATTTTCAGGAGCCACCTCTCCACTCCCAGCCATAGGCCCCCGAACAAAAAGCACGGCCCTTTTCCCTGGCAAACAAAACTCACCCGCCCCGCTTCTGGCTGGCAGATTGCAGGAGCCACTTTGTACTATCTTACCAGTCCCACTTGGCACTGGTGCCACCTTTCATCTGGGAACCACCATGCGCATCATGGATATTCAGGAGCCTGCCGGCCACGCCCAGCCACAGGCCCCCGAGCACACACCACGGCCCTTTTCCCTGGCAAACAAAACTCACCCGCCCCGCTTCTGGCTGGCAGATTGCAGGAGCCAGTTGCCTCTATCAAACCAGCCCGACTCGGCACTGGTGCCACCTTTCATCTGGGAAACATCCTGCGTATCGTGGTTTTTCAGGAGCCAGCCGGCCACTCCCAGCCACAGGCCTCTGAACAGAAATCACGACCCTTTTCCCTGGCAAACAAAAATCACCCTCCCCGCTTCTGGCTGGCAGATTGCAGGAGCCACTTGGCTCTACCAAACCAGCCCGACTCGGCTCTGGTGCCCCTTTGGGTCTGGAAAACTTCCTGCGTGGCGTTGATTTTCAGGAGCCAGCCGGCCACTCCCAGCCACAGGCTCCCAAACACAAACTACGGACCTTTTCCCTGGAAGTCAAACTGACCTGCCCATCTTCTGGCTGGCAGATTGCAGGAGCCACTTGGCTCTATCAAACCAGCCCTACTTTGCACTGTTGCCAATTTTCACCTGGGAACCATCCTGCGTTAAATGGATTTTCCGGAGCCAGCCAGGCACTCCCAGCCACAGGCCCCCAAAAAAACCACGGCCCTTTTCCCTGGAAGTAAAACTGGCCTGCCCATCATCTGGCTGGCAGATTTCAGGAGCCACTTGTCTCTATCAAACCAGCCCGACTTGGTACTGGTACCAACTTTCCTCTGGGAACCATCCGGCGTATCGTGGATTTTCAGGAGCCAGCCGGCCACTCCCAGCCACAGGCCCCCAAACACATACCACGGCCCTTTTACCTGGATAAACAACTCTGCTTCCCCGCTTCTGGATGTTAGATTGCAGGAGCCACTTTGAATTATCAAACCAACCCGACTCGGCACTGGTGCCCCCTTGGGTCTGGGAACCATCCTGCGCGGCGTGGCTTTTCAGGAGCCAGCTGGCAACTCCAAGCCATAGGCCCCCGAACAAAAAGCACGGCCCTTTTCCCGAGAAGTAAAACTGACCTGCCCATCTTCTGGCTGGCAGATTGCAGGAGCCACTTGGTATTATCAAACCAACCCGACGTGGCACTGGTGCCACCTTTCATCCGAGAACCATCCTGCGTATCGTGGATTTTCAGGAGCCAGCCGGCCATTCCCAGCCATAGGCCCCCGAACACAAACCACGGCCCTTTTCCCTGGCAAACAAAACTCACCCGCCCCGCTTCTGGCTGGCAGAGTGCAGGCGCCACTTTGTACAATCTTACCAGTCCGATTTGGCACTGGTGCCCCCTTTGGTCTGGGAACCATCCTGCCTATCGTGGATTTTCAGGAGCCAGCCGGCCACTCCCAGCCACAGGCCCTCAAACACAAACTACGGCCCTTTTCCCTGGAAGTAAAACTGACCTGTCCATCTTCTGGCTGGCAGATTGCAGGAGCCACCTGGCTCTATCAAACCAGCCCGTATCGGCACTGGTGCCACCTTTCATCTGGGAACCATCCTGTGTATCATGGATTTTCAGGAGCCAGGCGGCCACTCCCAGCCACAGGCCCCCGTGCAAAAACCACGGCCCTTTTCCCTGGCAAAAAAAACTCACCCGCCCCGCTTCTGGCTGGCAGAATACAGGTGCCACTTCGCTCTATCAAACCAGCCCGACTCGGTACTGGTGCCAACTTTCATCTGGGAACCATCCTGCGTGTCGTGGATTTTCAGGAGCCAGGCTGCCACTCCCAGCCACAGGCACCCGAGCACAAGCCACGGCCCTTTTCCCTAGCAAACAAATCTCACCCGCCCCGATTCTGGCTGGCAGATTAGAGGTCCCACTTGGCTCTATCAAACCAGCCCGACTCGGCACTGGTGCCACATTTCATCAGGGAACCATCCTGCGTATGGTGGATTTTCAGGAGCCAGCAGGCCACTCCCAGCCACAGGCCCCCAAACACAAACAACGAATGTTTTCCCTGGCAAACAAAAATCACCCGCCCCGCTTCTGGCTGGCAGATTGCTGGAGCCAATTGGCTCTATCGAACCAGCCCGACTTTCCACTTGTGCCCCCGTGGGTCTGGGAACCATCCAGCGTGGCGTGTATTTTTAGGAGCCATTTGGCCACTCCCAGCCAAATGTCCCCAAAAAAAACTACGGCCATTTTCCCATGAAGTAAAACTGACCCGCCCATCTTCTGGCTGGCAGATTGCAGGAGCCACTTGGCTCTATCAAACCAGCCTGACTTGGAAGTGGTGCCCCCTTTCATCTGGGAACCATCCAGAGTATCGTGGATTTTCAGGAGCCAGCCGGTAACTCCCAGCCACTGGCCCCCAAACACAAACCACGGCCATTTTCCCTGGCAAACAATACTCACCCGCCCCGCTTCTGGCTGGCAGATTGCAGGAGCCACTTGGCTCTATCAAACCAGCCCGACTTGGCGCTGGTGCTACCTTTCATTTTGGAACCATCCTGCGTATCATGGATTTTCAGGAGCCAGCCGGCCACTCCCAGCCACAGGGCCCCAAAAACATACCACGGCCTTTTTATCTGGCAAACAAAACTCAGCTGCCCCGCTTCTGGATGGTAGATTGCAGGAGCCACTTTGTACTATCATACCAGTCCGACTTGGCACAGGTGCCCCCTTTGGTCTGGGAACCATCCTGCGCGGCGTGGATTTTCAGGATGCAGCCGTCCACTCCCAGCCACAGGCCCCCAAACACAAACTACGGCCCTTTTCCCTGGAAGTCAAACTGACCTGCCCATCTTCTGGCTGGCAGATTGCAGGAGCCTCTTGCCTCTATCAAACCAGCCTGACTTGGCACTGGTGCCCCCTTGATCTGGGAACCATCCTGCGTATCGTGGAATTTCAGGAGCCAGCCGGCCGCTCCCAGCCACAGGCCCCGGAACACATACCATGGCCCTTTACCCTGGCAAACAAAACTCACCCGCCCCGCTTCTGGCTGGCAGATTGCAGGAGCCACTTGGCTCTATCAAACCAGCCCGACTTGGCACTGGTGCCACCTTTCATCTGGGAACTATCCTGCGCGGCGTGGATTTTCTGGAGCCAGCCGTCCACTCCCAGCCACAGGCCCCCAAACACAAACTACGGCCCTTTTCCCTGGAAGTTAAACTGACCAGCCCAATCTCTGGCTGGCAGATTGCAGGAGCCACTTGGCTCTATCAAACCAACCCGACTTGGCACTGGTGCTACCTTTCATCTGGGCACCATCCTGCGTGGCGTAGATTTTCAGGAGCCACCTTGCCACTCCCAGCCACATGTCCCGGAACACAAACCACGGCCCTTTTCCCTGGCAAACAATACTCACCCGCCCCGCTTCTGGCTGGCAGATTGCAGGAGCCACTTGGCTCTATCAAACCAGCCCGACTTGGCGCTGGTGCTACCTTTCATTTTGGAACCATCCTGCGTATCATGGATTTTCAGGAGCCAGCCGGCCACTCCCAGCCACAGGGCCCCAAAAACATACCACGGCCTTTTTATCTGGCAAACAAAACTCAGCTGCCCCGCTTCTGGATGGTAGATTGCAGGAGCCACTTTGTACTATCATACCAGTCCGACTTGGCACAGGTGCCCCCTTTGGTCTGGGAACCATCCTGCGCGGCGTGGATTTTCAGGATGCAGCCGTCCACTCCCAGCCACAGGCCCCCAAACACAAACTACGGCCCTTTTCCCTGGAAGTCAAACTGACCTGCCCATCTTCTGGCTGGCAGATTGCAGGAGCCTCTTGCCTCTATCAAACCAGCCTGACTTGGCACTGGTGCCCCCTTGATCTGGGAACCATCCTGCGTATCGTGGAATTTCAGGAGCCAGCCGGCCGCTCCCAGCCACAGGCCCCGGAACACATACCATGGCCCTTTACCCTGGCAAACAAAACTCACCCGCCCCGCTTCTGGCTGGCAGATTGCAGGAGCCACTTGGCTCTATCAAACCAGCCCGACTTGGCACTGGTGCCACCTTTCATCTGGGAACTATCCTGCGCGGCGTGGATTTTCTGGAGCCAGCCGTCCACTCCCAGCCACAGGCCCCCAAACACAAACTACGGCCCTTTTCACTGGAAGTTAAACTGACCAGCCCAATCTCTGGCTGGCAGATTGCAGGAGCCACTTGGCTCTATCAAACCAACCCGACTTGGCACTGGTGCTACCTTTCATCTGGGCACCATCCTGCGTGGCGTAGATTTTCAGGAGCCACCTTGCCACTCCCAGCCACATGTCCCGGAACACAAACCACGGCCCTTTTCCCTGGCAAACAAAACTCACCCGTCCCGCTTCTGGCTGGCAGATTGCAGGAGCCACTTGCCTCTATCAAAGCAGTCCACCTCGGCACTGGTGCCCCCTTGGGTCTGGGAACCATCCTGCGTATCGTGGATTTTCAGGAGCCACCCGGCCACTCCCAGCCACAGGCCCCCAAAGACAAACCACGGCCCTTTTCCCTGGCAAACAAAACTCACCCGCCCCGCTTCTGGCTGGCAGATTGTCGGAGCCGCTTGACTCCATGAAACCAGCCCGAGTCAGCACCGGTGCCCGCTTGGGTCTGGGAACCATCCTGCGTATCGTGGATTTTCGGGAGCCAGCCGGCCACTCCCAGCCTCAGCCCCCCGAACATAAACCACGGCCCTTTACCCTGGAAGAAAAACTCACCTGCCCCTCTTCTGGCAGGCAGATTGCAGGAACAACATGGTACTATCTTACAACCCGGTCGTGGCACTGGTGCCACATTTCATGTGGGAACGCTCCTGCGTATCGTGGATTATCAGGAGCCAGCCGGCCACTCCTAGTCACAGACCCCTGAACACAAACCACGGCCCTTTTCCCTGGCAAACAAAACTCACCCGCCCCGCTTCTGGCTGGCAGATTGCAGGAGCCACTTGCCTCTATCAAACCAGCCCTACTCGACACTGGTGCCCCCTTGGGTCTGGGAACCATCCTGGGTGTTGTGGATTTTCAGGAGCCAGCTGGCCACTCCCAGGCACTGGCCCCAGAAAACATATACCGCAGCCCTTATCCGCGGAAAAAAACTCAGCTGCCCCGCTTCAGGACGGTAGATTTTTGGAGCCACTTTGTACTATCATACCAGTCCGACTTGGCAGTGAAGCCACCTTTAATCAGGGAACCATGCTGCGTATCGTGGATTTTCAGGACCCAGCCGGCCACTCCCAGCCTCAGCCCCCCGATCATAAACCACGGCACTTTACCCTGGAAGAAAAACTCACCTGCCCCTCTTCTGGCAGGCAGATTGCAGGAACCACATGGTACTATCATACCACCCGTTCGTGGCACTGGTGCCACATTTCATGTGGGAACCATCCTGCGTATCGTGGATTTTCAGGTGGCAGCCGGCCGCTCCCAGCCACTCGCCCCCGTACACAAACCATGGCCCTTTTCCCTGGTAAACAAAACACACCCGCCCCGCTTCTGGCTGGCAGATTGCAGGAGCCACTTGGCTCTATCAAACCAGCCCTACTCGGCACTGGTGCCCCCTTGGGTCTGGGAACCATCCTGCGTGTCGTGGATTTTCAGGAGCCAGACGGCCACACCCAGACACAGGCCCCCGAACACAAACCACGGCCCTTTTCCCTGGCAAACAAAACTCACCCTCCCCGCTTCTGGCTGGCAGATTGCCGGAGCCACTTGGCTCTATTAAACCAGCCCAACTTGGCGCTGGTGCCACCTTCTTATCTGGGAACCATCTTGCATATCGTGGATTTTCAGGAGCCAGCCAGCCACTTCCAACCTCAGGACCCCAAACACAATCTACGGCCCTTTACCCTGGCATAAAAAACTGACCCACTCCGCTTCTGGCTGGCAGATTGCAGGAGTCACTTGGTGCTCTCTAACCAGCCAGACATGGCAGTGGTGACACCTTTCATCTGGGAGGTATCCTGCGTATTGTGGATTTTCAGGAGCCAGCCGGCCACTCCCAGCCACAGGCCCCCAAACACAAACTACGGCCCTTTTCCCTGGAAGTAAAACTGACCTGCCCCGCTTCTGGCTGGCAGATTGCAGGAGCCACTTGGCTCTATCAAATCAGCCCGACTCGGCACTGGTGACCCCTTGGGTCTGGGAACCATCCTGCGCGGCGTGGATTTACAGGAGCCACCCGGCCACTCCCACCCGCAGGCTCCCGAACAAAAACCACGGCCCTTTTCCCTGGAAGTAAAACTGACCTGCCCATTTTCTGGATGGCAGATTGCAGGAGCCACTTGGTACTGTCAAACCAGCCCGACTTGGCGCTGGTGCTACCTTTCATTTTGGAACCATCCTGCGTATCATGGATTTTCAGGAGCCAGCGGGCCGCTCCCCGCCACGGGCCCCCGAGCACATGCTACGGCCCTTTTCCCTGGAAAAAAAACTCTGCTGCCCCGCTTCTGGATGGTAGATTGCAGGAGCCACTTTGTACTATCTTACAAGTCCAACTTGGCACTGGTGCCACATTTCATCTGGGAACCATCCTGCGTATCGTGGATTTTCAGGAGCCAGCCGGCCACTCCCAGCCACAGGCCACCAAACGCAATCTACGGCCCTTTTCCCTGGCAAACAAAACTCACTTGCCCTGCTTCTGGCTGGCAGATTGCAGGAGCCACTTGCCTGAATCAAACCAGCCCGACTCGGCACTGGTGCCACCGTGGGTTTGGGAACCATCCTGCGTATCGTGGATTTTCAGGGGCCAGCCAGCCACTCCCAGCCACAGGACCCCGTACAAAAACCACGGCCCTTTTCTATGGAAGTGAAACAGACCTGCCCATCTTCTGGCTGGCAGATTGCTGGAGCCACTTGCCTCTATCAAACCAGCCCGACTCGGCACAGGTGCCCCCTTGGGTCTGGGAACCATCCAGCGCGGTACGGATTTTCAGGAGCCAACCGACCACACCCAGCCACAGGCTCCCGAACAAAATCTACACCCCTTTACCCTGGAAGTAAAACTGACCTGCCCATCTTCTGGCTGGCAGATTGCAGGAGCCACTTGGCTCTCTCAAACCAGCTTGACTTGGTACTGGTGCCACCTTTCATCTGGGAACCATCCTGCGTATCGTGGATTTTCAGGAGCCTGACTGCCGCTCCCCGCCACAGGCCCCTGAACACATACCACAGCCCTTTTCCCTGGAAAAAAACTCAGCTTCCCCGCATCTGGATGGTAGATGGCAGGTGCCACTTTGAAATATCTTACCAGTCCGACTTGGCACTGGTGCCACATTTCATCTGGGAACCATCCTGCGTATCGTGGATTTTCAGGAGCCACCCGGCCACCCCCAGCAACAGCCCGCCAAAAATATACCACGGAATTTTTCCCTGGCAAATAAAACTTACCCGCCCCGCTTCTGGATGGTAGATTGCAGGAGCCACTTTGCACTATCATACCAGTCCGACTTGGCAGCGGTGCCACCTTGGGTCTGGGAATCATCCTGCGTATCGTGGATTTTCAGGAGCCAGCCGGCCACTCCCAGCTACAGGCCCCCAATCACAAACTACGGCCCTTTTCCCTGGAAGTAAAACTAACCTGCCCATTTTCTGGCTGGCAGATTGCAGGAGCCTCTTGCCTATATCAAACAAGCCCGACTTGGCACTGGTGCCCCCTTGGGTCTGGGTTCATTCCTGCGTATGGTGGATTTTCAGGAGCCAGACGGCCACTACCAGCCATAGGCCCCCGAACACAAACTACGGCCCTTTTCTCAGGAAGTAAAACTGACCTGCCCATCTTCTGGCTGGCAGATTGCAGGAGCCACTTGGCTCTCTCAAACCAGCCCGACTTGGCATTGCTGCCACCTTTCATCGGGGAACCATCCTGCGTATCGTGGATTTTCAGGAGCCAGCCGGTAACTCCCTGCCACAGGCCCCCGAACACAAACCACGGCCCTTGTCCCTGGCAAACAAAACTCACCCGCCCCGCTTCTGGCTGTCAGATTGCAGGAGCCACTTGGCTCTCTCAAACCAGCCCGACTTGGCACTGGTGCCACCTTTCATCTGGGAACCATCCTGCGTATCGTGGATTTTCAGGAGCCAGCCGGCCACTCCCAGCCACAGGCCCCCAAACAAAAACCACGGCCCTTTTCCCTGGAAGTAAAACTGACCTGCCCATCTTCTGGCTGGCAGATTGCAGGAGCCACTTGGTACTGTCAAACCAGCCCGACTTGGCGCTGGTGCTACATTTCATTTTGGAACCATCATGCGTATCATGGATTTTCAGGAGCCAACTGGCCGCTCCCTGCCGCAGGCCCCCACACACATACCACGGCCCTTTTCCCTGGGAAAAAAACTCAGCTGCCCCGCTTCTGGATGGTATATTGCAGGAGACACTTTGTACTATCTTACAAGTCCAACTTGACACTGGTGACACATTTCATCTGGGAACCATCCTGCGTATCGTGGATTTTCAGAAGCCAGCTGGCCACTCCCAGCCACAGGCCACCAAACACAATCTACGGCCCTTTTCCCTGGCAAACAAAACTCACTTGCCCTGCTTCTGCCTGGCAGATTGCAGGAGCCACTTTGCTCTATCAAACCAGCCCGACTCGGCACTTGTGCTCCCTTGGGTCTGGGAACCATCCTGCGTATCGTGGATTTTCAGGAGCCACCCGGCCACTCCCAGACACAGGCCCCCAAACACAAACCACGGCCCTTTTCCCTGGAAGTAAAACTGACCTGCCCCGCTTCTGGCTGGCAGACTGCAGAAGCCTCATGGCTCTATCAAACCAGACCGACTTGGCACTGGTGCCATTTTTCATCTGGGAACAATCTTGCGTCTCGTGGATTTTCAGGAGCCAGCCGGCCACTCCCAGCCACAGGCCCCCTAACACACACCACGGTCCTTTTCCCTGGCAAACAAAACTCACCCGCCCCGCTTCGGGCTGGCAGATTGCAGGAGCCACTTGCCTATATCAAACCAGCCCGACTTGGCGCTGGTGCTACCTTTCATTTTGGAACCATCAGGCGTATCATGGATTTTCAGGAGCCTGACTGCCGCTCCCTGCCACAGGCCCCTGAACACATACCACGGCCCTTTTCCCTGGAAAAAAACCTCAGCTTCCCCGCATCTGGATGGTAGATGGCAGGAGTCACTTTGAACTAATTTACCAGCCCGACTTGGCACTGGTGCCACATTTCATCTGTGAACCATCCTGCGTATCGTGGATTTTCAGGAGCCACCCGGCCACTCCCAGCCACAGCCCGCCAAAAATATACCACGGACTTTTTCCCTGGCAAACAAAACTTACCCGCCCCGCTTCTGGATGGTAGATTGCAGGAGCCACTTTGTACTATCATACCAGTCCGACTTGGCAGCGGTGCCACCTTGGGTCTGGGAATCATCCTGCGTATCGTGGATTTTCAGGAGCCAGCCGGCCACTCCCAGCTACAGGCTCCCAATCACAAACTACGGCCCTTTTCCCTGGAAGTAAAACTAACCTGCCCATTTTCTGGCTGGCAGATTGCAGGAGCCTCTTGCCTATATCAAACAAGCCCGACTTGACACTGGTGCCCCCTTGGGTCTGGGATCATTCCTGCGTATGGTGGATTTTCAGGAGCCAGCCGGCAACTCCCAGCCACAGGCCCCCAAACAAAAACCACGGCCCTTTTCCCTGGGAAAAAACTCAGCTGCCCCGCTTCTGGATGGTAGATTGCAGGAGACACTTTGTACTATCTTACAAGTCCAACTTGGCACTGGTGTCACATTTCATCTGGGAACCATCCTGCGTATCGTGGATTTTCAGGAACCAGCCGGCCACTCCCAGCCACAGGCCACCAAACACAATCTACGGCCCTTTTCCCTGGCAAACAAAACTCACCCGCCCTGCTTCTGGCTGGCAGATTGCAGGAGCCACTTGGCTGAATCAAAGCAGCCCGACTCGGCACTGGTGCCACCGTGGGTTTGGGAACCATCCTGCGTATCGTGGATTTTCAGGGGCCAGCCAGCCACTCCCAGCCACAGGACCCCGAACAAAAACCACGACCCGTTTCTATGGAAGTCAAACTGACCTGCCCATCTTCTGGCTGGCAGATGGCTGGAGCCACTTGCCTCTATCAAACCAGCCCGACTCGGCACAGGTGCCCCCGTGGGTCTGGGAACCATCCATCGCGGTACGGATTTTCAGGAGCCAACCGACCACTCCCAGCCACAGGCTCCCGAACACAATCTACACCCCTTTACCCTGGAAGTAAAACTGACCTGCCCATCTTCTGGCTGGCAGATTGCAGGAGCCACTTGGCTCTCTCAAACGAGCCTGACTTCGCACTGGTGCCACCTTTCATCTGGGAACCATCCTGCGTATCGTGGATTTTCAGGAGCCAGCCGGCCACTCCAAGTCACAGGCCCCCGAACACAAACTACGGCCCTTTTCCCTTGCAAACCAAACTCACCCGCCCCGCTTCTGGCTGGCAGATTGCAGGAGCCACTTGGCTCTATCAAACCAGCCCGACTTGGCGCTGGTGCTACCTTTCATTTTGGAACCATCATGCGTATCATGGATTTTCAGGAGCCAGCCGGCCGCTCCCCGCCACAGGCCCCCAAACACATACCACGGCCCTTTACCTTGGAAAAAAAACTCAGCTGCCCCGCTTCTGGATGGTAGATTTCAGGAGCCACTTTGTACTATCATACCCGTCCGACTTGGCACTGGTGCCAACTATCATCTGGGAACCATCCTGCGTATCGTGGATTTTCAGGAGCCAGCCGGCCACTCCCTGACACAGGACCCCAAACACAAACCACGGCACTTTTCCCTGGAAGTAAAACTGACCTGCCTCGCTTCTGGCTGGCAGACTGCAGGAGCCTCATGGCTCTATCAAACCAGACCGACTTGGCACTGGTGCCATTTTTCATCTGGGAACAATCTTGCATATCGTGGATTTTCAGGAGCCAGCCGGCCACTCCCAGCCACAGGCCCCCGAACACTAACCACGGACCTTTTCCCTGTCGAACAAAACTCACCCACCCCGCTTCTGGCTGGCAGATTGCAGGAGCCAGTTGACTCTATTCAACCAGCCCGACTCGGCACTGGTTCCACTTGGGTTTGGGAACCATCCTGCGTGGCGTGGGTTTTCAGGAGACAGCCAGCCACTACCAGCCACAGGCCCTTGAACGCACACCACGGCCCTTTTCCCTGGAAAAAAAACTCAGCTACCCCGCTTCTGGATACTAGATTGCAGGAGCCACATTGTACTAACAAACCACCCCGATTTGGCACTGGCGTCAGCTTTGGTCTTGGAACCATCCTGCGTATCGTGGATTTTCAAGAGCCTGTCGGCCACTCCAAGCCATAGGCCCGCAATCACAAACCACGGCCCTTTTCCCTGGAAGTAAAACTCACCCATCTTCTGGCTGGCAGATTTCAGGAGCCACTTGGCTCTATCAAACCAGCCCGACTCGACACTGGTGCCACCTTTCTTCTGGGTACCATCTTGTGTATCGTGGATTTTCAGGAGCTTACCGGCCACTCCGAGCCACATGCTCCTGAGCACAAACCACGGCCCTTTTCCCTGGCAAACAAAACTCACCCGATCCGCTACTGGATGTTAGATTGCAGGCGCCATTTTGTACTATCTTACCAGTCCCACTTGGCACTGATGCCACCTTTCATCTGGGAACCATCCTGCGTATCGTAGATTTTCAGGAGCCAGCCGGCCACTCCCAGTCACAGGGCACCAAACACAAACCACGGCCCTTTTCCCTGGAAGTAAAACTGACCGGCCCGTCCTCTGGCTGGCAGATTGCAGGAGCCACTTGGCTCTATCAAACCAACACTACTCGGCCCTGGTGCCAAATTTCATCTGGGAACCATCCTCTGTATCGTGGATTTTCAGGAGCCAGCCGGCCACTCCCAGCCACAGGCCTCCGAACAAAAACCACGGCCCTTTTCCCTGGAAGTAAAACTGACCTGCCCATCTTCTGGCTGGCAGATTGCAGGAGCCACTTGGCTCTATCAAACCAGCCTGACTTGGTACTTGTGGCACCTTTCATCTGGGAACCATCCAGCGTAACATGGATTTTCAGGAGCCAGCCGGCTACTCCCAGACACAGGCCCCCGAACACAAACCACGGCCCTTTTCCCTGGCAAACAAAACTCACCCAGCCCGCTTCTAGCTGGCAGATTGCAGGAGCCAGTTGGCTCTATTCAACCAGCCCGACTCGGCACTGGTGCCAACTTTCATCTGGGAGCCATCTTCAGTATCGTGGATTTTCAGGAGCCAGCCGGCCACTCCCAGCCACAGGCTCCCGAACAAAATCCACGGCCCTTTTCCCTGGAAGTAAAACTGACCTGCCCATCTTCTGGCTGGCAGATTGCAGGAGCCACTTGGTACTGTCAAACCAGCCCGACTTGGCACTGGTGCTACCTTTCATTTTTGAACCATCATGAGTATCATGGATTT
Organism: Zonotrichia albicollis; assembly: GCF_047830755.1. NCBI lineage: Eukaryota > Metazoa > Chordata > Aves > Passeriformes > Passerellidae > Zonotrichia > Zonotrichia albicollis. The sequence goes on from NC_133823.1 coordinate 8,715,927, forward strand.
TCAGGAGCCAGCCGGCCGCTCCCCACCACAGGCCCCCAAACACATACCACGGCCCTTTTCCCTGGAAAAAAAACTCAGCAGCCTCGCTTCTGGGTGGTAGATTGCAGGAGACACTTTGTACTGTCTGACCAGTCGGAATTGGCACTGGTGACACATTTCATCTGGGAACCATCCTGCGTATCGTGGATTTTCAGGAGCCAGCCGGCCACTCCCAGGAACAGGCCCCCGAACACAAACCACGGTCCTTTTCCCTGGCAAACAAAACTCACCAGCCCCGATTCTGGCTGGCAGATTACAGGAGACACTAGCCTCTATCAAACCAGCCAAACTCGGCACTGGTGCCCCCGTGGGTTTGGGAAACATCCTGCGTGGCGTGGATTTTCAGGAGCCAGCCGGCCACTACCAGCCACATGGCCCCCAAATACAAACCACGGCCATTTTCCCTGGCAAACAAAACTCACCCGCCCCGCTTCGGGCTTGCAGACTGCAGGAGACACTAGCCTCTATCAAACCAGCCCGATTCGGCACTGGTGCCCCCGTGGGTTTGGGAAACATCCTGCACGGCGTGGATTTCCAGGAGCCAGCGGGCCACTACCAGCAACATGGCCCCGAACACAAACCACGGCCCTTTTCCAGTGAAGTAAAACGGACATGCCCATCTTCTGGCTGGCGGATTGCAGGAGGCACTTGGCTCTATCAAACCAGCCCGACTTTTCACTGGTGCCACCTTTCAACTGGGAACCATCCTGCGTGGTGTGGATTTTCAGGAGCCAGCCGGCCACTACCGGCCACAGGCAGCGGAACACAAAACACGGACATTTTCCCTGGAAGTAAAACTGACCTGCCCATCTTCTGGCTGGCAGATTGCAGGAGCCACTTGGTACTGTCAAACCAGCCCGACTTGGCACTCGTGCGACCTTTCATTTTGGAACCATCCTGCGTACCGTGGATTTTCAGGAGCCAGCCGGCCTCTCCCCGCCACAGGCCCCCAAACACAAACCACGGCCCTTTTCCCTGGAAAAAAAATTCAGCTGACCCGCTTCTGGATGGCAGATTGCAGGAGCCACTTTGTACTGTCTTACCAATCCGACTTGGCACTGGTGCCCCCTTGGGTCTGGGAACCATCCTGCGTATCATGGATTTTCAGGAGCCAACCGGCCACTCCCAGCCACAGGCCCCCAAACAAAAACTACGGCCCTTTTCCCTGGAAGTAAAACTGACCTGCCCATCCTCTGGCTGGTAGATTGCAGGAGCCACTTGGCTTTACCAAACCAGCCCGACTCGGCACTGGTGCCACCTTTCATCTGGGAACCATCCTGCCTATCGTGGATTTTCAGGAACCTGCCGGCCACTCCCAGCCACAGGCCCCCGAGCACAAACCACGGCCCTTTTCCCTGGCAAACAAAACTCACCCACCCCGCTTCTGGCTGGCAGATTGCAAGAGACACTTGGCTCAATCAAACCAGCCCATCTCGGCACTGGTGCCCCCGTGGGCTTGGGAACCATCCTGAGTGGCGTGAATTTTCAGGAGCCAGCGGGCCACTACAAGCCACAGGCCGCCGAACAAAAACCACAGCCCTTTTCCCTGGACAAAAACTCAGGTACCCCGCTTCTGGATAGTAGATTGCAGGAGACACATTGTACAAACAAACCAGCCCGATTTGACGCTGGTGCCAACTTTGGTCTTGGAACCATCCTGCGCATCATGGATTTTCAGGATCCAGGTGGCCACTCCCAGCCACAGGCCCCCAAACACACCACGGCCCTTTTCTATGGAAGTAAAACTGACCTACCCATCTGCTGGCTGGCAGATTGAAGGAGCCACTTGGTACTATCAAACCAGCCCGACTTGGCACTGGTGCCACCTTTCATCTGGGAACCATCCTGCGTATCGTGGATTTTCAGGAGCCAGCCGGCCGCTCCCAGCCACAGGCCCCCAAACAAAATCTACAACCCTTTTCCCTGGAAGTATAACTGATCTGCCCGTCTTCCGGCTGGCAGATTGCAGCAGCAACTTGGTACTATCAAACCAGCCCGACTTGGCACTATTGCCACCTTTGGTCTGGGAACCATCCTGCGTATCGTGGATTTTCAGGAGCCAGCCGGCCACTCCCAGCCATAGGCCCCCAAACACAAACCACGGCCCTTTTCCCTGGCAAACAAAACTCACCCGCCCCGCTTCTGGCTGGCAGATTTCAGGAGACACTTGGCTCAATCAAACCAGCCCGACTCGGCACTGGTGCCACCTTTCATCTGGGAACCATCCTGCGTATCGTGGATTTTCAGGAGACAGCGGGCCACTACCAGCCTCAGGCAGCTCAACACATACCACGGCCCTTTTCCCTGGAAAAAAAACTCAGCTACCCTGCTTCTGGATAGTAGATTGCAGGAGCCACATTGTACTAACAAACCAGCCCGATTTGGCACTGGTGCCGCCTTTGGTCTGGGAACCATCCTGCGTATCATGGATTTTCAGGAGCCAGCCGGCCACTCCCAGCCACAGGCCCCCAAAAACAAACCACGGCACTTTTTCCCTGGAAGTTAAACTGCCTTCCCGATCTTCTTGCTGGTAGATTGCAGGAGCCACTTGGCTCTTTCAAACCACCCCGACTTGGCACTGATGCGACCTTTCATCTGGGAACCATCCTGCGTATTGTGGATTTTCAGGAGCCAACAGGTAACTCCCAGCCACAGGCCCCCGAACACATACCACGGCCCTATTACCTGGATAAACAACTCAGCTTGCCCGCTCCTGGATGTTGTATTGCAGGAGCCACTTTGAATTATCAAACCAGCCCGACTCGGCACTGGTGCCCCCTTGGGTCTGGGAAACATCCTGCGTATCGTGGATTTTCAGGAGCCAGCCGGCCACTCCCAGCCACAGGCCCCCGAACAAAAACCACGGCCCTTTTCCCAGGAAGTAAAACTGACCTGCCCATCTTCTGGATAGCGGATTGCAGGAGCCACTTGGCACTATGAAACCAGCCCGAACTGGCACTGGTTCCACCTTTCATCTGGGAACCATCCTGTGTATCGTGGATTTTCAGGAGCCAGCTGGCCACTCCAAGCCATAGGCCCCCGAACAAAATCTACGTCCCTTTTACCTGGAAGAAAAACTGACCTGCCCATCTTCTGGATAGCGGATTGCAGGACCCACTTGGCACTATGAAACCAGCCCGAATTGGCACTGGTTCCACCTTTCATCTGGGAACCATCCTGTGTATCGTGGATTTTCAGGAGCCAGCCGGCCACTCCAAGGCGCAGGCTCCCGAACAAAAACCACGGCCCTTTTCCCTAGAAGTAAAACTGACCTGCCCATCTTCTGGCTGGCAGATTGCAGGAGCCACGTGGTACTGTCAAACCAGCCCGACTTGGCGCTGGTGCTACCTTTCATTTTTGAACCATCATGCGTATCATGGATTTTCAGGAGCTAGCCGGCCGCTCCCAGCCACAGGACCCCGAACACAAACCACGGCCCTTTTCCCTGGAAGTAAAACTGACCTGCCCATCTTCTGGCTGGCGGATTGCAGGAGCCACTTGGCTTTATCAAACCAGCCCGACTTGGCACTGGTTCCACCTATTATCTGGGAACCATCCGGCGTATCGTGGGTTTTTAGGAGCCAGACGGCCACTGCCAGCTGCAGGCCCCCGAGCACAAACCACGGCCCTTTCCTCTGGCAAACAAAACTCACCCGCCCCGCTTCTGCCTGGCAGATAGCAGGGGCCACTTGCCTTTATCAATCCAGCCCGACTAGGCACTGCTACCCCCTTGGGTCTGGGAACCATCCTGCGTATCGTGGATTTTCAGGAGCCAGCCGGCCACTCCCAGCCACAGGCCCCCAAACACAAACCACGGCCCTTTTCCCTGGAAGTAAAACTGACCTGCCGATCTTCTGGATGGCAGATTGCAGGAGGCACTTGATCATGTCAAACCAGCCCGACTTGGCGCTGGTGCGACCTTTCATTTTGGAACCATCCTGTGTATCATGGATTTTCAGGAGCCAGCTGGCCGCTCCCCGCCACAGGCCCCCAAACACAAACCACGGCCCTTTTCCCTGGGAAAAAAACTCAGCTGCCCCGCTTCTGGATTGTAAATTGCAGGAGCCACTTTGCACTATCTTACCAGTCCGACTTGGCACTGGTGCCACCTTTCATCTGGGAACCATCCTGCGTATCGTGGTTTTTCAGGAGCCAGCAGGCCACTCCCATCCACAGGCCGCCAAACAAAAACTACGGCCATTTTCCCTGGAAGTAAAAATGACAGGCTCATCTTCTGGCTGGCAGATTAGAGGAGCCCCTTGGCTCTATCAAACCAGCCCGAGTCGGCACTGGTGCCCCCTTGGGTCTGGGAACCATCCTGCGTATCGTGCATTTTCAGGAGCCAGCCGGCCACTCCCAGCCACAGGCCCCCAAACAAAAACTACGGCCCTTTTCCCTGGAAGTAAAACTGACCTGCCCATCTTCTGGCTGGCAGATTGCAGGAGCCACTTGCCTCTATCAAACCAGTCTGCCTTGGAAGTGGCGCCACCTTTCATCTGGGAACTATCCTGCGTATCGTGGATTTTCAGGAGCCAACAGGTAACTCCCAGCCATAGGCCCCCGAACACATACCACGGCCCTTTTCCCTGGCAAAAAAAACTCACCCGCCCCGCTTCCGGATGTTAGATTGCAGGAGCCACTTTGAATTATCAAACCAGCCACACCCGGCGCTGGTGCCCCCTTGGGTCTGGGAACCATGCTGCGTGTCGTGGATTTTCAGGAGCCTGCCGGCCACTCCCAGCCACAGGCCCCAAAACACAAACTACGGTGCATTTCCCTGGAAGTAAAACTGACCTGCCCATCTTCTGGCTGGCAGATTGCAGGAGCCACTTGGTATTGTCTTACCAGTCCGTCTTGGCACTGGTGCCACATTTCATCTGGGAACCATCCTGCGTATCGTGGATTTTCAGGAGCCAGCCGGCCACTCCAAGGCACAGGCTCCCGAACAAAAACCACGGCCCTTTTCCCTGGAAGTAAAACTGACCTGGCAATCTTCTGGCTGGCAGATTACAGGAGACACTAGCCTCTATCAAACCAGCCAAACTCGGCACTGGTGCCCCCGTGGGTTTGGGAAACATCCTGCGTGGCGTGGATTTTCAGGAGCCAGCCGGCCACTACCAGGCACATGGCACCCAAACACAAACCACAGCCCTTTTCCCTGGAAGTGAAACTGCCTTCCCCATCTTCTGGCTGGCAGATTGCAGGAGCCACTTGGCTCTTTCAAACCACCCCGACTTGGCACTGGTGCCACCTTTCATCTGGGAACCATCCTGCGTGGTGTGGATTTTCAGGAGCCAGCCGGCCACTACCGGACACAGGCCGCGGAACACAAACCACGGACCTTTTCCTTGGAAGTAAAACTGCCTTCCCCATCTTCTGGCTTGCAGATTGCAGGAGCCACTTGGCTCTATCAAACCACCCCGACTTGGCACTGGTGCCACCTTTCATCTGGGAACCAGCCTGCGTATCATGGATTTTCAGGAGCCAACGGGTAACTCCAAGCCACAGGCCCCTGAACACATACCACGGCCCTTTTACCTGGATAAACAACTCAGCTTCCCTCCTTGTGGATGTTAGATTGCAGGAGCCACTTTGAATTATCAAACCTGCCCGACTCGGCACTGGTGCCCCCTTGGGTCTGGGAACCATCCTGCGCGGCGTGGATTTTCAGGAGCCTGCCGGCCACTCCAAGCCATAGGCCCCCTAACAAAAACTACGGCCCTTTTCCCTGGAAGTAAAACTGACCTGCCCATCTTCTGGCTAGCAGATTGCAGGAGCCACTTGGCACTATCAAACCAGCCCGACTTGGCACTGGTGTCACCTTTCATCTGGGAACCATCCGGCTAATCGTGGATTTTCAGGAGCCAGCCGGCCACTCCCAGGAACAGGCCCCCGAATACAAACCACGGTCCTTTTCCCTGGCAAACAAAACTCACCCGCCCCGATTCTGGCTGGCAGATTACAGGAGACACTAGCCTCTATCAAACCAGCCAAACTCGGCACTGGTGCCCCCGTGGGTTTGGGAAACATCCTGCGTGGCGTGGATTTTCAGGAGCCAGCCGGCCACTACCAGGCACATGGCACCCAAACACAAACCACAGCCCTTTTCCCTGGAAGTGAAACTGCCTTCCCCATCTTCTGGCTGGCAGATTGCAGGAGCCACTTGGCTCTATCAAACCACCCCGACTTGGCACTGGTGCCACCTTTCATCTGGGAACCAGCCTGCGTATCATGGATTTTCAGGAGCCAACGGGTAACTCCAAGCCACAGGCCCCTGAACACATACCACGGCCCTTTTACCTGGATAAACAACTCAGCTTCCCTCCTTGTGGATGTTAGATTGCAGGAGCCACTTTGAATTATCAAACCTGCCCGACTCGGCACTGGTGCCCCCTTGGGTCTGGGAACCATCCTGCGCGGCGTGGATTTTCAGGAGCCAGCCGGCCACTCCAAGCCATAGGCCCCCTAACAAAAACTACGGCCCTTTTCCCTGGAAGTAAAACTGACCTGATCATCTTCTGGCTAGCAGATTGCAGGAGCCACTTGGCACTATCAAACCAGCCCGACTTGGCACTGGTGTCACCTTTCATCTGGGAACCATCCGGCTAATCGTGGATTTTCAGGAGCCAGCCGGCCACTCCCAGGAACAGGCCCCCGAATACAAACCACGGTCCTTTTCCCTGGCAAACAAAACTCACCCGCCCCGATTCTGGCTGGCAGATTACAGGAGACACTAGCCTCTATCAAACCAGCCAAACTCGGCACTGGTGCCCCCGTGGGTTTGGGAAACATCCTGCGTGGCGTGGATTTTCAGGAGCCAGCCGGCCACTACCAGGCACATGGCACCCAAACACAAACCACAGCCCTTTTCCCTGGAAGTGAAACTGCCTTCCCCATCTTCTGGCTGGCAGATTGCAGGAGCCACTTGGCTCTATCAAACCACCCCGACTTGGCACTGGTGCCACCTTTCATCTGGGTACCATCCTGCGTATCGTGGATTTTCAGGAGCCAGCCGGCCACTCCCAGCCACAGGCCCACAAACACAAACTACAGCACTTTTCCCTGGAAATAAAACTGACCTGCCCATCTTATGGCTGGCACATTGCAGGAGCCACTTGGCGCTATCAAAGCAGCCCGACTCGGCATTGGTGCCCCCTTGGGTCTGGGAACCATCCTGCGTATCGTGGATTTTCAGGTGCCAGGCGGCCACACCCAGCCACAGGCCCTCAAACACAAACTACGGCCCTTTTCCCTGGAAGTAAAACTGACCTGCCCATCTTCTGGCTGGCAGATTGCAGGAGCCACTTGGTTCTATGAAACCAGCCCGACTTTGCACTGGTGCCACTTTCCATCTCGGAACCATCCTTCGTATCGTGGATTTTCAGGAGCCAACCGGTAACTCCCAGCCACAGGCCCCCGAACATATACCAGGGCCCTTCTACCTAGATAAACAAGTCAGCTTCCCCGCTTCTGGATGTTTGATTGCAGGAGCCACTTTGAATTATCAAACCAGCCCGACTCGGCACTGGTGCCCCTTTGGGTCTGGGAAACATCCTGCGTATCGTGGATTTTCAGGAGCCAGCCGGCCACTCCCAGCCACAGGCCCCCGAACACATACCACGGCCCTTTTTTCCTGGATAACAAACTCAGCTTCCCCGCTTCTGGATGTTAGATTGCAGGAGCCACTTTGAATTATGAGACAGGCCCGACTCGGCACGGGTGCCCCCTTGGGTCTGGGAACCATCCTGCGTGGCGTGGATTTTCAGGAGCCTGCAGGCCACTCCCAGCCGCACGTCCCGGAACACAAACCACGGCCCTTTTCCCTGGCAAACTAAACTCACCCGCCACGCTTCTGGCTGGCAGACTGCAGGAGCCACTTGGCTCTATCAAACCAGCCCGACTCGGCCCTGGTGCCCCCGTAGGCCTGGGAACCATCCTGCGTGGCGTGGATTTTCAGGAGCCAGCCGGCAACTCCCAGCCACAGGTCCCTTATTACAAACTACGGCCCTTTTTCAGTGAAGTAAAACTGACCTGCCCATCTCCTTGCTGGCAGATTGCAGGAGCCACTTCGCTCTATCAAACCATCCCGACTTTGCACTGGTGCCACTTTCCATCTGGGAACCATCCTGCGTATCGTGGATTTTCAGGAGCCAGCCGGCCACTCCCAGCCACAGGCCCCCGAACACAAACCACGGCCCCTTTCCCTGGAAAAAATACTCAGCTACCCAGCTTCTGGAAAGTAGATTGCTGGAGCCACATTATACTAACAAACCAGCCCGATTTGGCACTGGTGCCACCTTTGGTCTTGGAACAATCCTGCGTATCATGGATTTACAGGAGCCAGTTGGCCACTCCCAGCCACAGGCCCCCAAACACACCACGGCCCTTTTCTATGGAAGTAAAACTAACCTGCCCATCTGCTGGCTGGCAGATTGCAGGAGCCACTTGCCTCTATCAAAGCAGCCTGACTTGGCACTGGTGCCACCTTTCATCTGGGAACCATCCTGCGTATCGTGGATTTTCAGGAGCCAGCCGGTCGCTCCCAGCCACAGGCCCCCAAACTAAAACTACAACCCTTTTCCCTGTAAGTATAACTGATCTGCCCACCTTCCGGCTGGCAGATTGCAGCAGCCTCTTGGTACTATCAAACCAGCCCGACTTGGCACTGGTGCCACCTTTCATCTGGGAACCATCCTGCGTATCGTGGATTTTCAGGAGCCAGCCGGCCACTCCCAGCCACAGGCCCCCGAACACAAACCACGGCCCTTTTCCCTGGCAAACAAAACTCACCCGCCCCGCTTCTGGCTGGCAGATTGCAGGAGACACTTGGCTGAATCAAACCAGACCGACTCGGCACTGGTGCCCCAGTGGGTTTGGGAACCTTCCTGCGTGGCGTGGATTTTCAGGAGCCAGCGGGCCACTACCAGCCACAGCCGGCCGAACACAAACCACGGCCCTTTTCCCTGGAAAATGAACTCAGCTACCCCGCTTCTGGATAGTAGATAGCAGGAGCCACATTGTATTAACAAACCAGCCCGATTTGGCACTGGTGCCACATTTGGCCTTGGAACCATCCTGTGCGGCGTGGATTTTCAGGAGCCTGCCGGCCACTCCCAGCCACAGGTCCCCAAACAAAAACCATGGCCCTTTTCCCTGGAAGTAAAACTGCCTTCCCCATCTTCTGGCTCACATATTGCAGGAGCCACTTGGCTCTTTCAAACCAGCCCGACATGGAACTGGTGCCACCTTTCATCTGGGAACCATCCTGCGTATCGTGGATTTTCAGGAGCCAACAGGTAACTCCCAGCCACAGGCCCCCGAACACATACCACGGCCCTTTTACCTGGATAAAAAACTCAGCTTCCCCGCGTCTGGATGTCAGATTGCAGCAGCCACTTTGAATTATCAAACCAGCCCGACTCGGCACTGGTGCCCCCTTGGCTCTGGGAACCATCCTGCGCGGCGTGGATTTTCAGGAGCCAGCCGGCCACTCCCAGCCACAGGCCGCCAAACATATACCACGGCCCTTTTACCTGGATAAACAACTCAGCTTCCCCGCTTCTGGATGTTATATTGCAGGAGCCACTTTGAATTATCAAACCAGCCCGACTCGGCACTGCTGTCCCCTTGGGTCTGGGAACCATCCTGTGCGGCGTTGATTTTCCTGAGCGTGCCGGCCACTCCAAGCCATAGGCCCCCGAACACAAACTACGGCCCTTTTCCCTGGAAGTAAAACTGACCTGCCCATCTTCTGGCTGGCAGATTGCAGGATCCACATTTTTCTATCAAACCAGCCCGACTTGGCACTGGTGCCACCTTTCGTCTGGGAGCCATCCTGCGTGGCGTGGATTTTCAGGAGCCAGCCGGCCACTCCCAGCCACAGGCCCCTGAGCACAAACCACAGGACTTTCCCCTGGCAAACAAAACTGACCCGCCCCGCTTGTGGCTGGCAGATTGCAGGAGCCACATCCCTTTATCAATCCGGCCCGACTAGGCACTGCTGCCCCCTTGGTTCTGGGAACCAACCTGCGTATTGTGGATTTTCAGGAGCCAGCCGGCCACTCCCAGCCACAGGCCCCCGAACACAAACCACGGCCCTTTTCCCTGGAAGTAAAACTGACCTGCCCGTCTTCTGGATGGCAGATTGCAGGAGCCACTAGGTACTGTCAGACCAGCCCGACTTGGCGCTGGTGCTACCTTTCATTTTGGAATCATCCTGCGTATTATGGATTTCCAGGAGCCAGCAGGCCACTCCCAGCCACAGGCCCCCAAACATACACAACGGCGCTTTTCCCTGGAAAAGGAACTCAGCTGCCCCGCTTCTGGATGGTAGATTGCAGGAGCCACTTTGTACTATCTTACCAGTCCGACTTGGCACTGGTGCCACCTTTCATCTGGGAACCATCCTGCGTATCGTGGTTTTTCAGGAGCCAGCAGGCCACTCCCTGCCACAGGCCCCCAAACAAAAACTACGGCCCTTTTCCCTGGAAGTAAAAATGATAGGCGCATCTTCTGGCTAGCTGATTACAGGAGCCCCTTGGCTCTATCAAACCAGCCCGACTCGGCACTGGTGCCACCATTCATCTGGGAACCATCCGGCTAATCGAGGATTTTCAGGAGCCAGCCGGCCACTCCCAGCCACAGGCTCCCGAGCACAAACCACGGCCCTTTCCCCTGGCAAACAAAACTCAACCGCCCCGCTTCTGGCTGGCAGATTGCAAGAGCCACTTGGCTCTATAAAACCAGCCCGAATCGGCACTGGTGCCACCTTTAATCTGGGAACCATCCTGCGTATCGTGGATTTTCAGGAGCCATCCGGCCACTCCCAGCCACAGGCCGCCAAACATATACCACGGCCCTTTTACCTGGATAAACAACGCAGCTTCCCCGCTTCTGGATGTTATATTGCAGGAGCCACTTTGAATTATCAAACCAGCCCGACTCGGCAGTGGAGCCCCCTTGGGTCTGGGAACCATCCTGTGCGGCGTGGATTTTCAGGAGCATGCCGGCCACTCCAAGCCATAGGCCCCCGAACACAAACCACAGCACTTTTCCCTGGAAGTAAAACTGACCTGCCCATCTTCTGGCTGGCACATTGCAGGAGCCACTTGGCTCTATCAAACCAGCCCGATTTTGCAATGGTGCCACCTTTCATCTGGGAACAATCCTGCGTATCATGGATTTTCAGGAGCATGTCGGCCACACCCAGCCACAGGCCCCCAAACACAAACTACGGCCCTTTTCCCTGGAAGTAAAACTGACCTGCCCATCCACTGGCTGGCAGATTGCAGGAGCCACTTGGCTCTATCAAACCAGCCCGACTCGGCACTGGTGCCACCTTTCATCTGGGAACCATCCTGCGTATCGTGGATTTTCAGGAGCCTGCCGGCCACTCGCAGCCACAGGCCCCCGAGCACAAACTACGGCCCTTTTCCCTGGAAGTAAAACTGACCTGCCCATCTTCTGGCTGGCAGATTGCAGGAGCCACTTGGTACTGTCAAACCAGCCAGACTTGGCGATGGTGCTACCTTTCATTTTGGAACCATCCTGCGTTTCATGGATTTTCAGGCGCCAGACGGCCGCTTCCTCGCCAGAGGCCCCCAAACATATACCACGGCACTTTTCCCTGGAAAAAAAACTCAGCTGCCCCGCTTCTGGACGGCAGATTGCAAGAGCCACTTTGTACTATCTTACCAGACCGACTTGGCACTGGTGCCACCTTTCATCTGGGAACCATCCTGCGTATCGTGGTTTTTCAGGAGCAAGCAGGCCACTCCCAGCCATAGGCCCCCGTACAAAAACTACGGCACTTTTCCCTGGAAGTAAAACTGACCTGCACATCTTCTGGCTGGCAGATTTCAGGAGCCAATTGGCTCTATTAAACCAGCCCGACTTGGCACTGGTGCCACCTTTCATCTGGGAACCATCCTGCGTATGGTGGATTTTCAGGAGCCAGACGGCCACTCCCAGCCACAGGCCCCCAAACACAAACCACGGCCCTTTTCCCTGGCAAACAAAACTCACCCGCCCTGCTTCTGGCTGGCAGATTGCAGGCGCCACTTTGCACTATCTTACCAGTCCGACTTGGCACTGGTGCCACCTTTCAACTGGCAACAATCCTGCGTATCGTGGATTTTCAGGAGCCAGCCGGCCACTCCCAGCAACAGTCCCCGAAACACAAACCACGGCCCTTTCCACTGGCAAACAAAACTCACCCGCCCCGCTTCTGGCACGGAGATAGCAGGAGCCACTTTCATTTATCAATCCAGCCCGACTAGGCACTGCTGCCCACTTGGGTCTGGGAACCATCCTGCGTATCGTGGATTTTCAGGAGCCAGCCGGCCACTCCCAGCCACAGGCCCCCAAACACAAACCACGACCCTTTTCCCTGGCAAACAAAACTCAATCGCCCCGCTTCTGGCTGGCAGATTGCAGGAGCCACTAGGCTCTATCAAACCAGCCCGACTCGGCACTGGTGCCCCCTTGGTTCAGGGAAACATCCTGCGTGGAGTGGATTTTCAGGAGCCAGCTGGGCACTCGAAGCCTCAGGCCCCCAAATACAAACTACGGCCCTTTTCCCTGGAAGTGAAACTGACCTGCCCATCTTCTGGCTGGCAGATTGCAGGAGCCACTTGGCTCTACCAAACCAGCCCGACTTCGCGCTGTTTCCAATTTTCACCTGGAGCCATCCTGCGTATCATGGATTTTCCGGAGCCAGCCGGCCACTCCCAGCCACCGGCCCCCAAACACACCACGGCCCTTTTCCCTGGAAGTAAAACTGCTTTCCCCATCTTCTGGCTGGCAGATTGCAGGAGCATCTTGCCTCTGTCAACCCAGCCCGTCTTGGTAGTGGTACCACTTTTCATCAGGGAACCATCCTGCGTATCGTGGATTTTCAGGAGCCTGCCGGCCACTACCAGCCACAGGCCCCCAAACACAATCTACGGCCCTATTCCCTGGAAATAAAACTGACCTGCCCATCTTCTGGCTGGCAGATTGCAGGAGCCACTTGGCTCTATAAAACAAGCCCGACTTGGCACTGGTGCTACCTTTCATCTGGGCACCATCCTGCGTATCGTGGAATATCAGTAGCCACCTGGCCACTCCCAGCAACATGGCCCCGAACAAAAACCACGACCCTTTTCCCTGGCAAAAAAAACTCACCCGCCCAGCTTCCTGCTGGCAGATTGCAGGTGCCACTTGGTTCTAACAAACCAGCCCGACTCGGCACTGCTGCCCCCTTGGGTCTGGGAACCATCCAGCGTATCGTGGATTTTCAGGAGCCAGCCGGCCACTCCCAGCCACAGGCCCCCAAACAAAAGCTACTGCCCTTTTCCCGTGAAGTCAAACTGACCTGCCCATCCTCTGGCTGGCAGATTGCAGGAGCCACTTGGCTCTATCAAACTAGCCCGACTCGGCACCGGTGCCCCCTCGGGTCTGGGAACCATCCTGGGCGGCGTGGATTTTCAGGAGCGTGCCGGCCACTCCAAGCCATAGGCCCCCGAACACAAACTATGGTCCTTTTCCCTGGAAATAAAACTGACCTGCCCATCTTCTGGCTGGCACATAGCAGGAGCCAGTTGGTACTGTCAAACCAGCCCGACTCGGCACTGATGCCACCTTTCATCTGGGAACCATCCTGCGCATCATGGATTTTCAGGAGCCTGCCGGCCACGCCCAGCCACAGGCCCCCGAGCGCAAACCAGGGCCCTTTTCCCTGGCAACCATACTCACCGGCCCCGCTTCTGGCTGGCAGATTACAGGTGCCACTTGGCTCTATCAAACCAGCTCAACTCGGCACTGGTGCCTCCTTGGGTCTGGGGACCATCCTGCGTATCGTGGATTTTCAGGAGCCAGCCGGCCACTCCCAGCCACAGGCCCCTGAACACAAACCACGACCCTTATCCCTGGCAAACAAAACTCACCCGCCCCGCTTCTGGCTGGCAGATTGCAGGAGCCACTTGGCTCTGTCAAACCAGCCCTACTTTCCACTGTTGCCAATTTTCACCAGGGAACCATCCTGCGTATCATGAATTTTCCGGAGCCAGCCAACCACTCCCAGCCACAGGCCGTCAAACACAAACTACGGCTCTTTTCCCTGGAAGGAAAACTGGCCTGCCCATCCTCTGGCTGGCAGATTGCAGGAGCCACTTGGCTCTATCAAACCAGCCCGAATCGGCACTGGTGCCACCTTTCATCTGGGAACCATCCTGCGTATCGTGGATTTTCAGGAGCCAGCCGGCCACTCCCAGCCATACGGCCCCGAACACAAGCTTCGGCCCTTTTCTCTGGAAGTAAAACTGACCTGGCTTCTGCTGGCTCGCAGATTGCAAGAGCCACTTGGTACAATCAAACCAGCCCGACTCGGCACTGGTGCCACCTTGGGTGTGGGAACCATCCTGTGCGGCGTGGATTTTCATGAGCGTGCCGGCCACTCCAAGCCACAGGCCCCCAAACACAAACTACGGCCCTTTTCCCTGGAAGTAAAACTGACCTGCCCACCTTCTGGCTGGCAGATTGCAGGAGCCACTTGGCTCTATCAAACCAGCCTGACTTGGAAGTGGTGCCACCTTGGGTCTGGGAACCATCCTGCCTATTGTGGATTTTCAAGAGTCAGCCGGTAATTCCCAGCCACAATCCCCCGAACACAAACCAAGGCACTTTTCCCTGGCAAACAAAACTCACCCGCCCCGCTTCTGGCTGGCAGATTGCAGGAGCCACTTGGCTCTATCAAACCAGACCGACTCGGCACCGGTGCCACCTTTCGTCTGGGAACCATCCTGCGTGGCGTGGATTTTGAGGAGCCTGCCGGCCACTCCCAGCCACAGGCCCCCCAGCACAAACCACGGCCCTTTTCCCTGGCAAACAAAACTCAGCTACCCCGCTTCTGGATAGTAGATTGCAGGAGCCACATTGTACTAACAATGCAGCCCGATTTTGCACTTCTGCCACTTTTGGATTTGGAACCATCCTGCGTATCGTGGATTTTCAGGAGCCAGCAGGCCATTCCCAGCCACAGGCCCCTGAACACAAACCACGACCCTTTTCCCTGGCAAACAAAACTCACCCGCCTCGCTTCTGGCTGGCAGATTGCAGGATCCACTTGCCTCTATCAAACCAGCCCGACTCGACAGTGGTGCCCCCTTGGGTCTGGGAACCATCCTGCGTGGCGTGGATTTTCAGGAGCCATCCGGCCACTCCCAGCCACAGGCCCCCAAACAAAACTACGGCCCTTTTCCATGGAAGTAAAACTGACCTGCCCATCTTCTGGCTGGCACATTGCAGGAGCCACTTGGCGCTATCAAAGCAGCCCGACTTGGCACGGTGCCACTTTTCATCTGGGAACCATCCTGCGTATCGTGGATTATCAGGAGCATGCCGGCCTCTCCCAGCCACAGGCCCCCGAGCACAAACCACGGCCCTTTTCCCTTGCAAACAAAACTCACCCGCCCCGCTTCTGGCTGGCAGATTACAGGAGACACTTTGCTCTATCAAACCAGACCGACTCGGCACTGGTGTCCCCGTGGCTTTGGGAACCATCCTGTGTGGCGTGGATTCTCAGGAGCCAGCAAGCCACTCCCAGCCACAGGCCCCCGAACAAAAACTACAGCCCTTTTCCCTGGAAAAAAAACTCACCTACCCCGCTTCTGGATAGTAGATTCCAGGAGCCACATTGTACTAACAAAGCGGCCCGATTTGGCCTTGGTGCCACATTCGGTCATGGAAGCCTGCTGCGTATCGTGGATTTTCAGAAGCCAGCCGGCCACTCCCATTCACAGCCCCCGAACAAACACAAACAACGGCCCTTTTCTCTGGAAGTAAAACTGACTTCCCCATCTTCTGGCTGGCAGATTGCAGGATCCACTCGTTTCTATCAAACCAGCCCGACTTGGCACTGGTGCCACCTTGGGTCTGGGAACCATCCTGCGTATCGTGGATTTTCAGGAGCCAGCCGGCCACTACCAGCCACAGGCCCCCAAACAAATTCCACGGCCCTTTTACCTGGATAAACAACTCAGCTTCCCCGCTTCTGGATGTTAGATTGCAGGAGGACTTTGAATTATCAAACCAGCCCGACTCGGCACCGGTGCCTCCTTGGGTCTGGGAACCATCCTGCGTATCGTGGATTTTCGGGAGCCTGCCGGCCACTCCTAGCCATAGGCCCCCGAACACAAACTACGGCCCTTTTCCCTGGAAGTAAAACTGACCTGCCCATCTTCTAGCTGGCAGATTGCAGGAGCCACTTGGCACTATCAAACCAGCCCGACTTTGCAGTGGTGCCACCTTTCATGTGGGAACCATCCTGCGTATCGTGGATTTTCAGGAGCCAGCCGGCCACTGCCAGCCACAGGCCCCCAAACACAAACTACGGCCATTTTCCCTGGAAGTCAAACTGACCCGCCCATTTCTGGCTGGCAGATGGCACGAGCCACTGGCTCTATCAAATCAGCCTGACTTGGCACTGGTGCCACATTTCATCTGGGAACCATCCTGCGTATCGTGGATTTTCAGGAGCCAGCCAGCCACTCCCAGCCACCGGCCCCTGAGCACAAACCACGGCCCTTTTCCCCGGCAAACAAAACTCACCCGCCCTGCTTCTGGCTGGCAGATTGCAGGACCCACTTGGCTCTATCAAACCAGCACGACTCGGCACTGGTGCCCCCTTGGATCTGGGAACCATCCAGCGTATCGTGGATTTTCAGGAGCCAGCCGGCCACTCCCAGCCACAGGCCCCCAAACACAAACCACGGCCCTTCTCCCTGGAAGTAAAACTGACCTGCCCATCTTCTGGTTGGCAGATTGCAGGAGCCACTTGGTTCTATGAAAACAGTCCGACTTTGCACTGGTGCCATTTTCCATCTGGGAACCATCCTGCGTATCATGGATTTTCAGGAGCCAGCCAGCCACTCCAAGCCACAGGACCCAAACACACCACGGCCCTTTTCCCTGGAAGTAAAACTGCTTCTCCCATCTTCTGGCTGCCAGATTCTATCAAACCAGCCCGTCTTGGTACTGGTACTGGTACTGGTGCCCCCTTGGATCTGGGAACCATCCTGCGTATCGTGGATTTTCAGGAGCCAGCCGGCCACTACCAGCCACAGGCCCCCAAACACATACCACGGCCCTTTTACCTGGGTAAACAACTCAGCTTCCCCGCCTCTGGATGTTAGATTGCAGGAGCCACTTTGAATTATCAAACCTACCCGACTCAGCAGTGCTGACCCCATGGATCTGGGAACCATCCTTCGTATCGTGGATTTTCAGGAGCCAGCCGGCAGCTTCCTCGCCACAGGCCCCCAAACACTTACCACGGCCCTTTTCCTTGGAAAAAATCTCAGCTGCCCCGCTTCTGGATGGTAGATTGCAGGAGCCACTTTGTACTATCTTACCAGTCCGACTTGGCACTGGTGCCACCTTTCATCTGGGAACCATCCTGCGTATCGTGGTTTTACAGGAGCCAGCAGGCCACTCCCTTCCACAGGCCCCCAAACACAAACTGCGGCCCTTTTCCCTGGAAGTAAAAATGATAGGCTCATCTTCTGGCTGGCAGATTACAGGAGCCCCTTGGCTCTATCTGACCAGCCCGACTCGGCACTGGTGCCCCCTTGGGTCTGGGAACCATCCTGCGTATCATGGATTTTCAGGAGCGTGCCGGCCACTCCCAGCCACAGGCCCCCGAGCAAAAACCACGGCCCTTTTCCCTGCAAACAAAACTCACCCGCCCCGCATCTGGCTGGCAGATTGCAGGAGCCACTTGGCTCTATCAAAACAGCCCGACTCGGCGCTGGTGCCCCTTTTGGGTCTGGGAACCATGCTGCGTGGCGTGGATTTTCACGAGCCAGCCGGCCACTCCCAGCCACAGGCACCCAAACACAAACTAGAGCCCTTTTACCCTGGAAATAAAACTGACCTGCCCATCTTCTGGCTGGCACATTGCAGGAGCCACTTGGCGCTGTCAAAGCAGCCCGTCTTGGCACTGGTGCCACATTTAATCTGGGAACCATCCTGCGTATCGTGTACTTTCAGGAGCCCGCCGGCCACTCCCAGGCACAGGCACCCGAAAAAAAACCACGGCCCTTTTCCCTGGCAAACAAAACTCACCCGCCCCGCATCTGGCTGGCAGATTGCAGGAGCCACTTGGCTCTATCAAACCAGCCGAACTCAGCACTGGTGCCCCCTTGGGTCTGGGAAACATCCTGCATGGCGTGGATTTTCAGGAGCCAGCCGGCCACTCCCAGGCACAGGCCCCCAAACACAAACTACGGCCCTTTTCCCTGGAAGTAAAACTGACCTGCCCATCTTCTGGCTGGAAGATTGTAGGAGCCACTTGGCTCTATCAAATCAGCCTGACCTGGCACTGGTGCCACATTTCATCTGGGAACCATCTTGCGTATCGTGGATTTTCAGGAGCCAGCCGGCCACTCCCAGCCACAAGCCCCTGAACACAAACCACGGCCCTTTTCCCTGGCAAACAAAACTCACCCGCCCCGCTTCTGGCTGGCAGATTGCAGGACCCACTTGGCTCTATCAAACCAGCCCGACTCGGCAGTGGTGCTCCCTTGGGTCTGGGACAAATCCTGCGTATCGTGGATTTTCAGGTGCCAGCCGGCCACTCCCAGCCACAGGCCCCCGAACAAAAACCACAGCCCTTTTCCCAGGAAGTAAAACTGACCTGCCCATCTTCTGGATGTCATATTGCAGGAGCAACTTGGTACTGTCTAACAATCCCGACTTGGCGCTGGTGCTACCTTTCATTTTGGAACCATCCTGCGTATCATGGATTTTCAGGAGCCAGCCGGCCATTCCCCGCCACAGGCCCCCAAACACAATCTACGGCCCTTTTCCCTGGAATTAAAACTCACCTGCCCATCTTCTGGCTGGCACATTGCAGGAGCCACTTGGCTCTATCCAACCAGCCCGACTCGGCACCGGTGCCCCCTTGGGTCAAGGAACCATCCTGCGCGGCGTGGATTTTCGGGAGCCTGCCGGCCACTCCAAGCCACAGGCCCCCGAACACAAACCACGGCCCTTTTCCCTGAAAATAAAACCGACCTGCCCATCTTCTGGCTGGCACATTGCAGGAGCCACTTGGCGCTATCAAAGCAGCCCGACTTGGCACTGGTGCCACCTTTCATCTGGGAACCATCCTGCGTGGCGTGGATTTTCAGGAGCCAGCCGGCCACTCCCAGCCACAGGCCCCCGAGCACTATCCACGGCCCTTTGCCGTGGCAAACAAAACTCACCAGCCCCGCTTCTGGCTGCCAGATTACAGGAGCCACTTGACTCTATCAAACCAGACCGACTTGGCACTGGTGCCCCCGTGGGTTTGGGAACCATCCTGCGTGGCGTGGATTTTCAGGAGCCAGCCGGCCACTACCAGCAACAGGCCCCCGAACAAAAACCACGGCCCTTTTCCCTGGAAGTAAAACTGACCTGCCCATCTTCTGGTTGGCAGATTGCAGGAGCCACTTGGTACTGTCAAACCAGCCCGACTTGGCGATGGTGCTACCTTTCATCTGGGAACCATCCTGCGTATCATGGATTTTCAGGACCCAGCCGGCCACTCCCAGCCACAGGCCCCCGAGCACAAACCACGGCCCTTTTCCCCGGCAAAAAAAACTCACCTGCCCCGCTTCTGGCTGCCAGATTGCAGGCGCCACTTGGCTCTATCAAACCAGCCCGACTCGGCGCTGGTGCCACTTTTCATCTGGGAACCACCCCGCGTATCGTGGATTTTCAGGAGCCAGCTGGCCACTCCCTGCCACAGGCCCCCGAGCAAAAACCACGTCCCATTCCCCTGGCAAACAAAATTCACCCGCCCCGCTTCTGGCTGGCAGATTGCAGGAGCCACTAGCCTTCATCAATCCAGCCCGACTCGGCACTGGTGCTCCTTTGGGTCTGGGAACCATCCTGCGTGGCGTGGATTTTCAGGAGCCAGCCGGCCACTCCCAGTCACAGGCCCCCAAACAAAATCTACGGCCCTTTTCCCGTGAAGTACAACTGACCTGCCCATCTTCTGGCTGGCAGATTGCAGGAGCCACTTGGCTCTATCCAACCAGCCCGACTCGGCACCGGTGCCCCCTTGGGTCTGGGAACCATCCTGCGCGGCGTGGATTTTCAGGAGCCTGCCGGCCACTCCAAGCCACAGGCCCCCGAACACAAGCCGCGGCCCTTTTCCCTGAAAAAAAAACTGACCTGCCCATCTTCCGGCTGGAACATTGCAGGACCCACTTGGCGCTATCAAAGCAGCCCGACTTGGCACTGGTGCCACCTTTCATCTGGGAACCATCCTGCGTGGCGTGGATTTTCAGGAGCCAGCCGGCCACTCCCTGCCACAGGCCCCCAAACACAAACTACGGCCCTTACCCTAGGAAGTAAAAAAGATAGCCTCCCCTTCTGGCTGGCAGATTACGGGAGCCTCTTGGCTCTATCTAACCAGCCCGACTCTGTACTGGTACCACCTTTCATCTGGGAACCATCCTGCGTATCGTGGATTTTCAGGAGCCAGCCGGCCACTCCCAGCCACAGGCCCACAAACACAAACTACAGCACTTTTCCCTGGAAAAAAAACTGACCTGCCCATCTTCTGGCTGGCACACTGCAGGAGCCACTTGGCGCTATCAAAGCAGCCCGACTCGGCATTGGTGCCCCCTTGGGCTGGGGAACCATCCTGCGTGTCGTGGATTTTCAGGAGCCAGCCGGCCACTACCAGCAACAGGCCCACGAACAAAAACCACGGCCCTTTTCCCTGGAAGTAAAACTGACCTGCCCATCTTCTGGCTGGCGGATTGCAGGAGCCACTTGGCTCTATCAAACCAGCCCGACTCGGCACTGGTGCCACTTTTTATCTGGGAACCACCCCGCATATCGTGGATTTTCAGGAGCCAGCCGGCCACTCCCTGCCACAGGCCCCCGAACACAAACCACGGCCCTTTCCCCTGGCAAACAAAACTCACCCGCCCCGCTTCTGGCTGGCAGATTGCAGGAGCCACTAGCCTTCATCAATCCAGCCCGACTCGGCACTGGTGCCCCTTTGGGTCTGGGAACCATCCTGCTTGGCGTGGATTTTCAGGAGCCAGCCGGCCACTCCCTGCCACAGGCCCCCAAACAAAAAACTACGGCCCTTACCCCAGGAAGTAAAAATGATAGGCTCCCCTTCTGGCTGCCAGATTACAGGAGCCCCTTGGCTCTATCTAACCAGCCCGACTCTGTACTGGTACCACCTTTCATCTGGGAACCATCCTGCGTATCGTGGATTTTCAGGAGCCAGCCGGCCACTCCCAGCCACAGGCCCACAAACACAAACTACAGCACTTTACCCTGGAAATAAAACTGACCTGCCCATCTTCTGGCTGGCACATTGCAGGAGCCACTTGGCGCTATCAAAGCAGCCCGACTCGGCATTGGTGCCCCCTTGGGTCTGGGAACCATCCTGCGTGGCGTGGATTTTCAGGTGCCAGGCGGCCACACCCAGCCACAGGCCCTCAAACACAAACTACGGCCCTTTTCCCTGGAAGTAAAACTGACCTGCCCATCTTCCGGCTGGAACATTGCAGGACCCACTTGGCGCTATCAAAGCAGCCCGACTTGGCACTGGTGCCACCTTTCATCTGGGAACCATCCTGCGTGGCGTGGATTTTCAGGACCCAGCCGGCCGCTCCCTGCCACAGGCCCCCAAACAAAAAACTACGGCCCTTACCCCAGGAAGTAAAAATGATGGGCTCCCCTTCTGGCTGGCAGATTACAGGAGCCCCTTGGCTCTATCTAACCAGCCCGACTCTGTACTGGTACCACCTTTCATCTGGGTACCATCCTGCGTATCGTGGATTTTCAGGAGCCAGCCGGCCACTCCCAGCCACAGGCCCACAAACACAAACTACAGCACTTTTCCCTGGAAATAAAACTGACCTGCCCATCTTATGGCTGGCACATTGCAGGAGCCACTTGGCGCTATCAAAGCAGCCCGACTCGGCATTGGTGCCCCCTTGGGTCTGGGAACCATCCTGCGTATCGTGGATTTTCAGGTGCCAGGCGGCCACACCCAGCCACAGGCCCTCAAACACAAACTACGGCCCTTTTCCCTGGAAGTAAAACTGACCTGCCCATCTTCTGGCTGGCAGATTGCAGGAGCCACTTGGTTCCATGAAACCAGCCCGACTTTGCACTGGTGCCACTTTCCATCTCGGAACCATCCTGCGTATCATGGATTTTCCTGAGCCAGCCAGCCACTCGCAGCCACAGTCTCCCAAACACACCACGGCCCTTTTCCCTGGAAGTAAAACTGCTTCTCCCATCTTCTGGCTGCCAGATTGCAGGAGCCACTTGGCTCTATCAAACCAGCCCGTCTTGGTACTGGTACCACCTTTCATCTGGGAACCATCCTGCGTATTGTGGATTTTCAGGAGCCAGGTGGCCACTCCCAGCCACAGGCCCCCAAACAAAAACCACGGCCCTTTTACCTGGGTAAACAACTCAGCTTCCCCGCTTCTGGATGTTAGATTGCAGGAGCCACTTTGAATTATCAAACCTACCCGACTCGGCACTCCTGCCCCCATGGATCTGGGAACCATCCTGCGTATCGTGGATTTTCAGGAGCCAGCCGTCCACTCCCAGCCACAGGCCCCCAAACACATACCACGGCCTTTTTCCCTGGAAAAAAAACTCAGCTGCCCCGCTTCTGGCTGGCATATTGCAGGAGCCACTTTGTACTATCTTACCAGTCCGACTTGGCACTGGTTCCACATTTCATCTGGGAACCATTCTGCGTATCGTGGTTTTTCAGGAGCCAGGCGGCCACCCCCAGCCACAGGCACCCAAACACAAACCACGGCCCTTTCCACTGGCAAACAAAACTCACCCGCCCAGCTTCTGGCAGGGAGATTGCAGGAGCCACTTTCATTTATCAATCCAGCCCGACTAGGCACTGCTGCCCACTTGGGTCTGGGAACCATCCTGCGTATCGTGGATTTTCAGGAGCCAGCCGGCCACTCCCAGCCACAGGCCCCCGAACACAAACCACGGCCCTTTTCCCTGGAAGTAAAACTGACCTTCCCATCTTCTGGCTGGCAGATTGCAGGAGCCACTTGGTACTGTCAAACCAGCCCAACTTTGCGATGGTGCTACCTTTCATTTTGGAACCATCCTGCGTATCATGGATTTTCATGAGCCAGCCGGCAGCTTCCTCGCCACAGGCCCCCAAAAACTTACCACGGCCCTTTTCCTTGGAAAAAATCTCAGCTGCCCTGGTTCTGGATGGTAGATTGCAGGAGACTCTTTGTAATATCTTACCAGTCCGACTTGGCACTGGTGCCACCTTTCATCTGGGAATCATCCTGCGTATCGTGGTTTTACAGGAGCCAGCAGGCCACTCCCTGCCACAGGCCCCCGAACACAAACTACGGCCCTTTTCCCTGGAAGCAAAACTGCCTTCCCCATTTTCTGGCTGGCAGATTGCAGGAGCCACTTTGTACTATCTTACCAGTCCGACTTGGCACTGGTGCCCCCTTGGGACTGGGAACCATCCTGCGGATCGTGGATTTTCAGGAGCCAGCCGGCCAGTCCAAGCCACAGGCCGTCAAACACAAACTACGGCCCTTTTCCCTGGAAGTAAAACTGACCTGCCCATCCTCAGGTAGGCAGATTGCAGGAGCCACTTGGCCCTATCAAACCAGCCTTACTCGGCACTGGTGCCATCTTTCATCTGGGAACCATCCTGCGAATCGTGGATTTTCAGGAGCCTGCCGGCCACTCCCAGCCACAGGCCCCCGAGCACAAACCACGGCCCTTTTCCCTGGCAAACAAAACTCACCCGCCCCGCTTCTGGCTGGCAGATTGCAGGAGCCACTTGCCTTTATCAATCCAGCCCGATTTGGCACTGGCGCCGCCTTGGGTCTGGGAACCATCCTCTGCGTCGTGGATTTTCAGGAGCCTGCCGGCCACTCCAAGCCATAGGCCCCCGTACACAAACTACGGCCCTTTTCCCTGGAAGTAAAACTGACCTGCCCATCTTCTGGCTGGCAGGTTGCAGGAGCCACTTGGCACTGTAAAACCAGCCCGACTTGGCACTGGTGCCTCTTTTCATCCGGGAACCATCCTGCGTATCGAGGATTTTCAGGAGCCAGCCGTCCACTCCCAGGCACAGGCCCCCAAACACAAACCACGGCCCTTTTCCCTGGCAAACAAAACTCGCCCGCCCCGGTTCTGGCTGGCAGATTGCAGGCGCCACTTTGTATTATCTTACCAGTCCGACTTGGCACTGGTGCCCCCTTTCATCTGGGAACCATCTTGCGTATCATGGATTTTCAGGAGCCAGCCGTCCACTCCCAGCCACAGGCCATAAAACACAAGCTACGGCCCTATTCCCTGGAAGCAAAACTGACCTGCCCATCCTCTGGCTGACAGATTGCACAAGCCACTTGGCTCTATCAAACCAGCCTGACTCGGCACTGGTGCCACCTTGGGTCTGGGAACCATCCTGCGTATCGTGGATTTTCAGGAGCCAGGTGGCCACTCCCTGCCACAGGCCCCCGAGCACAAACCAAGGCCCTTTCCCCTGGCAAACAAAACTCACCCGCCCGGCTTCTGGCTGGCAGATTGCAGGAGCCACTTGGCTCTATCAAACCAGCCCGACTCGGCACTGGTGCCCCTTTGGGTCTGGGAACCATCCTGCGTATCGTGGATTTTCAGGAGCCAGCCGGCCTCTCCCAGCCACAGGCCCCCGAACAAATACCATGGCCATTTTACCTGGATAAACAACTCAGCTTCCCCGCTTCTGGATGTTATATTGCAGGAGCCACTTTGAATTATCAAACCAGCCCGAGTCGGCACTCCTGCCCCCTTGGGTCTGGGAAACATCATGTGCGGCGTGGATTTTCATGAGCGTGCCGGCTACTCCAAGCCACAGGCCCCTGAACACAAACTACGGCCATTTTCCCTGGAAGTAAAACTGACCTGATCATCTTCTGGCTGGCAGATTGCAGGAGCCACTTGGCTCTATCAAATCAGCCTGACTTGGATGTGGTGCCACCTTTCTTCTGGGAACCATCCTGCGAATCGTGGATTTTCAGGAGCCAGCCGGCCACTCCCTGCCACAGGCCCCTGAACACAAACCACGGCCCTTTTCCCCGGCAAACAAAACTCACCCGCCCTGCTTCTGGCTGGCAGATTGCAGGAGCCACTTGGTTCTATGAAAACAGTCCCACTTTGCACTGGTGCCATTTTCCATCTGGGAATCATCCTGCGTATCATGGATTTACAGGAGCCAGCCAGCCACTCCAAGCCACAGGCCCCCAAACACACCACGGCCCTTTTCCCTGGAAGTAAAACTGCTTTTCCCATCTTCTGGCTGCCAGATTGCAGGAGCCACTTGGCTCTATCAAACCAGCCCGTCTTGGTACTGGTACCAGCTTTCATCTGGGAACCATCCGGCGTATCGTGGATTTTCAGGAGCCAGCAGGCCACTGCCTGCCACAGGCCCCCAAACACATGCCACGGCCCTTTTACCTGGATAAACAAATCAGCTTACCCGCTTCTGGATGTTAGATTGCAGGAGCCACTTTGAATTATCAAACCAACCCGACTCGGCACTGGTGCCCCCTTGGATCTGGGAACCATCCTGCGTATCCTGTGGATTTTCAGGAGCCAGCCGGCCACTCCCAGCCACAGGCCCCCGAACACAAACCACGGCCCTTTTCCCTGGAAGCAAAACTGACCTGCCCATCTTCTGGCTGGCAGATTGCAGGAGCCACTTGGTACTGTCAAACCAGCCCAACTTTGCGATGGTGCTACCTTTCATTTTGGAACCATCCTGCGTATCATGGATTTTCATGAGCCAGCCGGAAGCTTCCTCGCCACAGGCCCCCAAACACAAACCACGGCCCTTTTCCCTGGAAAAAATCTCAGCTGCCCCGCTTCTGGATGGTAGATTGCAGGAGCCACTTTGTACTATCTTACCAGTCCGACTTGGCACTGGTGCCACCTTTCATCTGGGAACCATCCTGCGTATCGTGGTTTTACAGGAGCCAGCAGGCCACTCCCTGCCACAGGCCCCCAAACACAAACTACGGCCCTTTTCCCTGGAAGTAAAAATGATAGGCTCATCTTCTGGCTGGCAGATTACAGGAGCCCCTTGGCTCTATCAGACCAGCCCGACTCGGCACTGGTGCCCCCTTGGGTCTGGGAACCATCCTGCATATCATGGATTTTCAGGAGCGTGCCGGCCACTCCCAGCCACAGGCCCCCGAGCAAAAACCATGGCCCTTTTCCCTGCAAACAAAACTCACCCGCCCCGCATCTGGCTGGCAGGTTGCAGGAGCCACTTGGCTCTATCAAACCAGTCCGTCTCGGCGCTGGTGCCCCTTTTGGATCTGGGAACCATCCTGCGTGGCGTGGATTTTCAGGAGCCAGCCGGCCACTCCCAGCCTCAGGCCCCCAAACACAAACTACGGCCCTTTTCCATGGAAGTAAAACTCACCTGCCATCTTCTGGCGGGCAGACTGCAGGAGCCACTTGGCTCTATCAAACCAGCCCGACTTTGCACTGGTGCCAATTTTCACCTGGGAAACATCCTGCGTATCAAGGATTTTCCGGAGCCAGCCAGCCACTCGCAGCCACAAGCGCCCAAATACACCACGGCCCTTTTCCCTGGAAGTAAAACTGCTTTCCCCATCTTCTGGCTGCCAGATTGCAGGAGCCACTGGGCTCTGTCAAACCAGCCCGTCTTGGTACTGGTACCACATTTCATCTGGGAACCATCCTGCGTGGCGTGGATTTTCAGGAGCCAGCCGGCCACTCCCAGCCACAGGCACCCAAACACAAACTAGAGCCATTTTACCCTGGAAATAAAACTGACCTGCCCATCTTCTGGCTGGCACATTGCAGGAGCCACTTGGCGCTGTCAAAGCAGCCCATCTTGGCACTGGTGCCACAATTAATCTGGGAACCATCCTGCGTATCGTGTACTTTCAGGAGCCCGCCGGCCAGTCCCAGGCACAGGCACCCGAAAAAAAACCACGGCCCTTTTCCCTGGCAAACAAAACTCACCCGCCCCGCATCTGGCTGGCAGATTGCAGGAGCCACTTGGTTCTATCAAACCAGCCGAACTCAGCACTGGTGCCCCCTTGGGTCTGGGAAACATCCTGCATGGCGTGGATTTTCAGGAGCCAGCCGGCCACTCCCAGGCACAGGCCCCCAAACAAAAACTACGGCCCTTTTCCCTGGAAGTAAAACTGACCTGCCCATCTTCTGGCTGGCAGATTGTAGGAGCCACTTGGCTCTATCAAATCAGCCTGACCTGGCACTGGTGCCACATTTCATCTGGGAACCATCTTGCGTATCGTGGATTTTCAGGAGCCAGCCGGCCACTCCCAGCCACAGGCCCCCGAACACAAACCACGGCCCCTTTCCCTGGCAAACAAAACTCACCCGCCCCGCTTCTGGCTGGCAGATTGCAGGACCCACTTGGCTCTATCAAACCAGCCCGACTCGGCAGTGGTGCCCCCTTGGGTCTGGGAAACATCCTGCGTACCGTGGATTTTCAGGAGCCAGCCGGCCACTCCCAGCCACAGGCCCCCGAACAAAAACCACGGCCCTTTTCCCAGGAAGTAAAACTGACCTGCCCATCTTCTGGATGTTATATTGCAGGAGCCACTTGGTACTGTCAAACAATCCCGACTTGGCGCTGGTGCTACCTTTCATTTTGGAACCATCCTGCGTATCATGGATTTTCAGGAGCCAGCCGGCCATTCCCCGCCACAGGCCCCCAAACACATACCACGGCCCTTTTCCCTGGAAAAAAAACTCAGCTGCCCCGCTTCCGGATGGTAGATTGCAGGAGCCACTTTGTACTATCTTACCACTCCGTCTTGGCACTGGTGCCACCTTGAGTCTGGGAACCATCCTACGTATCGTGGATTTTCAGGAGCCAACAGGCCAACCCCAGCCACAGGCCCTCAAACACAAACTACGGCCCTTTCCCCTGGAAGTAAAACTGACCTGCCCATCCTCTGGCTGGCAAATTGCAGGAGCCACTTGGCTCTATCAAACCACCCCGACTTGGCACTGGTGCCACCATTCATTTGGAAACCATCCTGCATAACGTGGATTTTCAGGAGCCTGCCGGCCACTCCCAGCCACAGGCCCCCGAGCAGAAACCAGGGCCCTTTTCCCTGGCAAACAAAACTCACCCGTCCCGCTTCTTGCTGGCAGATTGCAGGAGACACTTGGCTCTATTAACCCAGCCCGACACGGCACTGGTGCCCCCTATCGTCTGGGAACCATCCTGCGTATCGTGGATTTTCAGGAGCCAGCCGGCCACTCCCAGCCACAGGCCCCCGAACACAAACCACGGCCCTTTCCCCTGGAAAAAAAACTCAGCTACCCGCTTCTGGAGAGTAGATTGAAGGAGACACATTGTACTAACAAAGCAGCCCGATTTGGCACTGGTGCCTCCTTTGGTCTTGGAAGCATCCTGCGTATCGTGGATTTTCAGAAGCCAGCCGGCCACTCATAGCCACAGGCCCTCAAACACATACCACGGCCCTTTTCCCTGGAAGTAAAACTGACTTCCCCATCTTATGGCTGGCAGATTGCAGGATCCACTTGTTACTATCAGACCAGCCCGACTCGGCACTGGTGCCCCCCTGGGTCTGGGAACCATCCTGCGTGGCGTGGATTTTCAGGAGCCAGCCGGCCACTCCCAGCCACAGGCCCCCAAACACCAACTACGGCCCTTTTCCCATGAAGTAAAACTGACCTGTCAATCTTCTGGCTGGCACATTGCAGGAGCCACTTGGCTCTATCCAACCAGCCCGACTCGGCACCGGTGCCCCCTAGGGTCTAGGAACCATCCTGAGCGGCGTGGATTTTCAGGAGCCTGCCGGCCACTCCAAGCCACAGGCCCCCGAACACAAACCATGGCCCTTTTCCCTGAAAATAAAACTGACCTGCCCATCTTCTGGCTGGCACATTGCAGGAGCCACTTGGCGCTATCAAAGCAGCCCGACTTGGCACTGGTGCCAGCTTTCATCTGGGAACCATCCTGCGTGGCGTGGATTTTCAGGAGCCAGCCGGCCACTCCCAGCCACAGGCCCCTGAGCACTATCCACGACCCTTTGCCCTGGCAAACAAAACTCACCCGCCCCGCTTCTGGCTGCCAGATTACAGGAGCCACTTGACTCTATGAAACCAGACCGACTTTGCACTGGTGCCAATTTTCACCTGGGAAACATCCTGCGTATCAAGGATTTTCCGGAGCCAGCCAGCTACTCGCAGCCACAAGCGCCCAAATACACCACGGCCCTTTTCCCTGGAAGTAAAACTGCTTTCCCCATCTTCTGGCTGCCAGATTGCAGGAGCCACTTGGCTCTGTCAAACCAGCCCGTCTTGATACTGGTACCACATTTCATCTGGGAACCATCCTGCGTGGCGTGGATTTTCAGGAGCCAGCCTGCCACTCCCAGCCACAGGCACCCAAACACAAACTAGAGCCATTTTACCCTGGAAATAAAACTGACCTGCCCATCTTCTGGCTGGCACATTGCAGGAGCCACTTGGCGCTGTCAAAGCAGCCCATCTTGGCACTGGTGCCACAATTAATCTGGGAACCATCCTGCGTATCGTGTACTTTCAGGAGCCCGACGGCCACTCCCAGGCACAGGCACCCGGACAAAAACCACGGCCCTTTTCCCTGGCAAACAAAACTCACCCGCCCCGCTTCTGGCTGGCAGATTGCAGGACCCACTTGGCTCTATCAAACGAGCCCGACTCGGCAGTGGTGCCCCCTTGGGTCTGGGAAACATCCTGCGTATCATGGATTTTCAGGAGCCAGCCGGCCACTCCCAGCCGCAGGCCCCCAAAAAAAATCTACGGCCCTTTTCCCTTGAAGTAAATCGTACCTGCCCATCTTCTGGCTGGAAGATTGCAGGAGCCACTTGGCTCTATCCAACCAGCCCGACTCGGCACCGGTGCCCCCTTGGGTCTGGAAACCATCCTGCGCGGCGTGGATTTTCAGGAGCCAGCCAACCACTCCCAGCCTCAGGCCCCCGAACAAAAACCACGGCCCTTTTCCCTGGAAGTAAAACTGACCTGCCCATCCTCTGGATGGCAGATTGCAGGAGCCACTTTGCTCTATCAAACCAGCCTGACTTGGAAGTGGTGCCACCTTTCATCTGGGAACCATCCTGCGTATCGTGGATTTTCAGGGGCCTGCCGGCCACTCCCAGCCACAGGCCCCCGAGCACAAGCCACGGCCCTTTTCCCAGGAAAACAAACTCACCCGCCCCGCTTCTGGTTGGCAGATTACACAGGCCACTTGGCTCTGTCAAACCAGCCCGACTCGGCACTTATGCCACCTTTCATCTGGGAACCATCCTGCGTATCGTCGAATTTCAGGAGCCACCTGGCCACTCCCAGCCACATGGCCCCAAACAAAAACCACGGCCCTGCTCCCTGGCAAACAAAACTCACCCACCCCGCTTCTAGCTGGCAGATTGCAGGTTCCACTTGGCTCTATCAAACCAGACCTACTCGGCACTTGTGCCGCCTTTCATCTGGGAACCATCCTGCGTATCATGGATTTTCAGGTGCCAGCCGGCCACTCCCAGCCACAGGCCCCCAAACAAAAACCACAGCCCTTTTCCCTGGAAGCAAAACTGACTTCCCCATTTTCTGGCTGGCAGATTGCAGGAGCCACTTTGTACTATCTTACCAGTCCGACTTGGCACTGGTGCCCCCTTGGGTCTGGGAACAATCCTGCGTATCGTGGATTTTCAGGAGCCAGCCGGCCAGTCCAAGCCACAGGCCCTCAAACACAAACTACGGCCCTTTTCCCTGGAAGTAAAACTGACCTGCCCATCCTCAGGTAGGCAGATTGCAGGAGCCACTTGGCCCTATCAAACCAGCCTTACTCGGCACTGGTGCCATCTTTCATCTGGGAACCATCCTGCATATCGTGGATTTTCAGGAGCCTGCCAGCAACTCCCTGCCACAGGCCCCCGAGCACAAACCACGGCCCTTTTCCCTGGTAAACAAAACTCACCCGCCCCGCTTCTGGCTGGCAGATTACAGGAGCCACTTTGCTCTATCAAACCAGCCCGACTTTGGACTGGTGCCCCTCTGGGTCTGGGAACCATCCTGTGTGGCGTGGATTTTCAGGATCCAGCCTGCCACTCCCAGCCACAGGTCCCCAAACTCAAACTACGGCTTTTTTCCAGTGAAGTAAAACTGACCTGCCCATCTTCTAGCTGCAGATTGCAGGAGACTCTTGGCTCTATCAAACCAGCCAGACTTTGCACTGGTGCCACTTTCCATCTGGGAACCATCCTGCTCGGCCTGGATTTAGATGAGCCAGCCGGGCAATCCCAGCCACAGGCCCCCAAACAAAAACTACGGCCCTTTTCCCTGGAAGTAAAACTGACCTGCCCATCTTCTGGCTGGCAGATTGCAGGAGCCACTTGGCTCTTTCAAACCAGCCTGACTTGGAAGTGGTGCCACCTTTCATCTGGGAAACATCCTGCGTATCGTGGATTTTCAGGAGCCTGCCGGCCACTCCCAGCCTCAGGCCCCCATACACATCACGGCCCTTTTCCCTGGAAGTAAAACTCCTTTCCCCGCTTCTGGCTGGCAGATTGCAGGAGCCACTTGGCTCTATCAAACCAGCCCGACTCGGCACTGGTGCCCCCTTGGGTCTGGGAACCATTCTGCGCGGCGTGGATTTTCAGGGGCCAGGTGGCCACTCCAAGCCATAGGCACCCGAACAAAAACTACGTCTCTTTTCCCTGGAAGTAAAACTGACCTGCCCATCTTCTGGCTGGCAGATTGCAGGAGCCACTTGGCACTATCAAACCAGCCCGACCCGGCACTGGTTTTACCTTTCATCTGGGAACCATCCGGCGTATCGTGGATTTTTTGGAGCCAGACGGCCACTCCCAGCCGCAGGCCCCCGAGCACAAACCACGGCCCTTTCCCCTGGCAAACAAAACTCACCCGCCCCGCTTCTGGCTTGCAGATTGCAGGAGCCACTTGCCTTTATCAATCCAGCCTGATTTGGCACTGGCGCCGCCTTGGGTCTGGGAACCATCCTCTGCGTCGTGGATTTTCAGGAGCCTGCCGGCCACTCCAAGCCATAGGCCCCCGTACACAAACTACGGCCCTTTTCCCTGGAAGAAAAACTGACCTGCCCATCTTCTGGCTGGCAGTTGCAGGAGCCACTTGGCACTGTCAAACCAGCCCGACTTTGCACTGGTGCCTCTTTTCATCCAGGAACCATCCTGCGTATCGAGGATTTTCAGGAGCCAGCCGTCCACTCCCAGCCACAGGCCCCCAAACACAAACCACGGCCCTTTTCCCTGGCAAACAAAACTCGCCCGCCCCGCTTCTGGCTGGCAGATTGCAGGCGCCACTTTGTACTATCTTACCAGTCCGACTTGGCACTGGTGCCCCCTTTCATCTGGGAACCATCCTGCGTATCGTGGATTTTCAGGAGCCAGCCGTCCACTCCCAGCCACAGGCCCTAAAACACAAGGTACGGCCCTATTCCCTGGAAGTAAAACTGACCTGCCCATCCTCTGGCTGACAGATTGCACAAGCCACTTGGCTCTATCAAACCAGCCTGACTCGGCACTGGTGCCACCTTGGCTCTGGGAACCATCCTGCATATCGTGGATTTTCAGGAGCCAGGCGGCCACTCCCAGCCACAGGCTCCCAAACAAATACCACGGCCCTTTTTCCTGGATAAACAATTCAGCTTCCCTGCTTCAGGATGTTAGATTGCAGGAGCCACTTTGAATTATCAAACCAGCCCGACATGGCACCGGTGCCCCCTTGGGTCTGGGAACCATCCTGCGTGGCGTGGATTTTCAGGAGCCTGCCGGCCACTCCCTGCCATAGGCCCCCGAACACAAACCACGGCCCTTTTCCCTGGAAGTAAAACTGACCTGAAAACCTTCTGGCTGGCAGATTGCAGGAGCCACTTGGCACTATCAAACCAGACCGACTTGGCACTGGTTACACCTTTCATGTGGGTACCATCCGGCGTATCGTGGATTTTCAGGAGCCACCTGGCCACTCCCAGCCACAGGCCCGCGAGCACAAACCACGGCCCTTTCCCCTGGCAAACAAAACTCACCCGCCCCGCTTCTGGCTGGCAGATTGCAGGAGCCACTTGCCTTTATCAATCCAGCCCGACTAGGCACTGGTGCCCCCTTGGGTCTGGGAACCATGCTGCGTATCATGGATTTTCAGGAGCCAGCCGGCCACTCCCAGCCACAGGCCCCCGAGCACAAACCAAGGCCCTTTCCCCTGCAAACAAAACTCACCCGCCCCGCTTCTGGCTGGCAGATTGCAGGAGCCACTTGGCTCTATCAAACCAGCCCGACTCGGCACTGGTGCCCCTTTGCGTCTGGGAACCATCCTGCGTGGCGTGGATTTTCAGGAGCCAGCCGGCCACTCCCAGCCACAGGCCCCCGAACAAATACCACGGCCATTTTACCTGGATAAACAACTCAGCTTCCCCGCTTCTGGATTTTAGATTGCAGGAGCCACTTTGAATTATCAAACCAGGCGGAGTCGGCACTGGTGCCCCCTTGGGTCTGGTAACCATCATGTGCGGCGTGGATTTTCATAAGCGTGCCGGCCACTCCAAGCCACAGGCCCCCGAACACAAACTACGGCAATTTTCCCTGGAAGTAGAACTGACCTGATCATCTTCTGGCTGGCAGATTGCAGGAGCCACTTGGCTCTATCAAATCAGCCTGACTTGGATGTGGTGCCACCTTTATTCTGGGAACCATCCTGCGAATCGTGGATTTTCAGGAGCCACCCGGCCACTCCCTGCCACAGGCCCCTGAACACAAACCAAGGCCCTTTTCCGTGGCAAACAAAACTCACCCGCCCTGCTTCTGGCTGGCAGATTGCAGGAGCCACTTGGTTCTATGAAAACAGTCCGACTTTGCACTGGTGCCATTTTCCATCTGGGAACCATCCTGCGTATCATGGATTTACAGGAGCCAGCCAGCCACTCCAAGCCACAGGCCCCCAAACACACCACGGCCCTTTTCCCTGGAAGTAAAACTGCTTTTCCCATCTTCTGGCTGCCAGATTGCAGGAGCCACTTGGCTCTATCAAACCAGCCCGTCTTGGTACTGGTACCACCTTTCATCTGGCAACCATCCTGCGTATCGTGGATTTTCAGGAGCCAGCCGGCCTCTCCCAGCCACAGGCCCCCAAACACATGCCACGGCCCTTATACCTGGATAAAAATCTCAGCTTCTCCGCTTGTGGATGTTAGATTGCAGGTGCCACTTTTAATTATCAAACCAGCCCGACTGGGTACTGGTGCCCCCTTGCGTCTGGGAACCATCCTGCGCGGCATGGATTTTCAGGAACCTGCCGGCCACTCCCAGCCGCAGGACCCGGAACACAAATGACGGCCTTTTTCCCTGGCAAACAAAACTCACCCACCCCGCTTCTGGCTGGCAAATTGCTGGAGCCACTTTGCTCTATCAAACCAACCCGACTTGGCACTGCGGCTACCTTTCATCTGGGCACCATCCTGCGTATCGTGTATTTTCAGGAGCCATCTTGCCACTCCCAGCCATAGGCCCCCGAACAAAAACCACGGCCCTTTTCCCTGGCAAACAAAACTCACCCGCCCCGCTTCTGGCTGGCAGATTGCAGGAGCCACTTGGCTCTATCAATCCAGCCTGACTTGGAAGTGGTGCCCCCTTTCATCTGGGAACCATCCTGCGTATCGTGGATTTTCAGGAGCCAGCCGGCCACTCCCAGCCACAGGCCCCCAAACACAAACTACGGCCCTTTTCCCTGGAAGTAAAACTGACCTGCCCATCTTCTGGCTGGCAGATTGCAGGAGCCACCTGGTACTGTCAAACCAGCCCGACTTGGCGATGGTGCCCCCTTTCATCTGGGAACCATCCAGCGTATCGTGGATTTTCAGGAGCCAGCCGGCCACTCCAAGCCAAAGGCCCCCGAGCACAAACCACGGCCCGTTCCCCTGGCAAACAAAACTCACCCGCCCCGCTTCTGGCTGGCAGATTGCAGGACCCACTTGGCTCTATCAAACGAGCCCGACTCGGCAGTGGTGCCCCCTTGGGTCTGGGAAACATCCTGCGTATCATGGATTTTCAGGAGCCAGCCGGCCACTCCCAGCCGCAGGCCCCCAAAAAAAATCTACGGCCCTTTTCCCAGGAAGTAAATCTGAACTGCCCATCTTCTGGCTGGAAGATTGCAGGAGCCACTTGGCTCTATCCAACCAGCCCGACTCGGCACCGGTGCCCCCTTGGGTCTGGGAACCATCCTGCGTATCGTGGATTTTCAGGAGCCAGCAGGCCACTCCCAGCCACAGGCTCCCAAACAAATACCACGGCCCTTTTACCTGGATAAAAAACTCAGCTTCCCCGCTTCTGGATGTTAGATTGCAGGAGCCACTTTGAATTATCAAACCAGCCCGACTCGGCACCGGTGCCCCCTTGGGTCTGGGAACCATCCTGCGCGGCGTGGATTTTCAGGAGCCAGCCGGCCACTCCAAGCCATAGACCCCCGAACACAAACTACGGCCCTTTTCCCTGGAAGTAAAACTGACCTGCCCATCCTCTGGCTGGCAGATTACAGGAGCCACTTGGCACTATCAAACCAGCCTGACTTGGCACTGGTTCCACCTTTCATCTGGGAACCATCCGGCGTATCGTGGATTTTCAGGAGCCAGCCGGCCACTCCCAGCCACAGGCCCCCGAGCACAAACCACGGCCCTTTCCCTGGAAATAAAACTGACCTGCTCATCTTCTGGCTGGCAGATTGCAGGAGCCACTTGCCTTTATCAATCCAGCCCGACTAGGCACTGCTGCCCCCTTGGGTCTGGGAACCATCCTGCGTAACATGGATTTTCAGGAGCCAGCCGGCCACTCCCAGCCACAGGCCCCCGAACACAGACCACGACCCTTTTCCCTGGAAGTAAAACTGACCTGCCCCGCTTCTGGATGGCAGATTGCAGGAGCCATTGGTACTGTCAAACCAGCCCGACTTGGCGCTGGCGCTACCTTTCATTTTGGAACCATCCTGCGTATCATGGATTTATCAGGAGCCAGCCGGCAGCTTCCTCGCCACAGGCCCCCAAACACATACCACAGCCCTTTTCCCTGGAAAAAAAACTCTGCTGCCCCGCTTCTGGATGGTAGATTGCAGGAGCAACTTTGTACTATCTTGCCAGTCGGACTTGGCACTGGTGCCACCTTTCATCTGGGAACCATCCTGCGTATCATGGATTTTCAGGAGCCTGCCGGCCACTCCCAGCCACAGGCCCCCGAGCACAAACCACGGCCCTTTTCCCTGGTAAACAAAACTCAACCGCCCCGCTTCTGGCTGGCAGATTGCAGGTGCCACTTGGCTCTATCAAACCAGCCCGACTTGGCACTGGTGCAACCTTTCATCTGGGAACTATCCTTCGCGGCGTGGATTTTCTGGAGCCAGCCGGCCACTCCCAGCCACAGGCCCCCGAGCACTATCCACGGCCCTTTGCCGTGGCAAACAAAACTCACCAGCCCCGCTTCTGGCTGCCAGATTACAGGAGCCACTTGACTCTATCAAACCAGACCGACTTGGCACTGGTGCCCCCGTGGGTTTGGGAACCATCCTGCGTGGCGTGGATTTTCAGGAGCCAGCCGGCCACTACCAGCAACAGGCCCCCGAACAAAAACCACGGCCCTTTTCCCTGGAAGTAAAACTGACCTGCCCATCTTCTGGTTGGCAGATTGCAGGAGCCACTTGGTACTGTCAAACCAGCCCGACTTGGCGATGGTGCTACCTTTCATCTGGGAACCATCCTGCGTATCATGGATTTTCAGGACCCAGCCGGCCACTCCCAGCCACAGGCCCCCGAGCACAAACCACGGCCCTTTTCCCCGGCAAAAAAAACTCACCTGCCCTGCTTCTGGCTGCCAGATTGCAGGCGCCACTTGGCTCTATCAAACCAGCCCGACTCGGCGCTGGTGCCACTTTTCATCTGGGAACCACCCCGCGTATCGTGGATTTTCAGGAGCCAGCTGGCCACTCCCTGCCACAGGCCCCCGAGCAAAAACCACGTCCCATTCCCCTGGCAAACAAAATTCACCCGCCCCGCTTCTGGCTGGCAGATTGCAGGAGCCACTAGCCTTCATCAATCCAGCCCGACTCGGCACTGGTGCTCCTTTGGGTCTGGGAACCATCCTGCGTGGCGTGGATTTTCAGGAGCCAGCCGGCCACTCCCAGTCACAGGCCCCCAAACAAAATCTACGGCCCTTTTCCCGTGAAGTACAACTGACCTGCCCATCTTCTGGCTGGCAGATTGCAGGAGCCACTTGGCTCTATCCAACCAGCCCGACTCGGCACCGGTGCCCCCTTGGGTCTGGGAACCATCCTGCGCGGCGTGGATTTTCAGGAGCCTGCCGGCCACTCCAAGCCACAGGCCCCCGAACACAAGCCGCGGCCCTTTTCCCTGAAAAAAAAACTGACCTGCCCATCTTCCGGCTGGAACATTGCAGGACCCACTTGGCGCTATCAAAGCAGCCCGACTTGGCACTGGTGCCACCTTTCATCTGGGAACCATCCTGCGTGGCGTGGATTTTCAGGAGCCAGCCGGCCACTCCCTGCCACAGGCCCCCAAACACAAACTACGGCCCTTACCCTAGGAAGTAAAAAAGATAGGCTCCCCTTCTGGCTGGCAGATTACGGGAGCCTCTTGGCTCTATCTAACCAGCCCGACTCTGTACTGGTACCACCTTTCATCTGGGAACCATCCTGCGTATCGTGGATTTTCAGGAGCCAGCCGGCCACTCCCAGCCACAGGCCCACAAACACAAACTACAGCACTTTTCCCTGGAAAAAAAACTGACCTGCCCATCTTCTGGCTGGCACACTGCAGGAGCCACTTGGCGCTATCAAAGCAGCCCGACTCGGCATTGGTGCCCCCTTGGGCTGGGGAACCATCCTGCGTGTCGTGGATTTTCAGGAGCCAGCCGGCCACTACCAGCAACAGGCCCACGAACAAAAACCACGGCCCTTTTCCCTGGAAGTAAAACTGACCTGCCCATCTTCTGGCTGGCGGATTGCAGGAGCCACTTGGCTCTATCAAACCAGCCCGACTCGGCACTGGTGCCACTTTTTATCTGGGAACCACCCCGCATATCGTGGATTTTCAGGAGCCAGCCGGCCACTCCCTGCCACAGGCCCCCGAACACAAACCACGGCCCTTTCCCCTGGCAAACAAAACTCACCCGCCCCGCTTCTGGCTGGCAGATTGCAGGAGCCACTAGCCTTCATCAATCCAGCCCGACTCGGCACTGGTGCCCCTTTGGGTCTGGGAACCATCCTGCTTGGCGTGGATTTTCAGGAGCCAGCCGGCCACTCCCTGCCACAGGCCCCCAAACAAAAAACTACGGCCCTTACCCCAGGAAGTAAAAATGATAGGCTCCCCTTCTGGCTGCCAGATTACAGGAGCCCCTTGGCTCTATCTAACCAGCCCGACTCTGTACTGGTACCACCTTTCATCTGGGAACCATCCTGCGTATCGTGGATTTTCAGGAGCCAGCCGGCCACTCCCAGCCACAGGCCCACAAACACAAACTACAGCACTTTACCCTGGAAATAAAACTGACCTGC
Source organism: Zonotrichia albicollis (assembly GCF_047830755.1). Lineage (NCBI taxonomy): Eukaryota > Metazoa > Chordata > Aves > Passeriformes > Passerellidae > Zonotrichia > Zonotrichia albicollis. The sequence continues at coordinate 8,754,612 of NC_133823.1, forward strand.
CCATCTTCTGGCTGGCACATTGCAGGAGCCACTTGGCGCTATCAAAGCAGCCCGACTCGGCATTGGTGCCCCCTTGGGTCTGGGAACCATCCTGCGTGGCGTGGATTTTCAGGTGCCAGGCGGCCACACCCAGCCACAGGCCCTCAAACACAAACTACGGCCCTTTTCCCTGGAAGTAAAACTGACCTGCCCATCTTCCGGCTGGAACATTGCAGGACCCACTTGGCGCTATCAAAGCAGCCCGACTTGGCACTGGTGCCACCTTTCATCTGGGAACCATCCTGCGTGGCGTGGATTTTCAGGACCCAGCCGGCCGCTCCCTGCCACAGGCCCCCAAACAAAAAACTACGGCCCTTACCCCAGGAAGTAAAAATGATGGGCTCCCCTTCTGGCTGGCAGATTACAGGAGCCCCTTGGCTCTATCTAACCAGCCCGACTCTGTACTGGTACCACCTTTCATCTGGGTACCATCCTGCGTATCGTGGATTTTCAGGAGCCAGCCGGCCACTCCCAGCCACAGGCCCACAAACACAAACTACAGCACTTTTCCCTGGAAATAAAACTGACCTGCCCATCTTATGGCTGGCACATTGCAGGAGCCACTTGGCGCTATCAAAGCAGCCCGACTCGGCATTGGTGCCCCCTTGGGTCTGGGAACCATCCTGCGTATCGTGGATTTTCAGGTGCCAGGCGGCCACACCCAGCCACAGGCCCTCAAACACAAACTACGGCCCTTTTCCCTGGAAGTAAAACTGACCTGCCCATCTTCTGGCTGGCAGATTGCAGGAGCCACTTGGTTCTATGAAACCAGCCCGACTTTGCACTGGTGCCACTTTCCATCTCGGAACCATCCTGCGTATCATGGATTTTCCTGTGCCAGCCAGCCACTCGCAGCCACAGTCTCCCAAACACACCACGGCCCTTTTCCCTGGAAGTAAAACTGCTTCTCCCATCTTCTGGCTGCCAGATTGCAGGAGCCACTTGGCTCTATCAAACCAGCCCGTCTTGGTACTGGTACCACCTTTCATCTGGGAACCATCCTGCGTATTGTGGATTTTCAGGAGCCAGGTGGCCACTCCCAGCCACAGGCCCCCAAACAAAAACCACGGCCCTTTTACCTGGGTAAACAACTCAGCTTCCCCGCTTCTGGATGTTAGATTGCAGGAGCCACTTTGAATTATCAAACCTACCCGACTCGGCACTCCTGCCCCCATGGATCTGGGAACCATCCTGCGTATCGTGGATTTTCAGGAGCCAGCCGTCCACTCCCAGCCACAGGCCCCCAAACACATACCACGGCCTTTTTCCCTGGAAAAAAAACTCAGCTGCCCCGCTTCTGGCTGGCATATTGCAGGAGCCACTTTGTACTATCTTACCAGTCCGACTTGGCACTGGTTCCACATTTCATCTGGGAACCATTCTGCGTATCGTGGTTTTTCAGGAGCCAGGCGGCCACCCCCAGCCACAGGCCCCCAAACACAAACCACGGCCCTTTCCACTGGCAAACAAAACTCACCCGCCCAGCTTCTGGCAGGGAGATTGCAGGAGCCACTTTCATTTATCAATCCAGCCCGACTAGGCACTGCTGCCCACTTGGGTCTGGGAACCATCCTGCGTATCGTGGATTTTCAGGAGCCAGCCGGCCACTCCCAGCCACAGGCCCCCGAACACAAACCACGGCCCTTTTCCCTGGAAGTAAAACTGACCTTCCCATCTTCTGGCTGGCAGATTGCAGGAGCCACTTGGTACTGTCAAACCAGCCCAACTTTGCGATGGTGCTACCTTTCATTTTGGAACCATCCTGCGTATCATGGATTTTCATGAGCCAGCCGGCAGCTTCCTCGCCACAGGCCCCCAAAAACTTACCACGGCCCTTTTCCTTGGAAAAAATCTCAGCTGCCCTGGTTCTGGATGGTAGATTGCAGGAGACTCTTTGTAATATCTTACCAGTCCGACTTGGCACTGGTGCCACCTTTCATCTGGGAATCATCCTGCGTATCGTGGTTTTACAGGAGCCAGCAGGCCACTCCCTGCCACAGGCCCCCGAACACAAACTACGGCCCTTTTCCCTGGAAGCAAAACTGCCTTCCCCATTTTCTGGCTGGCAGATTGCAGGAGCCACTTTGTACTATCTTACCAGTCCGACTTGGCACTGGTGCCCCCTTGGGTCTGGGAACCATCCTGCGGATCGTGGATTTTCAGGAGCCAGCCGGCCAGTCCAAGCCACAGGCCGTCAAACACAAACTACGGCCCTTTTCCCTGGAAGTAAAACTGACCTGCCCATCCTCAGGTAGGCAGATTGCAGGAGCCACTTGGCCCTATCAAACCAGCCTTACTCGGCACTGGTGCCATCTTTCATCTGGGAACCATCCTGCGAATCGTGGATTTTCAGGAGCCTGCCGGCCACTCCCAGCCACAGGCCCCCGAGCACAAACCACGGCCCTTTTCCCTGGCAAACAAAACTCACCCGCCCCGCTTCTGGCTGGCAGATTGCAGGAGCCACTTGCCTTTATCAATCCAGCCCGATTTGGCACTGGCGCCGCCTTGGGTCTGGGAACCATCCTCTGCGTCGTGGATTTTCAGGAGCCTGCCGGCCACTCCAAGCCATAGGCCCCCGTACACAAACTACGGCCCTTTTCCCTGGAAGTAAAACTGACCTGCCCATCTTCTGGCTGGCAGGTTGCAGGAGCCACTTGGCACTGTAAAACCAGCCCGACTTGGCACTGGTGCCTCTTTTCATCCGGGAACCATCCTGCGTATCGAGGATTTTCAGGAGCCAGCCGTCCACTCCCAGGCACAGGCCCCCAAACACAAACCACGGCCCTTTTCCCTGGCAAACAAAACTCGCCCGCCCCGGTTCTGGCTGGCAGATTGCAGGCGCCACTTTGTATTATCTTACCAGTCCGACTTGGCACTGGTGCCCCCTTTCATCTGGGAACCATCTTGCGTATCATGGATTTTCAGGAGCCAGCCGTCCACTCCCAGCCACAGGCCATAAAACACAAGCTACGGCCCTATTCCCTGGAAGCAAAACTGGCCTGCCCATCCTCTGGCTGACAGATTGCACAAGCCACTTGGCTCTATCAAACCAGCCTGACTCGGCACTGGTGCCACCTTGGGTCTGGGAACCATCCTGCGTATCGTGGATTTTCAGGAGCCAGGTGGCCACTCCCTGCCACAGGCCCCCGAGCACAAACCAAGGCCCTTTCCCCTGGCAAACAAAACTCACCCGCCCGGCTTCTGGCTGGCAGATTGCAGGAGCCACTTGGCTCTATCAAACCAGCCCGACTCGGCACTGGTGCCCCTTTGGGTCTGGGAACCATCCTGCGTATCGTGGATTTTCAGGAGCCAGCCGGCCTCTCCCAGCCACAGGCCCCCGAACAAATACCATGGCCATTTTACCTGGATAAACAACTCAGCTTCCCCGCTTCTGGATGTTATATTGCAGGAGCCACTTTGAATTATCAAACCAGCCCGAGTCGGCACTCCTGCCCCCTTGGGTCTGGGAAACATCATGTGCGGCGTGGATTTTCATGAGCGTGCCGGCTACTCCAAGCCACAGGCCCCTGAACACAAACTACGGCCATTTTCCCTGGAAGTAAAACTGACCTGATCATCTTCTGGCTGGCAGATTGCAGGAGCCACTTGGCTCTATCAAATCAGCCTGACTTGGATGTGGTGCCACCTTTCTTCTGGGAACCATCCTGCGAATCGTGGATTTTCAGGAGCCAGCCGGCCACTCCCTGCCACAGGCCCCTGAACACAAACCACGGCCCTTTTCCCCGGCAAACAAAACTCACCCGCCCTGCTTCTGGCTGGCAGATTGCAGGAGCCACTTGGTTCTATGAAAACAGTCCCACTTTGCACTGGTGCCATTTTCCATCTGGGAATCATCCTGCGTATCATGGATTTACAGGAGCCAGCCAGCCACTCCAAGCCACAGGCCCCCAAACACACCACGGCCCTTTTCCCTGGAAGTAAAACTGCTTTTCCCATCTTCTGGCTGCCAGATTGCAGGAGCCACTTGGCTCTATCAAACCAGCCCGTCTTGGTACTGGTACCAGCTTTCATCTGGGAACCATCCGGCGTATCGTGGATTTTCAGGAGCCAGCAGGCCACTGCCTGCCACAGGCCCCCAAACACATGCCACGGCCCTTTTACCTGGATAAACAAATCAGCTTACCCGCTTCTGGATGTTAGATTGCAGGAGCCACTTTGAATTATCAAACCAACCCGACTCGGCACTGGTGCCCCCTTGGATCTGGGAACCATCCTGCGTATCCTGTGGATTTTCAGGAGCCAGCCGGCCACTCCCAGCCACAGGCCCCCGAACACAAACCACGGCCCTTTTCCCTGGAAGCAAAACTGACCTGCCCATCTTCTGGCTGGCAGATTGCAGGAGCCACTTGGTACTGTCAAACCAGCCCAACTTTGCGATGGTGCTACCTTTCATTTTGGAACCATCCTGCGTATCATGGATTTTCATGAGCCAGCCGGAAGCTTCCTCGCCACAGGCCCCCAAACACAAACCACGGCCCTTTTCCCTGGAAAAAATCTCAGCTGCCCCGCTTCTGGATGGTAGATTGCAGGAGCCACTTTGTACTATCTTACCAGTCCGACTTGGCACTGGTGCCACCTTTCATCTGGGAACCATCCTGCGTATCGTGGTTTTACAGGAGCCAGCAGGCCACTCCCTGCCACAGGCCCCCAAACACAAACTACGGCCCTTTTCCCTGGAAGTAAAAATGATAGGCTCATCTTCTGGCTGGCAGATTACAGGAGCCCCTTGGCTCTATCAGACCAGCCCGACTCGGCACTGGTGCCCCCTTGGGTCTGGGAACCATCCTGCATATCATGGATTTTCAGGAGCGTGCCGGCCACTCCCAGCCACAGGCCCCCGAGCAAAAACCATGGCCCTTTTCCCTGCAAACAAAACTCACCCGCCCCGCATCTGGCTGGCAGGTTGCAGGAGCCACTTGGCTCTATCAAACCAGTCCGTCTCGGCGCTGGTGCCCCTTTTGGATCTGGGAACCATCCTGCGTGGCGTGGATTTTCAGGAGCCAGCCGGCCACTCCCAGCCTCAGGCCCCCAAACACAAACTACGGCCCTTTTCCATGGAAGTAAAACTCACCTGCCATCTTCTGGCGGGCAGACTGCAGGAGCCACTTGGCTCTATCAAACCAGCCCGACTTTGCACTGGTGCCAATTTTCACCTGGGAAACATCCTGCGTATCAAGGATTTTCCGGAGCCAGCCAGCCACTCGCAGCCACAAGCGCCCAAATACACCACGGCCCTTTTCCCTGGAAGTAAAACTGCTTTCCCCATCTTCTGGCTGCCAGATTGCAGGAGCCACTGGGCTCTGTCAAACCAGCCCGTCTTGGTACTGGTACCACATTTCATCTGGGAACCATCCTGCGTGGCGTGGATTTTCAGGAGCCAGCCGGCCACTCCCAGCCACAGGCACCCAAACACAAACTAGAGCCATTTTACCCTGGAAATAAAACTGACCTGCCCATCTTCTGGCTGGCACATTGCAGGAGCCACTTGGCGCTGTCAAAGCAGCCCATCTTGGCACTGGTGCCACAATTAATCTGGGAACCATCCTGCGTATCGTGTACTTTCAGGAGCCCGCCGGCCAGTCCCAGGCACAGGCACCCGAAAAAAAACCACGGCCCTTTTCCCTGGCAAACAAAACTCACCCGCCCCGCATCTGGCTGGCAGATTGCAGGAGCCACTTGGTTCTATCAAACCAGCCGAACTCAGCACTGGTGCCCCCTTGGGTCTGGGAAACATCCTGCATGGCGTGGATTTTCAGGAGCCAGCCGGCCACTCCCAGGCACAGGCCCCCAAACAAAAACTACGGCCCTTTTCCCTGGAAGTAAAACTGACCTGCCCATCTTCTGGCTGGCAGATTGTAGGAGCCACTTGGCTCTATCAAATCAGCCTGACCTGGCACTGGTGCCACATTTCATCTGGGAACCATCTTGCGTATCGTGGATTTTCAGGAGCCAGCCGGCCACTCCCAGCCACAGGCCCCCGAACACAAACCACGGCCCCTTTCCCTGGCAAACAAAACTCACCCGCCCCGCTTCTGGCTGGCAGATTGCAGGACCCACTTGGCTCTATCAAACCAGCCCGACTCGGCAGTGGTGCCCCCTTGGGTCTGGGAAACATCCTGCGTACCGTGGATTTTCAGGAGCCAGCCGGCCACTCCCAGCCACAGGCCCCCGAACAAAAACCACGGCCCTTTTCCCAGGAAGTAAAACTGACCTGCCCATCTTCTGGATGTTATATTGCAGGAGCCACTTGGTACTGTCAAACAATCCCGACTTGGCGCTGGTGCTACCTTTCATTTTGGAACCATCCTGCGTATCATGGATTTTCATGAGCCAGCCGGAAGCTTCCTCGCCACAGGCCCCCAAACACAAACCACGGCCCTTTTCCCTGGAAAAAATCTCAGCTGCCCCGCTTCTGGATGGTAGATTGCAGGAGCCACTTTGTACTATCTTACCAGTCCGACTTGGCACTGGTGCCACCTTTCATCTGGGAACCATCCTGCGTATCGTGGTTTTACAGGAGCCAGCAGGCCACTCCCTGCCACAGGCCCCCAAACACAAACTACGGCCCTTTTCCCTGGAAGTAAAAATGATAGGCTCATCTTCTGGCTGGCAGATTACAGGAGCCCCTTGGCTCTATCAGACCAGCCCGACTCGGCACTGGTGCCCCCTTGGGTCTGGGAACCATCCTGCATATCATGGATTTTCAGGAGCGTGCCGGCCACTCCCAGCCACAGGCCCCCGAGCAAAAACCATGGCCCTTTTCCCTGCAAACAAAACTCACCCGCCCCGCATCTGGCTGGCAGGTTGCAGGAGCCACTTGGCTCTATCAAACCAGTCCGTCTCGGCGCTGGTGCCCCTTTTGGATCTGGGAACCATCCTGCGTGGCGTGGATTTTCAGGAGCCAGCCGGCCACTCCCAGCCTCAGGCCCCCAAACACAAACTACGGCCCTTTTCCATGGAAGTAAAACTCACCTGCCATCTTCTGGCGGGCAGACTGCAGGAGCCACTTGGCTCTATCAAACCAGCCCGACTTTGCACTGGTGCCAATTTTCACCTGGGAAACATCCTGCGTATCAAGGATTTTCCGGAGCCAGCCAGCCACTCGCAGCCACAAGCGCCCAAATACACCACGGCCCTTTTCCCTGGAAGTAAAACTGCTTTCCCCATCTTCTGGCTGCCAGATTGCAGGAGCCACTGGGCTCTGTCAAACCAGCCCGTCTTGGTACTGGTACCACATTTCATCTGGGAACCATCCTGCGTGGCGTGGATTTTCAGGAGCCAGCCGGCCACTCCCAGCCACAGGCACCCAAACACAAACTAGAGCCATTTTACCCTGGAAATAAAACTGACCTGCCCATCTTCTGGCTGGCACATTGCAGGAGCCACTTGGCGCTGTCAAAGCAGCCCATCTTGGCACTGGTGCCACAATTAATCTGGGAACCATCCTGCGTATCGTGTACTTTCAGGAGCCCGCCGGCCAGTCCCAGGCACAGGCACCCGAAAAAAAACCACGGCCCTTTTCCCTGGCAAACAAAACTCACCCGCCCCGCATCTGGCTGGCAGATTGCAGGAGCCACTTGGTTCTATCAAACCAGCCGAACTCAGCACTGGTGCCCCCTTGGGTCTGGGAAACATCCTGCATGGCGTGGATTTTCAGGAGCCAGCCGGCCACTCCCAGGCACAGGCCCCCAAACAAAAACTACGGCCCTTTTCCCTGGAAGTAAAACTGACCTGCCCATCTTCTGGCTGGCAGATTGTAGGAGCCACTTGGCTCTATCAAATCAGCCTGACCTGGCACTGGTGCCACATTTCATCTGGGAACCATCTTGCGTATCGTGGATTTTCAGGAGCCAGCCGGCCACTCCCAGCCACAGGCCCCCGAACACAAACCACGGCCCCTTTCCCTGGCAAACAAAACTCACCCGCCCCGCTTCTGGCTGGCAGATTGCAGGACCCACTTGGCTCTATCAAACCAGCCCGACTCGGCAGTGGTGCCCCCTTGGGTCTGGGAAACATCCTGCGTACCGTGGATTTTCAGGAGCCAGCCGGCCACTCCCAGCCACAGGCCCCCGAACAAAAACCACGGCCCTTTTCCCAGGAAGTAAAACTGACCTGCCCATCTTCTGGATGTTATATTGCAGGAGCCACTTGGTACTGTCAAACAATCCCGACTTGGCGCTGGTGCTACCTTTCATTTTGGAACCATCCTGCGTATCATGGATTTTCAGGAGCCAGCCGGCCATTCCCCGCCACAGGCCCCCAAACACATACCACGGCCCTTTTCCCTGGAAAAAAAACTCAGCTGCCCCGCTTCCGGATGGTAGATTGCAGGAGCCACTTTGTACTATCTTACCACTCCGTCTTGGCACTGGTGCCACCTTGAGTCTGGGAACCATCCTACGTATCGTGGATTTTCAGGAGCCAACAGGCCAACCCCAGCCACAGGCCCTCAAACACAAACTACGGCCCTTTCCCCTGGAAGTAAAACTGACCTGCCCATCCTCTGGCTGGCAAATTGCAGGAGCCACTTGGCTCTATCAAACCACCCCGACTTGGCACTGGTGCCACCATTCATTTGGAAACCATCCTGCATAACGTGGATTTTCAGGAGCCTGCCGGCCACTCCCAGCCACAGGCCCCCGAGCAGAAACCAGGGCCCTTTTCCCTGGCAAACAAAACTCACCCGTCCCGCTTCTTGCTGGCAGATTGCAGGAGACACTTGGCTCTATTAACCCAGCCCGACACGGCACTGGTGCCCCCTATCGTCTGGGAACCATCCTGCGTATCGTGGATTTTCAGGAGCCAGCCGGCCACTCCCAGCCACAGGCCCCCGAACACAAACCACGGCCCTTTCCCCTGGAAAAAAAACTCAGCTACCCGCTTCTGGAGAGTAGATTGAAGGAGACACATTGTACTAACAAAGCAGCCCGATTTGGCACTGGTGCCTCCTTTGGTCTTGGAAGCATCCTGCGTATCGTGGATTTTCAGAAGCCAGCCGGCCACTCATAGCCACAGGCCCTCAAACACATACCACGGCCCTTTTCCCTGGAAGTAAAACTGACTTCCCCATCTTATGGCTGGCAGATTGCAGGATCCACTTGTTACTATCAGACCAGCCCGACTCGGCACTGGTGCCCCCCTGGGTCTGGGAACCATCCTGCGTGGCGTGGATTTTCAGGAGCCAGCCGGCCACTCCCAGCCACAGGCCCCCAAACACCAACTACGGCCCTTTTCCCATGAAGTAAAACTGACCTGTCAATCTTCTGGCTGGCACATTGCAGGAGCCACTTGGCTCTATCCAACCAGCCCGACTCGGCACCGGTGCCCCCTAGGGTCTAGGAACCATCCTGAGCGGCGTGGATTTTCAGGAGCCTGCCGGCCACTCCAAGCCACAGGCCCCCAAACACAAACCATGGCCCTTTTCCCTGAAAATAAAACTGACCTGCCCATCTTCTGGCTGGCACATTGCAGGAGCCACTTGGCGCTATCAAAGCAGCCCGACTTGGCACTGGTGCCAGCTTTCATCTGGGAACCATCCTGCGTGGCGTGGATTTTCAGGAGCCAGCCGGCCACTCCCAGCCACAGGCCCCTGAGCACTATCCACGACCCTTTGCCCTGGCAAACAAAACTCACCCGCCCCGCTTCTGGCTGCCAGATTACAGGAGCCACTTGACTCTATGAAACCAGACCGACTTTGCACTGGTGCCAATTTTCACCTGGGAAACATCCTGCGTATCAAGGATTTTCCGGAGCCAGCCAGCTACTCGCAGCCACAAGCGCCCAAATACACCACGGCCCTTTTCCCTGGAAGTAAAACTGCTTTCCCCATCTTCTGGCTGCCAGATTGCAGGAGCCACTTGGCTCTGTCAAACCAGCCCGTCTTGATACTGGTACCACATTTCATCTGGGAACCATCCTGCGTGGCGTGGATTTTCAGGAGCCAGCCTGCCACTCCCAGCCACAGGCACCCAAACACAAACTAGAGCCATTTTACCCTGGAAATAAAACTGACCTGCCCATCTTCTGGCTGGCACATTGCAGGAGCCACTTGGCGCTGTCAAAGCAGCCCATCTTGGCACTGGTGCCACAATTAATCTGGGAACCATCCTGCGTATCGTGTACTTTCAGGAGCCCGACGGCCACTCCCAGGCACAGGCACCCGGACAAAAACCACGGCCCTTTTCCCTGGCAAACAAAACTCACCCGCCCCGCTTCTGGCTGGCAGATTGCAGGACCCACTTGGCTCTATCAAACGAGCCCGACTCGGCAGTGGTGCCCCCTTGGGTCTGGGAAACATCCTGCGTATCATGGATTTTCAGGAGCCAGCCGGCCACTCCCAGCCGCAGGCCCCCAAAAAAAATCTACGGCCCTTTTCCCTTGAAGTAAATCGTACCTGCCCATCTTCTGGCTGGAAGATTGCAGGAGCCACTTGGCTCTATCCAACCAGCCCGACTCGGCACCGGTGCCCCCTTGGGTCTGGAAACCATCCTGCGCGGCGTGGATTTTCAGGAGCCAGCCAACCACTCCCAGCCTCAGGCCCCCGAACAAAAACCACGGCCCTTTTCCCTGGAAGTAAAACTGACCTGCCCATCCTCTGGATGGCAGATTGCAGGAGCCACTTTGCTCTATCAAACCAGCCTGACTTGGAAGTGGTGCCACCTTTCATCTGGGAACCATCCTGCGTATCGTGGATTTTCAGGGGCCTGCCGGCCACTCCCAGCCACAGGCCCCCGAGCACAAGCCACGGCCCTTTTCCCAGGAAAACAAACTCACCCGCCCCGCTTCTGGTTGGCAGATTACACAGGCCACTTGGCTCTGTCAAACCAGCCCGACTCGGCACTTATGCCACCTTTCATCTGGGAACCATCCTGCGTATCGTCGAATTTCAGGAGCCACCTGGCCACTCCCAGCCACATGGCCCCAAACAAAAACCACGGCCCTGCTCCCTGGCAAACAAAACTCACCCACCCCGCTTCTAGCTGGCAGATTGCAGGTTCCACTTGGCTCTATCAAACCAGACCTACTCGGCACTTGTGCCGCCTTTCATCTGGGAACCATCCTGCGTATCATGGATTTTCAGGTGCCAGCCGGCCACTCCCAGCCACAGGCCCCCAAACAAAAACCACAGCCCTTTTCCCTGGAAGCAAAACTGACTTCCCCATTTTCTGGCTGGCAGATTGCAGGAGCCACTTTGTACTATCTTACCAGACCGACTTGGCACTGGTGCCCCCTTGGGTCTGGGAACAATCCTGCGTATCGTGGATTTTCAGGAGCCAGCCGGCCAGTCCAAGCCACAGGCCCTCAAACACAAACTACGGCCCTTTTCCCTGGAAGTAAAACTGACCTGCCCATCCTCAGGTAGGCAGATTGCAGGAGCCACTTGGCCCTATCAAACCAGCCTTACTCGGCACTGGTGCCATCTTTCATCTGGGAACCATCCTGCATATCGTGGATTTTCAGGAGCCTGCCAGCAACTCCCTGCCACAGGCCCCCGAGCACAAACCACGGCCCTTTTCCCTGGTAAACAAAACTCACCCGCCCCGCTTCTGGCTGGCAGATTACAGGAGCCACTTTGCTCTATCAAACCAGCCCGACTTTGGACTGGTGCCCCTCTGGGTCTGGGAACCATCCTGTGTGGCGTGGATTTTCAGGATCCAGCCTGCCACTCCCAGCCACAGGTCCCCAAACTCAAACTACGGCTTTTTTCCAGTGAAGTAAAACTGACCTGCCCATCTTCTAGCTGCAGATTGCAGGAGACTCTTGGCTCTATCAAACCAGCCAGACTTTGCACTGGTGCCACTTTCCATCTGGGAACCATCCTGCTCGGCCTGGATTTAGATGAGCCAGCCGGGCAATCCCAGCCACAGGCCCCCAAACAAAAACTACGGCCCTTTTCCCTGGAAGTAAAACTGACCTGCCCATCTTCTGGCTGGCAGATTGCAGGAGCCACTTGGCTCTTTCAAACCAGCCTGACTTGGAAGTGGTGCCACCTTTCATCTGGGAAACATCCTGCGTATCGTGGATTTTCAGGAGCCTGCCGGCCACTCCCAGCCTCAGGCCCCCATACACATCACGGCCCTTTTCCCTGGAAGTAAAACTCCTTTCCCCGCTTCTGGCTGGCAGATTGCAGGAGCCACTTGGCTCTATCAAACCAGCCCGACTCGGCACTGGTGCCCCCTTGGGTCTGGGAACCATTCTGCGCGGCGTGGATTTTCAGGGGCCAGGTGGCCACTCCAAGCCATAGGCACCCGAACAAAAACTACGTCTCTTTTCCCTGGAAGTAAAACTGACCTGCCCATCTTCTGGCTGGCAGATTGCAGGAGCCACTTGGCACTATCAAACCAGCCCGACCCGGCACTGGTTTTACCTTTCATCTGGGAACCATCCGGCGTATCGTGGATTTTTTGGAGCCAGACGGCCACTCCCAGCCGCAGGCCCCCGAGCACAAACCACGGCCCTTTCCCCTGGCAAACAAAACTCACCCGCCCCGCTTCTGGCTTGCAGATTGCAGGAGCCACTTGCCTTTATCAATCCAGCCTGATTTGGCACTGGCGCCGCCTTGGGTCTGGGAACCATCCTCTGCGTCGTGGATTTTCAGGAGCCTGCCGGCCACTCCAAGCCATAGGCCCCCGTACACAAACTACGGCCCTTTTCCCTGGAAGAAAAACTGACCTGCCCATCTTCTGGCTGGCAGTTGCAGGAGCCACTTGGCACTGTCAAACCAGCCCGACTTTGCACTGGTGCCTCTTTTCATCCAGGAACCATCCTGCGTATCGAGGATTTTCAGGAGCCAGCCGTCCACTCCCAGCCACAGGCCCCCAAACACAAACCACGGCCCTTTTCCCTGGCAAACAAAACTCGCCCGCCCCGCTTCTGGCTGGCAGATTGCAGGCGCCACTTTGTACTATCTTACCAGTCCGACTTGGCACTGGTGCCCCCTTTCATCTGGGAACCATCCTGCGTATCGTGGATTTTCAGGAGCCAGCCGTCCACTCCCAGCCACAGGCCCTAAAACACAAGGTACGGCCCTATTCCCTGGAAGTAAAACTGACCTGCCCATCCTCTGGCTGACAGATTGCACAAGCCACTTGGCTCTATCAAACCAGCCTGACTCGGCACTGGTGCCACCTTGGCTCTGGGAACCATCCTGCATATCGTGGATTTTCAGGAGCCAGGCGGCCACTCCCAGCCACAGGCTCCCAAACAAATACCACGGCCCTTTTTCCTGGATAAACAATTCAGCTTCCCTGCTTCAGGATGTTAGATTGCAGGAGCCACTTTGAATTATCAAACCAGCCCGACATGGCACCGGTGCCCCCTTGGGTCTGGGAACCATCCTGCGTGGCGTGGATTTTCAGGAGCCTGCCGGCCACTCCCTGCCATAGGCCCCCGAACACAAACCACGGCCCTTTTCCCTGGAAGTAAAACTGACCTGACAACCTTCTGGCTGGCAGATTGCAGGAGCCACTTGGCACTATCAAACCAGACCGACTTGGCACTGGTTACACCTTTCATGTGGGTACCATCCGGCGTATCGTGGATTTTCAGGAGCCACCTGGCCACTCCCAGCCACAGGCCCGCGAGCACAAACCACGGCCCTTTCCCCTGGCAAACAAAACTCACCCGCCCCGCTTCTGGCTGGCAGATTGCAGGAGCCACTTGCCTTTATCAATCCAGCCCGACTAGGCACTGGTGCCCCCTTGGGTCTGGGAACCATGCTGCGTATCATGGATTTTCAGGAGCCAGCCGGCCACTCCCAGCCACAGGCCCCCGAGCACAAACCAAGGCCCTTTCCCCTGCAAACAAAACTCACCCGCCCCGCTTCTGGCTGGCAGATTGCAGGAGCCACTTGGCTCTATCAAACCAGCCCGACTCGGCACTGGTGCCCCTTTGCGTCTGGGAACCATCCTGCGTGGCGTGGATTTTCAGGAGCCAGCCGGCCACTCCCAGCCACAGGCCCCCGAACAAATACCACGGCCATTTTACCTGGATAAACAACTCAGCTTCCCCGCTTCTGGATTTTAGATTGCAGGAGCCACTTTGAATTATCAAACCAGGCGGAGTCGGCACTGGTGCCCCCTTGGGTCTGGTAACCATCATGTGCGGCGTGGATTTTCATAAGCGTGCCGGCCACTCCAAGCCACAGGCCCCCGAACACAAACTACGGCAATTTTCCCTGGAAGTAGAACTGACCTGATCATCTTCTGGCTGGCAGATTGCAGGAGCCACTTGGCTCTATCAAATCAGCCTGACTTGGATGTGGTGCCACCTTTATTCTGGGAACCATCCTGCGAATCGTGGATTTTCAGGAGCCACCCGGCCACTCCCTGCCACAGGCCCCTGAACACAAACCAAGGCCCTTTTCCGTGGCAAACAAAACTCACCCGCCCTGCTTCTGGCTGGCAGATTGCAGGAGCCACTTGGTTCTATGAAAACAGTCCGACTTTGCACTGGTGCCATTTTCCATCTGGGAACCATCCTGCGTATCATGGATTTACAGGAGCCAGCCAGCCACTCCAAGCCACAGGCCCCCAAACACACCACGGCCCTTTTCCCTGGAAGTAAAACTGCTTTTCCCATCTTCTGGCTGCCAGATTGCAGGAGCCACTTGGCTCTATCAAACCAGCCCGTCTTGGTACTGGTACCACCTTTCATCTGGCAACCATCCTGCGTATCGTGGATTTTCAGGAGCCAGCCGGCCTCTCCCAGCCACAGGCCCCCAAACACATGCCACGGCCCTTATACCTGGATAAAAATCTCAGCTTCTCCGCTTGTGGATGTTAGATTGCAGGTGCCACTTTTAATTATCAAACCAGCCCGACTGGGTACTGGTGCCCCCTTGCGTCTGGGAACCATCCTGCGCGGCATGGATTTTCAGGAACCTGCCGGCCACTCCCAGCCGCAGGACCCGGAACACAAATGACGGCCTTTTTCCCTGGCAAACAAAACTCACCCACCCCGCTTCTGGCTGGCAAATTGCTGGAGCCACTTTGCTCTATCAAACCAACCCGACTTGGCACTGCGGCTACCTTTCATCTGGGCACCATCCTGCGTATCGTGTATTTTCAGGAGCCATCTTGCCACTCCCAGCCATAGGCCCCCGAACAAAAACCACGGCCCTTTTCCCTGGCAAACAAAACTCACCCGCCCCGCTTCTGGCTGGCAGATTGCAGGAGCCACTTGGCTCTATCAATCCAGCCTGACTTGGAAGTGGTGCCCCCTTTCATCTGGGAACCATCCTGCGTATCGTGGATTTTCAGGAGCCAGCCGGCCACTCCCAGCCACAGGCCCCCAAACACAAACTACGGCCCTTTTCCCTGGAAGTAAAACTGACCTGCCCATCTTCTGGCTGGCAGATTGCAGGAGCCACCTGGTACTGTCAAACCAGCCCGACTTGGCGATGCTGCCCCCTTTCATCTGGGAACCATCCAGCGTATCGTGGATTTTCAGGAGCCAGCCGGCCACTCCAAGCCAAAGGCCCCCGAGCACAAACCACGGCCCGTTCCCCTGGCAAACAAAACTCACCCGCCCCGCTTCTGGCTGGCAGATTGCAGGACCCACTTGGCTCTATCAAACGAGCCCGACTCGGCAGTGGTGCCCCCTTGGGTCTGGGAAACATCCTGCGTATCATGGATTTTCAGGAGCCAGCCGGCCACTCCCAGCCGCAGGCCCCCAAAAAAAATCTACGGCCCTTTTCCCAGGAAGTAAATCTGAACTGCCCATCTTCTGGCTGGAAGATTGCAGGAGCCACTTGGCTCTATCCAACCAGCCCGACTCGGCACCGGTGCCCCCTTGGGTCTGGGAACCATCCTGCGTATCGTGGATTTTCAGGAGCCAGCAGGCCACTCCCAGCCACAGGCTCCCAAACAAATACCACGGCCCTTTTACCTGGATAAAAAACTCAGCTTCCCCGCTTCTGGATGTTAGATTGCAGGAGCCACTTTGAATTATCAAACCAGCCCGACTCGGCACCGGTGCCCCCTTGGGTCTGGGAACCATCCTGCGCGGCGTGGATTTTCAGGAGCCAGCCGGCCACTCCAAGCCATAGACCCCCGAACACAAACTACGGCCCTTTTCCCTGGAAGTAAAACTGACCTGCCCATCCTCTGGCTGGCAGATTACAGGAGCCACTTGGCACTATCAAACCAGCCTGACTTGGCACTGGTTCCACCTTTCATCTGGGAACCATCCGGCGTATCGTGGATTTTCAGGAGCCAGCCGGCCACTCCCAGCCACAGGCCCCCGAGCACAAACCACGGCCCTTTCCCTGGAAATAAAACTGACCTGCTCATCTTCTGGCTGGCAGATTGCAGGAGCCACTTGCCTTTATCAATCCAGCCCGACTAGGCACTGCTGCCCCCTTGGGTCTGGGAACCATCCTGCGTAACATGGATTTTCAGGAGCCAGCCGGCCACTCCCAGCCACAGGCCCCCGAACACAGACCACGACCCTTTTCCCTGGAAGTAAAACTGACCTGCCCCGCTTCTGGATGGTAGATTGCAGGAGCAACTTTGTACTATCTTGCCAGTCGGACTTGGCACTGGTGCCACCTTTCATCTGGGAACCATCCTGCGTATCATGGATTTTCAGGAGCCTGCCGGCCACTCCCAGCCACAGGCCCCCGAGCACAAACCACGGCCCTTTTCCCTGGTAAACAAAACTCAACCGCCCCGCTTCTGGCTGGCAGATTGCAGGTGCCACTTGGCTCTATCAAACCAGCCCGACTTGGCACTGGTGCAACCTTTCATCTGGGAACTATCCTTCGCGGCGTGGATTTTCAGGAGCCAGACGTCCACTCCCAGCCACAGGCCCCCGAACACAAACTACGGCACCATAACCTGGAAATAAAACTGACCTGCTCATCTTCTGGCTGGCAGATTGCAGGAGCCACTTGGTTCTATCAAACCAGACCGACTCGGCACTGGTGCCCCCGTGGGTTTGGGAACCATCCTGCGTGGCGTGGACTTTTATGAGCCAGCCGGACACTACCAGCCACAGGCCCCCGAACAGAAACCACGGCACTTTTCCCTGGAAAAAGGACTCAGCAACCCCGCTTCTGGATAGTAGATTGCAGGAGTCACATTGTACTAACAAAGCAGCCCGATTTGGCACTGGTGCCACCTTTGGTCTTGGAACCATCCTGCGTATCGTGGATTTTCAGGAGCCAGCCGGCCACTCCCAGCCACAGGCCCCCAAACAAATACCACGGCCCTTTGACCTGGATAAACAACTCAGCTTCCCCGCTACTGGATGTTAGATTGCAGGAGCCACTTTGAATTATCAAACCAGCCCGACTCGGCACCGGTGCCCCCTTGGGTCTGGGAACCATCCTGCGCGGCGTGGATTTTCAGGAGCCAGCCGGCCACTCCAAGCCATAGGCCCACGAACACAAACTACGGCCCTCTTCCCTGGAAGTAAAACTGACCTGCCTATCCTCTGGCTGGCAGATTGCAGGAGCCACTTGGCACTATCAAACCAGCCGGACTTGGCACTGGTTCCACCTTTCATCTGGGAACCATCCTGCGTATCGTGGATTTTCAGGAGCCAGCCGTCCACTCCCAGCCACAGGCCCCCGAGCACAAACCACGGCCCTTTCCCCTGGCAAACAAAACTCACCCGCCCTGCTTCTGGCTGGCAGATTGCAGGACCCACTTGCCTTTATCAATCCAGCCCGATAAGGCACTGCTGCCCCCTTGGGTCTGGGAACCATCCTGCGTATCGTTGATTTTCAGGAGCCAGCCGGCCACTCCCAGCCACAGGCCCCCGAACACAAACTACGGCCCTTTTCCCTGGAAGTAAAACTGACCTCTCCATCCTCTGGCTGGCAGATTGCAGGAGCCACTTGGCACTATCAAACCAGCTGGACTTGGCACTGGTTCCACCTTTCATCTGGGAACCATCCGGCGTATCGTGGATTTTCAGGAGCCACCTTGCCACTCCCAGTCACATGGCCCGGAACACAAACCACAACCCTTTTCCCTGGCAAACAAAACTCAGCTGCCCCGCTTCTGGCTGGCAGATTGCAGGAGCCACTTGGCTCTATCAAACCAGCCCGACTCGGCACTGGTGCCCCCTTGGGTCTGGGAACCATCCTGCGTGGCATGGATTTTCAGGAGCCAGCCGGCCACTCCCAGCCACAGGCCCCCAAACACAATCTACGGCCTTTTTCCCTGGAAATAAAACTGACCTGCTCATCTTCTGGCTGCTACATTGCAGGAGCCACTTGGCTCTATCAAAGTAGCCCGACTTGGCACTGGTTCCACCTTTCATCTGGGAACCATCCGGCGTATCGTGGATTTTCAGGAGCCAGCCGGCCACTCCCAGCCACAGGCCCCCAAGCACAAACCACGGCCCTTTCCCTGGAAATAAAACTGACCTGCTCATCGTCTGGCTGGCAGATTGCAGGAGCCACTTGCCTTTATCAATCCAGCCCGACTAGGCACTGCTGCCCCCTTGGGTCTGGGAACCATCCTGCGTAACGTGGATTTTCAGGAGCCAGCCGGCCACTCCCAGCCACAGGCCCCCGAACACAAACCACGACCCTTTTCCCTGGAAGTAAAACTGACCTGCCCCGCTTCTGGATGGCAGATTGCAGGAGCCACTTGGTACTGTCAAACCAGCCAGACTTGGCGCTGGCGCTACCTTTCATTTTGGAACCATCCTGCGTATCATGGATTTTCAGGAGCCAGCCGGCAGCTTCCTCGCCACAGGCCCCCAAAAACATACCACAGCCCTTTTCCCTGGAAAAAAAACTCAGCTGCCCCACTTCTGGATGGTAGATGGCAGGAGCAATTTTGTACTATCTTGCCAGTCCGACTTGGCACTGGTGCCACCATTCATCTGGGAACCGTCCTGCGTATCGTGGCTTTTCAGGAGCCAGCTGGCCACTCCCAGCCACAGGCCCCCAAACAAATACAACGGCCCTTTTACCTAGAAAAAATACTCAGCTACCCCGCTTCTGGATAGTAGATTGCAGGAGTCACATTGTACTAACAAAGCAGCCCGATTTGGCACTGGTGCCACCTTTGGTCTTGGAACCATCCTGCGCATCGTAAATTTTCAGGAGCCAGCCGGCCACTCCCAGCCACAGGCCCCCAAACAAATACCACGGCCCTTTTACCTGGATAAACAACTCAGCTTCCCCGCTTCTGGATGTTAGATTGCAAGAGCCACTTTGAATTATCAAACCAGCCCGACTCGGCACCGGTGCCCCCTTGGGTCTGGGAACCATCCTGCGCGGCGTGGATTTTCAGGAGCCAGCCGGCCACTCCCAGCCATAGGCCCCCGAACACAAACTACGGCCCTTTTCCCTGGAAGTAAAACTGACCTGCCCATCCTCTGGCTGGCATATTGCAGGAGCCACTTGGCACTATCAAACCAGCCGGACTTGGCACATGTTCCACCTCTCATCTGGGAACCATCCGGCGTATCGTGGATTTTCAGGAGCCAGCCGGCCACTCCCAGCCACAGGCCCCCTGGCACTAACCACGGCCCTTTCCCCAGGCAAAGAATACTCTCTCGCCTTGCTTCTGGCTGGCAGATTGCAGGAGCCATTGGTACTGTCAAACCAGCCCGACTTGGCGCTGGTGCTACCTTTCATTTTGGAACCATCCTGCGTATCATGGATTTATCAGGAGCCAGCCGGCAGCTTCCTCGCCACAGGCCCCCAAACACATACCACGGCCCTTTTCCCTGGAAAAAAAACTCTGCTGCCCCGCTTCTGGATGGTAGATTGCAGGAGCAACTTTGTACTATCTTGCCAGTCCGACTTGGCACTGGTGCCACCTTTCATCTGGGAACCATCCTGCGTATCGTGGATTTTCAGGAGCCAGCAGACCACTCCCAGCCACAGGCCCCCAAACACAAACTACGGCCCTTTTCCCTGGGAGTAAAAATGATAGGCTCATCTTCTGGCTGGCAGATTACAGGAGCCACTTGGCTGTATCAAACCAGCCGCACTTGGCACTGGTGCCACCTTTCATCTGGGAACCATGCTGCGTATCATGGATTTTCAGGAGCCTGCCGGCCACTCCCAGCCACAGGCCCCCGAGCACAAACCACGGCTCTTTTCCCTGGTAAACAAAACTCAATCGCCCCGCTTCTGGCTGGCAGATTGCAGGTGCCACTTGGCTCTATCAAACCAGCCCGACTTGGCACTGGTGCAACCTTTCATCTGGGAACTATCCTTCGCGGCGTGGATTTTCTGGAGCCAGACGTCCACTCCCAGCCACAGGTCCCCGAACAAAAACTATGGCACTATTCCCTGGAAATAAAACTGACCTGCCCATCTTCTGGCTGGCAGATTGCAGGAGCCACTTGGCTCTATCAAACCAGACCGACTCGGCACTGGTGCCCCCGTCGGTTTGGGAACCATCCTGCGTGGCGTGGACTTTCAGGAGCCAGCTGGCAGCTTCCTCGCCACAGGCCCCCAAAAACATACCACAGCCCATTTCCCAGGAAAAAAAACCCAGCTGCCCCGCTTCTGGATGGTAGATTGCAGGAGCCACTTTGAATTATCAAACCAACCCGACTCGGCACCGGTGCCCCCTTGGGTCTGGGAACCATCCTGCGCGGCGTGGATTTTCAGGAGCCAGCCGGCCACTCCAAGCCATAGTCCGCCGAACACAAACTACGGCCCTTTTCCCTGGAAGTAAAACTGACCTGCCCCGCTTCTGGATGGCAGATTGCAGGAGACACTTGGTACTGTCAAACCAGCCCAACTTGGCTCTGGTGCTAACTTTCATTTTGGAACCATCCTGCGTATCATGGATTTTCAGGAGCCAGCCGGCAGCTTCCTCGCCACAGGCCCCCAAAAACATACCACAGCCCTTTTCCCTGGAAAAAAAACTCAGCTGCCCCGCTTCTGGATGGTAGATTGCAGGAGAAACTTTGTACTATCTTGCCAGTCCGACTTGGCACTGGTGCCACCTTTGACCTGGGAACCATCCTGCGTGGCGTGGATTTTCAGGAGCCAGCCGTCCACTCCCAGCCACAGGCCCCCAAACAGAAACTACGGCACCATTCCCTGGAAATAAAACTGACCTGCCCATCTTCTGGCTGGCAGATTGCAGGAGCCTGTTGGCTCCATCAAACCAGCCCGACTTGATACTGGTACCTCCTTTCATCTGGGAACCATCCTGCGTATCGTGGATTTTCAGGAGCCAGGCGGCCACTCCCAGCCACAGGCCCCCAAACACAATCTACGGCCCTTTTCCCTGGAAATAAAACTGAACTGCCCCTCTTCTGGCTGGAACATTGCAGGAGCCACTCGTCGCTATCAAAGCAGCCGGACTTGGCACTGGTGCCACCTCTCATCTGGGAACCATCCTGCGTATCGTGGATTTTCAGGAGCCAGCCGGCCACTCCCAGCCACAGGCCCCCGAGCACAAACCACGGCCCTTTCCCCAGGCAAACAAAAATCACTCGCCCCGCTTCTGGCTGGCAGATTGCAGGAGCCACTTGCCTTTATCAATCCAGCCCGTCTAGGCACTGCTGCCCCCTTGGGTCTGGGAACCATCCTGCGTAACGTGGATTTTCAGGAGCCAGCCGGCCACTCCCTGCCACAGGCCCCCGAACACAAACCACGGCCCTTTTCCCTGGAAGTAAAACTGACCTGCCCCGCTTCTGGATGGCAGATTGCAGGAGCCACTTGGTACTGTCAAACCAGCCCAACATAGCGATGGTGCTACCTTTCATTTTGGAACCATCCTGCGTATCATGGATTTTCAGGAGCCAGCCGGCAGCTTCCTCGCCACAGGCCCCCAAACACATACCACGGCCCTTTTCCCTGGAAAAAAAACTCTGCTGCCCCGCTTCTGGATGGTAGATTGCAGGAGCCACTTTGAATTATCAAACCAGCCCGTCACGGCACTGGTGCCCCCTTGGGTCTGGGAACCATCCTGCACGGCGTGGATTTTCAGGAGCCAGACGGACACTACCAGCCACTGGCCCCCAAACAAAAACTACGGCCCTTTTCCCTGGAAGTAAAACTGTTTTCCCCATCTTCTGGTTGGCAGATTGCAGGAGCCTCTTGGCTCTATCAAACCAGCCCGACTTGATACTGGTACCTCCTTTCATCTGGGAACCATCCTGCGTATCGTGGATTTTCAGGAGCCAGCTGGCCACTCCCAGCCACAGGACCCCAAACACAATCTACGGCCCTTTTCCCTGGAAATAAAACTGAACTGCCCCTCTTCTGGCTGGCACATTGCAGGAGCCACTCGGCGATATCAAAGCAGCCGGACTTGGCACTGGTGCCACCTCTCATCTGGGAACCATCCTGCGTATCGTGGATTTTCAGAAGCCAGCAGGCCACTCCAGGCCACAGGCCTCCAAACACAAACCACAGCCCTTTTCCCTGGAAGTAAAACTGACTTCCCCATCTTCTGGCTGGAAGATTGCAGGATCCACTTGTTACTATCACAGCAGCCCGCCTTGGTACTGGTGCCACCTCTCATCTGGGTACCATCCTGCGTATCGTGGATTTTCAGGAGCCAGCCGGCCACTCCCAGCCACAGGCCCCCGAGCACAAACCACGGCCCTTTCCCCAGGCAAACAAAACTCACTCGCCCCGCTTCTGGCTGGCAGATTGCAGGAGCCACTTGCCTTTATCAATCCAGCCCGACTAGGCACTGCTGCCCCATTGGGTCTGGGAACCATCCTGCGTAACGTGGATTTTCAGGAGCCAGCTGGCCACTCCCTGCCACAGGCCCCCGAACACAAACCATGGCCCTTTTCCCTGGAAGTAAAACTGACCTGCCCATCTTCTGGATGGCAGATTGCAGGACCCACTTGGTACTGTCAAACCAGCCCAACATGGCGATGGTGCTACCTTTCATTTTGGAACCATCCCTCGTATCATGGATTTTCAGGAGCCAGCCGGCAGCTTCCTCGCCACAGGCCCCGAAACACATACCACGGCCCTTTTCCCTGGAAAAAAAACTCAGCTGCCCCGCTTCTGGCTGGCAGATTGCAGGAGCCACTTTGAATTATCAAACCAGCCCGACTCGGCACTGGTGCCCCCTTGGGTCTGGGAACCATCCTGCGTATCGTGGATTTTCAGGAGCCAGCCGGACACTACCACCCACAGGCCCCCAAACACAAACTACGGCCCTTTTCCCTGGAAGTAAAACTGACCTGCCCATCTTCTGGCTGGCAGATTGCAGAAGCATCTTGCCTCTATCAAACCAGCCTGACTTGGCACTGGTGCCCCGTTGATCTGGGAACCATCCTGCGTATCGTGGAATTTCAGGAGCCAGCCGGCCACTCCCAGCCACAGGCCCCGGAACACAAACCACGGCCCTTTTCCCTGGCAAACAGAACTCACCCGCCCCGCTTCTGGCTGGCACATTGCAGGAGCCACTTGGCTCTATCAAACCAGCGCGACTTGGCACTGGTGCCACCTTTCATCTGGGAACTATCCTGTGCGGCGTGGATTTTCAGGAGCCAGCCGTCCACTCCCAGCCACAGGCCCCCGAACACAAACTACAACCCTTTTCCCTGGCGAAAAATATTCACCCACCCCGCCTCTCGCTGGCAGATTGCAGGAGGCACTTGGCTCTTTTCAACCAGCCGGCTCGGCACTGGTACCAACATTCGTTTGGGAGCGATCCTCTGTATCGTGGATTTTCAGGAGCCAGACGGCCACTCCCAGCCACAGGCCCCCGAACACAGACCACGGCCCTTTTCCCTGGCAAACAAAACTCACCCAGCCCAGCTTCTGGCTGAGAGATGGAAGGAGCGTCTTGCCTCTCTCAAACCAGCCCGATCTCTTTGGAAGCTGGGCACACTATCCCAGTGTTGTCCAGCTGCATTCTCACCTTTCCGAAGCAGCCGCACTCTCCAGCTGCCGGAGGCGAAAAAGCAGCTTCTTTGCACAAAGGCGATTGTACCGGTCCCAGTGCACTCCAGTGTGGCGGCATCGGTCGAAATGTGCCCGGGACCGGGGCATAGCTCCGGGGAGCTGCGCACCTTCGTCTTTAGCGTCTTTTGTGGTCTACATCATTGCAGAAAAGTTTTCCACTATGTCTGGCAAGGAGAAACTGTGCCAGCACAGAAATCATCTCCCATCGTGTTTTATATGTTGCAGAGAGCTCTGCAGAGTGTTTTGCAAGAAGAAAAAGAAAGTTATTGAAAACAACTTCCAACCGAATGTTCATGGGTTTGGAAAAGGTAAGAGAGTGGTAAGGTACTGTTTTCTATCAGTTTGCAAGCTGCGCACACTATCCCAGTGTTGTGCAGCTTCATTCTTCACCTTTCGAAAGCAGCCGCTCTCTCCGGCTCCCGGAGACGAAGAGGCGGCTACTTCGCGCAAAGGCGATTGTGCCGGTCCCAGTGCACTGCAGTGCGGCAGCTTCTGCCGAAATGTGCCCGGGACCGGCGCTTAGCTCCGGGGATCTGCGTACCTTCGTCTTTAGCGTCTTTTGTGGTCTACATCACTGCAGAAAGGTTTTTCACTATGTTAGGCAAGGAGAAACTGTGCCATCACAGAAAACATCTTCCATCGTGTTTTATATGTTGCAGAGAGGTCTGCAGAGTGTTTTGCAAGAAGAAAAAGAAAGTTGTCCAAAACACCTTCCAATTGAATGTTCATATGTTTGGAAAAGGTAGGAAAGTGGTAAGGTACGGTTTTCTATCAGTTTGCAAGCTGCGCACACTATCCCAGTGTTGTGCAGCTTCATTCTTCACCTTTCGAAAGCAGCCGCTCTCTCCGGCTCCCGGAGACGAAGAGGCGGCTTCTTCGCGCAAAGGCGATTGTGCCGGTCCCAGTGCACTCCAGTGCGGCAGCTTCTGCCGAAAAGTGCCCGGGACCGGCGCTTAGCTCCGGGGATATCCGTACATTCTTCTTTCTTGACTTTTGTGGTCGACATCATTGCAAAAAACTTTCCCACTGTGTTAGGAAAGGAGAAACTGTGCCAGCACAGAAAACATCTCCCATCGTGTTTTACATGTTGCAGAGAGCTCTGCAGAGTGTTTTGCAAGAAGAAAAACAAAGTTGTCCGAAACACCTTCCAATCGAATGTTCATGTGTTTGGAAAAGGTAAGAGAGTGGTAAGGTACTGTTTTCTATCAGTTTGCAAGCTGCGCACACTATCCCATTGTTGTGCAGCTTCATTCTTCACCTTTCCCAAGCTGCCGCACTCTCCAGCTGCCGGAGGCGAAGAAGCGGCTTCTTTGAGCAAAGGCGATTGTACCGGTCCCAGTGTACCCCAGTGCGGCGGCTTCTGCTGAAATATGCCCGGGACCGGCGCTTAGCTCCGGGGAACTCCGTATCCTTCGTCTTTAGCGTCTTTTGTAATCTACATCATTGCAGAAAGGTTTTTCACTATGTTAGGCAAGGAGAAACTGTGCCAGCACAGAAAACATCTCCCATCGTGTTTTACATGTTGCAGAGAGCTCTGCAGAGTGTTTTGCAGGAAGAAAAAGAAAGTTATTGAAAACACCTTCCAATCGAATGTTCATGTGTTTGGAAAAGTTAGGAAAGTGGTAAGGTACTGTTTTCTATCAGTTTGCAAGCTGCGCACACTATCCCAGTGTTGTGCAGCTTCATTCTTCACCTTTCGAAAGCAGCCGCTCTCTCCGGCTCCCGGAGACGAAGAGGCAGCTACTTCGAGCAAAGGCGATTGTGCCGGTCCCAGTGCACTCCAGTGTGGCAGCTTCTGCCGAAATGTGCCCGGGACCGGCGCTTAGCGCCGGGGATATCCGTACATTCTTCTTTCTTGACTTTTGTGGTCGACATCATTGCAAAAAACTTTCCCACTGTGTTAGGCAAGGAGAAACTGTGCTAGCACCGAAAACACCTCCCATCGTGTTTTACATGTTGCAGAGAGCTCCGCAGAAGTTTATGCAGGAAGAGTAAAGAAAGTTATTGAAAACAACTACCAACGGAATTTTCATGTGTTTGGAAAAGGTAGGAGAGTGGTAAGGTACTGTTTTCTATCAGTTTGCAAGCTGCGCACACAATCCCAGTGTTGTGCAGCTTCATTCTTCACCTTTCGAAAGCAGCCGCTCTCTCCGGCTCCCGGCGACGAAGAGGCGGCTACTTCGCGCAATGGCGATTGTGCCGGTCCCAGTGCACTCCAGTGCGGCAGCTTCTGCCGAAATGTGCCCGGGACCGGCGCTTAGCGCCGGGGATATCCGTACATTCTTCTTTCTTGACTTTTGTGGTCTACATCATTGCAGAAAACTTTCCAACTATGTTAGGCAAGGAGAAACTGTGCCAGCACAGAAAACATCTCCCATCGTGTTTTACATGTTGCAGAGAGCGCTGCAGAGTGTTTAGCAAGAAGAAAAACAAAGTTGTCCAAAACACCTTCCAATCGAATGTTCATATGTTTGGAAAAGGTAGGAGAGTGGTAAGGTACTGTTTTGGATGTGTTTGCAAGCTGCGCCCACAATCCCAGTGTTGTGCAGCTTCATTCTTCACCTTTCAAAAGCAGCCGCTCTCTCCGGCTCCCGGAGGCGAAGAAGCGGCTTCTTCGCCCAAATGCGATTGTACCGGTCCCAGTGCACTCCAGTGCGGCGGCATCTGTCGAAATGTGGCCGGGACCGGGGCCTAGCTCCGGGGAGCTCCGTATCGTTCGTCTTTAGCGTCTATTGTGGTCTACATCATTGCAAAAAGGTTTTACACTATGATAGGCAAGGAGAAACGGTGCCAGCACCGCAAACACCTCCCATCGTGTTTTACATGTTGCAGAGAGCTCTGCAGAAGTTTATGCAGGAAGAAAAAGAAAGTTATTGAAAAAAACTTCCAACCGAATTTTCATGTGTTTGGAAAAGGTAAGAGACTGGTAAGGTACTGTTTTCAATCAGTTTGCAAGCTGCGCACACTATCCCAGTGTTGTGCGGCTTCATTCTCACCTTTCCCGAGCAGCCGCTCTCTCCAGCTGCCGGAGGCGAAGAAGCGGCTTCTTCGCGCAAAGGCGATTCTACCGGTCCCAGTGCACTCCAAGGCGGCGGCTTCTGCCGAAATGTGCCCGGGACCGGCGATTAGCGCCGGGGATATCCGTACATTCTTCTTTCTTGACTTTTGTGGTCGACATCATTGCAAAAAACTTTCCCACTGTGTTAGGCAAGGAGAAACTGTGCAAGCACCGAAAACACCTCCCATCATGTTTTACATGTTGCAGAGAGCTCCGCAGAAGTTTATGCATGAAGAAAAAGAAAGTTATTGAAAACAACTTCCAACGGAATTTTCATGTGTTTGGAAAAGGTAGGAGAGTGGTAAGGTACTGTTTTCTATCAGTTTGCAAGCTGCGCACACTATCCCAGTGTTGTGCGGCTTCATTCTTCACCTTTCGAAAGCTGCCGCTCTCTCCGGCTCCCGGCGACGAAGAGGCGGCTACTTCGCGCAATGGCGATTGTGCCGGTCCCAGTGCACTCCAGTGCGGCAGCTTCTGCCGAAATGTGCCCGGGACCGGCGCTTAGCGCCGGGGATATCCGTACATTCTTCTTTCTTGACTTTTGTGGTCGACATCATTGCAAAAAACTTTCCCACTATGTTAGGCAAGGAGAAACTGTGCCAGCACAGAAAACATCTCCCATCGTGTTTTACATGTTGCAGAGAGCGCTGCAGAGTGTTTTGCAAGAAGAAAAAGAAAGTTGTCCAAAACAACTTCCAATTGAATGTTCATATGTTTGGAAAAGGTAGGAGAGTGGTAAGGTACTGTTTTGGATGTGTTTGCAAGCTACGCACACAATCCCAGTGTTGTGCAGCTTCATTCTTCACCTTTGGAAAGCAGCCGCTCTCTCCGGCTCCCGGAGACGGAGAGGCGGCTGCTTCGCGCAAAGGCGATTGTGCTGCTCCCAGTGCACTGCAGTGCGCCAGCTTCTGCCGAAATGTGGCCGGGACCGGGGCCTAGCTCCGGGGAGCTCCGTATCGTTCGTCTTTAGCGTCTATTGTGGTCTACATCATTGCAGAAAGGTTTTACACTATGTTAGGCAAGGAGAAACGGTGCCAGCACCGAAAACACCTCCCATCGTGAATTACATGTTGCAGAGAGCGCTGCAGAAGTTTATGCACGATGAAAAAGAAAGTTATTGAAAACAATTTCCAACCGAATATTCATGTGTTTGGAAAAGGTAAGAGACTGGTAAGGTACTGTTTTCTATCAGTTTGCAAGCTGCGCACACTATCCCAGTGTTGTGCAGCTTCATTCTCACCTTTCCCGAGCAGCCGCACTCTCCAGCTGCCGGAGGCGAAGAAGCGGCTTCTTCGCGCAAAGGCGATTGTACCGGTCCCAGTGCACAAAGGTGCGGCGGCATCTGTCGAAATGTGCCCGGGACCGGCGCTTAGCTACGGAGAACACCGTATCCTTCGTCTTTAGCGTCTTTTGTAATCTACATCATTGCAGAAAGGTTTTTCACTATGTTAGGCAAGGAGAAACTGTGCCAGCACAGAAAACATCTCCCATCGTGTTTTACATGTTGCAGAGAGCTCTGCAGAGTGTTTTGCAAGAAGAAAAAGAAAGTTGTCCAAAACACCTTCCAATCGAATGTTCATGGGTTTGGAAAAGGTAAGAGAGTGGTAAGGTACTGTTTTGGATGTGTTTGCAAGCTGCGCACACAATCCCAGTGTTGTGCAGCTTCATTCTCACCTTTCCCGAGCAGCCGCACTCTCCAGCTGCCGGAGGCGAAGAAGCGGCTTCTTCGCGCAAAGGCGATTGTACCGGTCCCAGTGCACTCCAGTGCGGCGGCTTCTGCCGAAATGAGCCCGGGACCGGCGCTTAGCTACGGGGATCTGCGTACCTTCGTCTTTATCGTCTTTTGTGGTCTACATCACTGCAGAAAGGTTTTTCACTATGTTAGGCAAGGAGAAACTGTGCCAGCACAGAAAACATCTCCCATCGTGTTTACATGTTGCAGAGAGCTCTGCAGAGTGTTTTGCAAGAAGAAAAAGAAAGTTGTCCAAAACACCTTGCAATCGAATGTTCATGGGTTTGGAAAAGGTAAGAGAGTGGTAAGGTACTGTTTTGGATGTGTTTGCAAGCTGCGCACACAATCCCAGTGTTGTGCAGCTTCATTCTTCACCTTTCGAAAGCAGCCGCTCTCTCCGGCTCCCGGAGACGAAGAGGCGGCTACTTCGAGCAAAGGCGATTGTGCCGGTCCCAGTGCACTCCAGTGCGGCAGCTTCTGCCGAAATGTGCCCGGGACCGGCGCTTAGCTCTGGGGATATCCGTACATTCTTCTTTCTTGACTTTTGTGGTCGACATCATTGCAAAAAATTTTCCCACTGTGTTAGGCAAGGAGAAACTGTGCCAGTAGAGAAAACATCTCCCATCGTGTTTTACATGTTGCAGAGAGCTCTGCAGAAGTTTATGCACGAAGAAAAAGAAAGTTGTTGAAAACACCTTCCAATCGAATGTTCATGTGTTTGGAAAAGGTTGGAGAGGGGTAAGGTACTGTTTTGGATCAGTTTGCAAGCTGCGCACACTATCCCAGTGTTGTGCAGCTGCATTCTCACCTCTCCGAAGCTACTGGTCTCTCCGGCTCCTGGTGGCGAAAAAGCGGCTTCTTCGCGCAAAGGCGATTGTACCGGTCCCAGTGCACTCCAGTGCGGCAGCTTCTGCCGAAATGTGCCCGGGACCGGCGCTTAGCTACGGGGAACTCCGTATCCTTCGTCTTTAGCGTCTTTTGTGATCTACATCATTGCAGAAAGGTTTTTCACTATGTTAGGCAAGGAGAAACTGTGCCAGCACAGTAAACATCTCCCATCATGTTTTACATGGTGCAGAGAGCTCTGCAGAGTGTTTTGCAAGAAGAAAAAGAAAGTTGTTGAAAACACCTTCCAATCGAATGTCCATGTGTTTGGAAAAGGTAGGAAAGTGGTAAGGTACTGTTTTCTATCAGTTTGCAAGCTCCGCACACTATCCCAGTGTTGTGCAGCTTCATTCTTCACCGTTCGAATGCCGCCGCTCTCTCCGGCTCCCGGAGACGAAGAGGCGGCTTCTTCGCGCAAAGGCGATTGTGCCGGTCCCAGTGCACTCCAGTGCGGCAGCTTCTGCCGAAATGTGCCCGGCACCGGCGCATAGCTCCGGGGATATCCGTACATTCTTCTTTCTTGACTTTTGTGGTCGACATCATTGCAAAAAAATTTTCCACTATGTTAGGCAAGGAGAAACTGTGCCAGCACAGAAAACATCTCCCATCGTGTTTTACATGTTGCCGAGAGCTCTGCAGAAGTTTATGCACGACGAAAAAGAAAGTTGTGGGAAAACACCTTCCAATCTAATGTTCATGTGTTTGGAAAAGGTAGGAGACTGGTAAGGTACTGTTTTCTATCAGATTGCATGCTGCGCACAAAATCCCATTGTTGTGCAGCTTCATTCTTCACCTTTCAAAAGCAGCCGCTCTCTCCGGCTCCCGGAGACGAAGAGGCGGCTTCTTCGCGCAATGGCGATTGTGCCGGTCCCAGTGCACTCCAGTGCGGCAGCTTCTGCCGAAATGTGCCCGGGACCGGCGCTTAGCTCCGGGGAGCTCCGTATCCTTTGTCTTTAGCGTCTTTTGTGGTCTACATCACTGCAGAAAGGTTTTTCACTATGTTAGGCAAGGAGAAACTGTGCCAGCACAGAAAACATCTCCCATCGTGTTTTACATGTTGCAGAGAGCTCTGCAGAGTGTTTTGCAAGAAGAAAAGGAAAGTTCTCCAAAACACCTTCCAATCGAATGTTCATGTGTTTGGAAAAGGTAGGAAAGTGGTAAGGTACTGTTTTCTATCAGTTTGCAAGCTGCGCACACTATCCCAGTGTTGTGCAGCTTCATTCTTCACCTTTCGAAAGCAGCCGCTCTCTCCGGCTCCCGGAGACGAAGAGGCGGCTACTTCGCGCAATGGCGATTGTGCCGGTGCCAGTGCACTGCAGTGCTGCGGCTTCTGCCGAAATGTGCCCGTGACCGGCGCTTAGCTCCGGGGAGCTCCGTATCTTTCGTCTTTAGCGTCTTTTGTGGTCTACATCACTGCAGAAAGGTTTTTCACTATGTTAGGCAAGGAGAAACTGTG
The DNA here is from genome assembly GCF_047830755.1 of Zonotrichia albicollis. Classification (NCBI taxonomy): domain Eukaryota; kingdom Metazoa; phylum Chordata; class Aves; order Passeriformes; family Passerellidae; genus Zonotrichia; species Zonotrichia albicollis. The sequence continues at coordinate 8,785,666 of NC_133823.1, forward strand.
CCAGCACAGAAAACATCTCCCATCGTGTTTTACATGTTGCAGAGAGCTCTGCAGAATTTTATGCACGACGAAAAAGGAAGTTGTTGAAAACACCTTCCAGTCGAATGTTCATGTGTTTGGAAAAGGTAGGAGAGTGGTAAGGTACTGGTTTGGATGTGTTTGCAAGCTGCACACACAATCCCAGTGTTGTGCAGCTGCATTCTCACCTTTCCTGAGCTACTGGTCTCTCTGGCTCCTGGTGGCGAAAAAGCGGCTTCTTCGCGCAAAGGCGATTGTACCGGTCCCAGTGCACAAAGGTGCGGCGGCTTCTGCCGAAATGTGCCCGGGACCGGCGCTTAGCTCCAGGGAGCTTCGTATCCTTCTTCTTTCTTGACTTTTGTGGTCTACATCATTGCAGAAAGGTTTTCCAGTATGTTAGGCAAGGAGAAACTGTGCCAGCACTGAAAACATCTCCCATCGTGTTTACATGTTGCAGAGAGCTCTGCAGAAGTTTATGCACGAAGAAAAGGAAAGTTGTTGAAAACACCTTCCAACCGAATGTTCATGTGTTTGGAAATGGTGGGAGAGAGGTAAGGTACTGTTTTCTATCAGTTTGCAAGCTGCGCACACTATCCCATTTTTGTGCAGCTTCAGTCTGCTTCTCACCTTTCCGAAGCTCTACTGTACCTTAATGTGCCCCGTATCTGCTCATAGCTCCGGGGATCTCTGTACCTTCCTTTTCCGTTTTTGGTCTTGGCAATGCAAATGGTTTACTTTCAGCAGTAGGACCGTACAGTGAACTGGACTTTTTGCTTTTAGAGAGAAGTTAATGTAAAAGTTTCACCAGGATCAGAGCAGGTTGTAAAACAAGAAAATTGTCATGAAAAGAAGCCAGCTTTGTCCCCTTAGATTTGCTAGCTGTGTTTGAACAAAATGAAATGTGTCAACTCTGTGTTCCTGGGTATCACATCAGTAACAGGTACTTCAGTTGCTGAATTTCTCTCGTCAAGTTAAGAAGAGAATCCAAGGAATTGTGATTTCATGCTCACAATTCACCCTATGGTGCCGAAAGGTGAAAAAGGGGTGGAAGGTGCACGGGTCAACTAACTTGAATGGCCTATGTAAATCAGCGGCCACTGATTTCCTGAAGGCTTCAACAAGTCAGTTGCCTATGTTTTTCTTGGAATTGTTTTAACCTTCGGTCATGTTTTTCTTGGGATTCTTTTACCCTTTCCCTATTAGTTCAGCCTTTGGTCTCCAGCCTTTGCTGACATTTCAAGTATCTCGGTAGCCTGGAAATGTGTTGTCATAATTGCTCACATCGTTATTCCCTTCAAAGGGTTGTTTGCCTCAAGTCTCAGTTTTGCTGGTTTTCTGCTAGTTGATTGTCAGAGGGCAGCAGGTGTTGTGTAGGAGCAAGTACACAAACCCATAGCTGGCTTTTCTTTTGATTTGGCCTGTGTAGCTAATGGAATGACTGAACATCTGTGAGAGGCTTTTCTCTCCCCGTTAGGTTTCACTGGAAGGGCAGATGCAAATCGTCTACCTGAAGTCTTGGCACAAAAGAAAGTAGTGGTTTGCTGCTGCATCTAGCTAGAAGCTTACAAAAGGAAGGCCTTGGGCTGAGGCCCATTCCATTGGCTAAGTAGAAAAGGACTGTGGGAAGGTGAGGCAGCTGAATTAGAGGTAGATCAACAAGTTCTAGAACGGTCGTGTGTTCAAAGCCTGGTGTATGGTGGTTGGTTGAATGGTGTTTGTTATGGCTTAAAGCTATGGAACTGATAAAGGCAAAGTTGCAAGAAAGCAGCTCTCCTTTGCATCTTGCTGGGGACTCTGCTTCACCACGGACCCTCAACTCCAAGTTTGCCAAGGAGATGATCAGTAGGACTGTTGCAGAGCTGCTGTGTGCATCTGAATGGAATGGCAGAGAGTGAAGCGCTGGACATTTCTGGCTTTAGTACAATGCTGCTGCATTGGTGCCAGTTTAGTTGGTTTTCCATCAGTGGCCTTTCTGTCTAGAAGTACACTGCCCAGAGTCTTTCTAGCATGCGATGCCATTTCCTTCCTGTTGTTTTCATACCTTCCTTCAGTTGAAAGGATGATACAATCTTTCCATTTTGAAGATCCCTGTTAGGAAACACTATGCAAGAGGAGTCATCGCTCCCTTTTCTTCTGCCTCCTTTGCCATTTTCAGAGACTCATTTCAAATTTCTGCTAATGTCAAGAGGAATACTGAGATTACCTAGCAGGGTTGGCACTCTCAGCTGCTTTCTTCTTTCATACTGCTTCATACTGGATGTGACTTAAAGGCCTCGTTTTGTCATCTGCATTCTGCTGTGATCCAAAGCTAAATATTCCAGGCGTGTGAACACAAAAAGAACTCCTAGGCTTTTGCAAGAACTAGCCCAGGAGGATTTGTGTTCAATTTGATCTCTACAGTGTTTCAGAAAAAAGGAGATTGTACTGTCTTCTTGTGTACTCTCTTCTTGTGCTCTCATGCCTTGCATGTCCTAGTTAATCTACCGGCGTGACTCATTTGGCATCATCTCATGGTACAAATTCTGCATAGTTTCGTGTCCTTACAAATGCCAGTTGCCAAGGAGCCTATCTGACCATTCAAGGGGCAAAGAATTGTAAGGCTGGCAAGTTCAGTTGCTGAAACTGTAAGTCATGCCATATCAAAGTGACAGAGGAAATCCATTGATCTAGAACATTCAGCTGGACACCTCTGAGAATAGCAGCTTGTCAGCAATGACACAGCCATCTTCCTAGCTGTATTCCAGAAAGAGGAAAGGGACACCTTCAATGATTAATATGTTTGGCATGAGAAAAACGCAAGAAATGCAACGGAAATTACTTTAGTCAGATAAAGTGCGTTTCTCTAGTGAGAATTTTGCACTTGCTCTTTCTTGTCTGTGCCTCTACTTTTCAGAGAAGACAGGGGAGCATTTCATTATTATTGTTCTTTTGTTTCCTTTTGTTGGCCTCCCTCTTTCCACCTGCAATTAACAAATTTGCCTTTCTTTACTGGCTTCCCTTACTTTACTTCTACAATTTTACATTAGGTCAACTAAAATAATGGTCAAAGTTCTCAGACAGGGGAGAGAAGTAGAAGGTACAGAAAAAAGAACAAAAGAAATCCAGAAAAATAGATAAATTTTAACAGTCTTCTGTGAGAACATTAGGACACAAGATTTCTTTGAAGTGAGTAACTCAGGGGACATTTGATGCAGTCAAATCAGGCCGACATTGCACTGGAGCCAGTATGGGTCTGGGAACAATCCTGCGTATCGTGGATTTTCAGGAGCCAGCTGCCCCTACAAGCTACAGAACCCCAAACACGAACGACGGCCCTTTTTCCCTTGAAAAAAAACCCAGCTGCCCCGCATCTGGATGGCAGATTGCAGGAGTCACATGGTACTGTCAAACCAGCACAACTTGGCACCGGTTTCACCACTCATCTGGAAAGCATCCTGCGTATCGTGGATTTTCAGGAGCCCGATGGCCACTCCCTACCCCTCCCCCCGCCAAAAAAACCCACGGCCCTTTTCCCTGGAAGTAAAACTGACCTGCCCATTTTCTGGCTGGAAGATTGCAGGAGCCACTTTGAATTATCATACCAGCCCGACTTGGATTGGTGCCACCTTTCATCTGGGAACCATACTGCGTATCGTGGATTTTAAGGAGCCAGCCGGCTACTCCCAGCCAGAGGCCCCCGAACACAAACCACGGCCCTTTTCCCTGGCAAACAAAACTCACCCGCCCCGCTTCTGGCTGGCAGATGGCAGGAGCCACTTGCCTCTATCAAACCAGCCCGACTCGGCACTGGTGCCACCATTCATCTGGGAACCATGCTGTGTATTATGGATTTTCAGGAGCCAGCCGGCCACTCCCTGCCACAGGCCCCGAAACACAAACTACGGCCCGTTTCCCAGGAAGTAAAACTGACCTGCCCATCTTCTGGCTGGCACATTGCAGGAGCCACTTGGTACTATCAAACCAGCCCGACTTGGCACTGGTGCCACCTTTCACATGGGAACCATCCTGCGTATCGTGGATTTTCAGGAGCCAGCTGGCCACTCCCAGCCACAGGCCCCCAAACACAAACTACCGCCCTATTCTCTGGTTGTAAAACTGACCTGCCCATCTTCTGGCTGGCAGATTGCAGGAACCACTTGGTACTATCAAACCAGCCCGACTTGGCCCTGGTGCCACCTTTCATCTGGGAATCATCCTGCGTATCGTGGATTTTCAGGAGCCAGCCGGCCCCTCCCAGCCACAGGCCCACAAACACAAACCACTGCCCTTTCCCCTGGCAAACAAAACTCATCCGTCCCGCTTCTGGATGGCAGAATGCAGGAGCCACTTTGCTCTGTCAAACCAGTCTGACTCGGCACTGGTAGCCCCTTGGGTCTGGGAACCATCCTGCGTAACGTGGATTTTCACGACCCAGCTGCCTACTCCAAGCCACAGGCCGCCGGACACAAACCACGGCCCTTTACCCTGGCAAAAAAAACTCACCCGCCCCACTTCTTGCTGGCCAATTGCAGGAGCCACTTGCCTCTATCAATCCAGCCCGACTCGGCACTGGTGCCCCCTTGGGTCTGGGAAACATCCTGCGCATCGTGGATTTTCAGGAGCCAGCCGGCCACTCCCAGCCACAGGCCCCCAAACACAAACCATGACCCTTTTCCCTGGCAAATAAAACTCACCCGCCCATCTTCTGGCTGGCAGATTGCCGGAGCCACTTGGCTCTATCAAATCAGCCCTACTCGGCACCGGTTCCACCTTTGACATGGGAACCATCCTGTGTATTATGGATTTTCAGGAGCCAGCCGGCCTCTCCCAGCCACAGGCCCCCAAACACAAACTACGGCCCGTTTCCCAGGAGGTAAAACTGACCTGCCCATCTTCTGGTTGGCAGTTTGCAAGAGCCACTTGGCTCTATCAAACCAGCCCTACTCGGCACTGGTGCCCCCTTGTGTCTGGGAACCATCCTGCGTATCGTGGATTTTCAGCAGCCAGCCGGCCACTCCCAGCCAGAGGCCCCCGAACAAAAAACACGGCCCTTTACCCTGGCAAACAAAACTCAGCTGCCCCGCTTCTGGCTGGCAGATTGCAGGAGCCACATGGCTCTATCAAACTAGCCCGACTCGGCACTGGCGCCCCCTTGGGTCTGGGAACCATTCTGCGCGGCGTGGATTTTCAGGAGCCAGCCGGCCACACCCAGCCAGAGGCCCCCAAACAAAACGACGGCCCTTTTCCCTGTAATTAAAACTGACCTGCCCATCTTCAGACTGGCAGATTGCAGGAGGAACTTTGTACTATCAAACTAGCCCGACTTTTCTCTGCTGCCAAATTTCATATGGGAACCATCCTGCGTATCGTGGATTTTCAGGAGCCAGCCGGCCACTCCCAGCCACAGGCCCACAAACACAAACCACTGCCCTTTCCCCTGGCAAACAAAACTCATCCGTCCCGCTTCTAGCTGGAAGATTGCAGGAGCCACTTGGCTCTATCAAACCAGCCTGACTCGGCACTGGTGCCCCCTTGGGTCTGGGAACCATCCTGCGGGGCGTGGATTTTCAGGAGCCAGCCGGCGACTCCATGCCACAGGACCCGAAACACAAAGCACCGCCTTTTCCCCTGCAAAAAAAACTCAACCATCCAACTTCTGGCTGGCAGATTGCATGATCCACTAGGCTCTATCAAACCAGCCCGACTCGGCACTGCTGCCACCATTCATCTGGGAACCATCCTGTGTATTGTGGATTTTCATGAGCCAGCCGGCCACTCCCTGCCACAGGCCCCCAAACACAAACCACGGCCCTTTTCCCTGGCAATCAAAACTCACCCGCCCCGCTTCTGGCTGGCAGATTGCAGGAGCCACTTGGCTCTATCAAACCAGCCCGACTCAGCCCTGGTGCCCACTTGGGTCTGGGAAACATCCTGCGTATCATGGATTTTCAGGAGCCTGCCGGCCTCTCCCAGCCACAGGCCTCCGAACACAAACCACGGCACTTTTCCCTGGCAAAAAAAAAATCAACCGCCCCGCTTCTGGCTGGAAGACTGCAGGAGACACTTGGCTCTATCAAACAGGCCAGACTCGGCACTGGTGCCACCTTTCATCTGGGAACCATACTGCGCATTGTGGATTTTCAGGAGCCAGCCGGCCACTCCCAGCCACAGGCCCCCAAACACAAACCACGGCCCTTTTCCCTGGAAAACAAAACTCACCCGCCCCGCTTCTGGCTGGCAGATTGCAGGAGCCACTTGGCTCTATCAAACTAGCCCGACTCGGCACTGGTTCCACCTTTCACATGGGAACCATCCTGTGTATCGTGGATTTTCAGGAGCCAGCCGGCCTCTCCCAGCCACAGGCCCCCAAACACAAACTACGGCCCGTTTCCCAGGAGGTAAAACTGACCTGCCCATCTTCTGGCTGGCAGATTGCAGGAGGCACTTGGCTCTATCAAACCCGCCCTACTCGGCACTGGTGCCCCCTTGGGTCTGGGAACCATCCTGCGTATCGTGGATTTTCAGGAGCCAGCCGGCCACTCCCAGCCAGAGGCCCCCGAACAAAAAACACGGCCCTTTACCCTGGCAAACAAAACTCACCCGCCCCGCTTTTGCTGGCAGATTGCAGGAGCCACTTGCCTCTATCAAACCAGCCTGACTCGGCACTGGTGCCCCCTTGGGTCTGGGAACCATCCTGCGTATCGTGGATTTTCAGGAGGCAGCAGGCGACTCCATGCCACAGGACACCAAACACAAAGCACCGCCTTTTCCCCTGCAAACAAAACTCACCCATCCAACTTCTGGCTGGCAGATTGCATGATCCACTAGGCTCTATCAAACCAGCCCGACTCGGCACTGCTGCCACCATTCATCTGGGAACCATCCTGTGTATTATGGATTTTCATGAGCCAGCCGGCCACTCCCTGCCACAGGCCCCCAAACACAAAACACGGCCTTTTTCCCTGGCAATCAAAACTCACCCGCCCCGCTTCTGGCTGGCAGATTGCAGGAGCCACTTGGCTCTATCAAACTAGCCCGACTCGGCACCGGTTCCACCTTTCACATGGCAACCATCCTGCGTATCGTGGATTTTCAGGAGCCAGCAGGCCACTCCCAGCCACAGGCCCCCAAACACAAACCATGGCCCTTTTCCCTGGCAAACAAAACTCACCCGCCCCGCTTCTGGCTGGCAGATTGCAGGAGCCACATGGCTCTATCAAACTAGCCCGACTCGGCAATGGCGCCCCCTTGGGTCTGGGAACCATTCTGCGCGGCGTGTATTTTCATGAGCCAGCCGGCCACTCCCAGCCACAGGCCCCCAAACAAAACGACGGCCCTTTTCCCTGTAATTAAAACTGACCTGCCCATCTTCAGACTGGCAGATTGCAGGAGGAACTTTGTACTATCAAACTAGCCCGACTTTTCTCTGCTGCCAAATTTCATATGGGAACCATCCTGCGTATCGTGGATTTTCCGGAGCCAGCCGGCCACTCCCAGCCACAGGCCCACAAACACAAACCACTGCCCTTTCCCCTGGCAAACAAAACTCATTCGTCCCGCTTCTAGCTGGAAGATTGCAGGAGCCACTTGGCTCTATCAAACCAGCCTGACTCGGCACTGGTGCCCCCTTTGTTCTGGGAACCATCCTGCGGGGCGTGGATTATCAGGAGCCAGCCGGCGACTCCATGCCACAGGACCCGAAACACAAAGCACCGCCTTTTCCCCTGCTAACAAAACTCAACCATCCAACTTCTGGCTGGCAGATTGCATGATCCACTAGGCTCTATCAAACCAGCCCGACTCGGCACTGCTGCCACCATTCATCTGGGAACCATCCTGTGTATTGTGGATTTTCATGAGCCAGCCGGCCACTCCCTGCCACAGGCCCCCAAACACAAACCACGGCCCTTTTCCCTGGCAATCAAAACTCACCCGCCCCGCTTCTGGCTGGCAGATTGCAGGAGTCACATGGCTCTATCAAACTAGCCCGACGCAGCACTGGTGCCCCCTTGGGTCTGGGAACCATTCTGCGCGGCGTGGATTTTCAGGAGCCAGCCGGCCACACCCAGCCACAAGCCCCCAAACAAAACGACGGCCCTTTTCCCTGTAATTAAAACTGACCTGCCCATCTTCAGACTGGCAGATTGCAGGAGGAACTTTGTACTATCAAACTAGCCCGACTTTTCTCTGCTGCCAAATTTCATATGGGAACCATCCTGCGTATCGTGGATTTTCCGGAGCCAGCCGGCCACTCCCAGCCACAGGCCCACAAACACAAACCACTGCCCTTTCCCCTGGCAAACAAAACTCATCCGTCCCGCTTCTAGCTGGAAGATTGCAGGAACCACTTAGCTCTATCAAACCAGCCTGACTCGGCACTGGTGCCACCATTCATCTGGGAACCATCCTGCGGGGCGTGGATTTTCAGGAGCCAGCCGGCGACTCCATGCCACAGGACCCGAAACACAAAGCACCGCCTTTTCCCCTGCTAAAAAAAATCAACCATCCAACTTCTGGGTGGCAGATTGCATGATCCACTAGGCTCTATCAAACCAGCCCGACTCGGCACTGCTGCCACCATTCATCTGGGAACCATCCTGCGTATCGTGGATTTTCAGGAGCCAGCCGGCCACTCCCAGCCACAGGCCCCCGTACGAAAACCACGTCCCTTTTCCCTGGAAAAAAAACTCAGCTGTCTAGCTGCTGGCTGGCAGATTGCAGGAGCCACTTTGTACTATCATACCAGTCCGACTTGGCACTTGTGCCCACTTGGGTCTGGGAACCATCCTGCGTATCATGGATTTTCAGGAGCCAGCCGGCCACTCCCAACCAGAGGCCCCCGAAAACAAACCACGGCCCTTTACCCTGGCAAACAAAATTCACCCGCCCCGCTTCTGGCTGGCAGATTGCAGGAGCCACCTGGCTCTATCAAACCAGCCCGACTCGGCACTGGTGCACCCTTGGGTCTGGGAACCATCCTGCGTATCGTGGATTTTCAGGAGCCAGCCGGCCACTCCCAGCCAGAGGCCCCCGAACACAACCTACGGCCCTTTTCCCTGTAATTAAAACTGACCTGCCCATCTTCAGACTGGCAGATTGCAAGAGGAACTTTGTTCTATCAAATTAGCCCGACTTTTCTCTGCTGCCAAATTTCATATGGGAACCATCCTGCGTATCGTGGACTTTCCGGAGCCAGCCGGCCACTCCCAGCCACAGGCCCACGAACAGGAACCACGGCCTTTTTCCCTGGAAAAAAATACTCACCCGCCCCGCTTCTGGCTGGCAGATTGCAGGAGCCTCTTGCCTCTATCCAACTAGCCTGACTTGGGCCTGGTTCCACTTTCATCTGGGAACCATCCTGCGTATCGTGGATTTTCAGGAGCCAGACAGCCACTCCCAGCCACAGGCCCCCAAACAAATCCACGGCCCTTTTCACTCGAATTAAAACTGACCTGCCCATCTTTTGGCTGGCAGATTGCAGGAGCCACTCGGTACTATCATACCAGCCATTCTTGGCACTGGTGCCTCCGTTCATCTGGTGACCCTCCTGCGTATCGTGGATTTTCAGGAGCCAGCCGGCCACTCCCAGCCACAGGACCCCGAACAAATACTACGGCCCATTTCCCTGGAAAAATAACTCAGGTGACCCGCTTCAGGACGGTACATTGCAGGAGTCACTTTGTACTATCATACCATTCCTACTTGGCACTTGTGCCCCATTTAGTCTTGGAATCATCCTGTGTATCGTGGATTTTCAGGAGCCAGCCGGCCACTCCCAGCCACAGGCCCCCAAACAAAAACCACGGCCTTTTTCACTCGAAGTAAAACTGACCTGCCCATCTTTTCGCTGGCAGATTGCAGGAGCCACTTGGTACTATCATACCCGCCATTCTTGGCACTGGTGCCCCCGTTCATCTGGTGACCCTCCAGCGTATCTTGGATTTTCAGGAGCCATCCGGCCACTCCCAGCCACAGGACCCCGAACACAAACTACGGCCCATTTCCCTGGAATAAAAACTCACCCGCCCCGCTTCTGGCTGGCAGATTGCCGGAGCCACTTGGATCTATTAAACCAGCCCAACTTGGCGCTGGTACCACCTTTCATCTGGGAACCATCCTGCGTATCGTGGTTTTTCAGGAGCCAGCAGGCCACTCCCAGCCACAGGCCCCCGAACACAAACCACGGCCCTTTTCCCTGGAAGTAAAACTGACCTTCCCATCTTCTGGATGACAGATTGCAGGAGCCACTTGTTACTGTCAAACCAGCCAGACTTGGCGATGGTGCTACCTTTCATTTTGGAACCATCCTGCGTTTCATGGATTTTCAGGAGCCAGCCGGAAGCTTCCTCGCCACAGGCCCCCAAACACATACCACGGCAATTTTCCCTGGTAAATAAAACTCACCCGCCCCGCTTCTGGATGGTAGATTGCAGGAGCAACTTTGTACTATCTTGCCAGTCCGACTTGGCAATGGTGCCACCTTTCATCTGGCAACCATCCTGCGTATCGTGGTTTTTCAGGAGCCAGCAGGCCACTCCCAGCAACAGGCCCACAAACACAAACACAGGCCCTTTCCCCTGGCAAACAAAACTCACCCGCCCCGCTTCTGGCTGGCAGATTGCAGGAGCCTCTTGCCTCTATCAAACCAGCCCGACTCGGCACTGGTGCCCCCTTGGGTCTGAGAACCATCCTGCGTGGCGTGGATTTTCAGGAGCCAGCCGGCCACTCCCAGCCACAGGCCCCCAAACACAAACTACGGCCCTTTTCCCTGGAAGTAAAACTGACCTGCCCATCTTCTGGCTGGCAGATATCAGGAGCCACTTGGCTCTATCAAACCAGACCGACTTTGCACAGGTGCCACTTTTCACCTGGGAACCATCCTGCGTATCATGGATTTTCAGGAGCCAGCCAGCCACTCCCAGCCACAGGCCCCCAAACACACCACGGCCCTTTTCACTGGAAGTAAAACTGCTTTCCCCATCTTCTGGCTGGCAGATTGCAGGAGCCACTTGGCTCTATCAAACCAGCCCGACTAGGCACTGCTGCCCCCTTGGGTCTGGGAACCATCCGGCGTATCGTGGATTTTCAGGAGCCAGCCAGCCACTCCCAGCCACAGGCCCCCAAACACATACCACGGCCCTTTTCCTTGGAAAAAAAATTCAGCTACCCGCTTCTGGATAGTACATTTCAGGAGCCACATTGTACTAGCAAACCAGCCCGACTTGGCACTGGTGCCACCTTTGGTCTTGGAATCATCCTGCGTATCGCGGATTTTCAGGAGTCAGCCCGCCACTCCCAGCCACAGGCCCCCGAACACAAACCACGGACCTTTTCCCTGGCAAACAAAACTCACCCGCCCCTCTTAGGCTGGCAGATTGCAGGAGACACTTGGCTCTATCAATCCAGCCCGACTCGGCACTTGTATCACCTTTCATCTGGGAACCATCCTGCGTATCGTGGATTTTCAGGAGCCAGCCGGCCACTCCCAGACACAGGCCCCCAAACACAAACCACGGCCCTATTCCCTGGAAGTAAAACTGACCTGCCCCGCTTCTGGCTGGCAGACTGCAGGAGCCTCATGGCATTATCAAACCAGACCGACTTGGCACTGGTGCAATTTTTCATCTGGAAACCATCCTGCGTATCGTGGATTTTCAGGAGCCAGCAGGCCACTCCCAGCCACAGGCCCCCGAACACAAACCACGGTCCTTTTCCCTGGCAAAAAAAATTCTACCGCCCCGCTCCGGGCTGGAAGATTGCAGGAGCCACTTGCCTCTGTCAAACGAGCCCGACTCGGCACTGGTGTCCCCTTGGGTATGGGAACCATCCTGCGTATCGTGGATTTTCAGGAGCCAGCCCGCCACTCCCAGCCACAGGCCCCCAAACAAAAACCACGGCCCTTTTCCCTGGAAGTAAAACTGACCTGCCCATCTTCTGGATGGCAGATTGCAGGAGTCACTTCGTACTGTCAAACCAGCCCGACTTGGCGCTGGTGCTACCTTTCACTTTGGAACCATCATGCGTATCATGGATTTTCAGGAGCCAGCCGGCCGCTCCCTGCCGCAGGCCCCCAAACACATACCACGGCCCTTTTCCCTGGAAAAAAAAACTCAGCTGCCCCGCTTCTGGCAGGCAGATTGCAGGAGACACTATGTACTATCTTACCAGTCCAACTTCGCACTGGTGCCACATTTCATCTGGGAACCATCCTGCGTATCGTGGATTTTCAGGAGGCAGCCGGCAACTCTCAGCCAAAGACCCCCAAACACAAACCACGGCCCTTTTCCCTGGTAAATAAAACTCACCCGCCCCGCTTCTGTGGGGCAGATATCAGGTGCCACTTGGTAACATCAAACCAGCCCGACTTGGTCCTGGGGCCACATTTCATCTGGGAACCATCCTGCGTATCGTGGATTTTCAGGAGCCAGCCGGACGCTTCCTCGCCACAGACCCCTGAACAAATCCACGGCTCTTTTCCCTGGAAAAACAACTCAGCTGCCCCGCTTCTGGATGGCTGATTGCAGGAGCCACTTTGTGCTATCTTACCAGTCCGACTTGGCACTGGTGCCCCCTTGGGTCTGGGAACCATCCTGCGTATCGTGGATTTTCAGGAGCCAGGCGGCCACTCCCAGCCACAGGCCCCCAAACACAAACTACGGCCCTTTTCCCTGGCAAAAAAAACTCACCCGCCCCGCTTCTGGCTGGCAGATTGCTAGAGCTACTTGGCTATATCAAACCAGCCCGACTTTGCACTGGTGCCCCCTTGGGTCTGGGAAGCATCCTGCGTGGCGTGGATTTTCAGGAGCCAGCCGGCCACTCCCAGCCACAGGTCCCCAAACAAAAACTATGGCTCTTTTTCCCTGGAAGTAAAACTGACCTGCCCATCTTCTGGCTGGCTGATTGCAGGAGCCACTTGGCTCTATCAAACCAGCCTGACTTGGAAGTGGTGCATCCTTTCATCTGGGAACCATCCTGCGCATCGTGGATTTTCAGGAGCCAGCCGTCCACTCCCAGCCACAGGCCCCCGAGCACAAACCACGGCCCTTTTCCCTGGCAAACAAAACTCACCCGCCCCGCTTCTGGCTGCCAGATTGCAGGTGCCACTTGGCTCTATCAAACCAGCCCGACTCGGCACTGGTGCCCCCTTGGGTCTAGGAACCATCCTGCGTGGCGTGGATTTTCAGGAGCCAGCCGGCCACTCCCAGCCACAGGCCCCTGAACACAAACCACGACCCTTTTCCCTGGCAAACAAAACTCACCCGCCCCTCTTCTGACTGGCAGATTTCAGGAGCCACTTGGCTCTATCAAACCAGCCCGACTCAGCACTGGTGCCCCTTTGGGTCTGGGAACCATCCTGCGAGGCGTGGATTTTCAGGAGCCATCCGTCCACTCCCAGTCACAGGCCCCCGAGCACAAACCACGGCCCTGTTCCCTGGAAATAAAACTGACCTGCTAATCTTCTGGCTGGCAGATTGCAGGAGCCAATTGGTACTGTCAAACCAGCCCGACTTGGCGATGGTGCCACCTTTCATCTGGCAACCATCCTGCGTATCGTGGTTTTTCAGGAGCCAGCCGGCCACTCCCAGCCACAGGCCACCATACACAAACCACGGCCCTTTTCCCTGGCAAACAAAACTCACCCGCCCCGCTTCTGGCTGGCAGATTGCAGGCGCCACTTTGTACTATCTTACCAGTCCAACTTGGCACTGGTTCCACCTTTCATCTGGGAACCATCCTGCATATCGTGGATTTTCAGGAGACAGCCGGCCACTCCCAGCCACAGGCCCCCAAACACAAACTACGGCCCTTTTCCCTGGAAGTAAAACTGACCTGCCCATCTTCCGGTTGGCAGATTGCAGGAGCCACTTGGTACTGTCAAACCAGCCCGACTTGGCGATGGTGCTACCTTTCATCTGGGAACCATCCTGCGTATCATGGATTTTCAGGAGCCTGGCGGCCACTCCCAGCCACAGGCCCCCGAGCAAAAACCACGGCCTTTTTCCCAGGAAAACAAACTCACCCGCCCCGCTTCTGGCTGGCAGATTACAGGGGCCACTTGGCTCTATCAAACCAGCCCGACTCGGCACTGGTGCCACCTTTCATCTGGGAACCATCCTGCGTATCGTTGATTTTCAGGAGCCACCTGGCCACTCCCAGCCACATTGCCCCAAACAAAAACCACGGCCCTTTTCCCTGGAAGTTAAACTGACCTGCCCATCCTATGGATGGCAGATTGCAGGAGCCACTTGGCTCCATCAAACCAGCCTGACTTGGAAGTGGTGCCACCTTTCATCTGTGAACCATCCTGCGTATCGTGGATTTTCAGGAGCCTGCCGGCCACTCCCAGCCACAGGCCCCCGAGTACAATCCACGGCCCTTTTCCTAGGAAAACAAACTCACACGTCCCGCGTCTGGCTGGCAGATTACAGGGGCCACTTGGCTCTATCAAACCAGCCCGACTCTGCACTGGTGCCACCTTTCATCTGGGAAACATCCTGCGTATCGTCGATTTTCATGAACCACCTGGCCACTCCCAGCCACATGGCACCGAACAAAAACGACGGCCCTTTTCCCTGGCAAACAAAACTCACCCGCCCCGCTTCTTGCTGGCAGATTGCAGGTGCCACTTGGCTCTATCAAACCAGACCGACTCGGCACTGGTGCCACCTTTTATCTGCGAACCATCCTGCGTGTCGTGGATTTTCAGGAGCCAGCCGGCCACTCCAAGCCATAGGCCCCCGAACACAAACTACGGCCCTTTTCCCTGGACGTAAAACTGACCTGCCCATCTTCTGGCTGGCAAATTGCAGGAGTCACTTGGCACTATCAAACCAGCCCGACTTGGCACATGTTCCACCTTTCATCTGGGAACCATCCGGCGTACTTTGGATTTTCAGGAGCCAGCCGGCCACTCCCAGCCACAGGCCCCCGAGCACAAACCACGGCCCTTTCCCCAGTCAAACAAAACTCACCCGCACCGCTTCTGGCTGGCAGATTGCAGGAGCCACTTGCCTTTATCAATCAAGCCCGACTAGGCACTGGTCCCCCTTGGATCTGGGAACCATCCTGCGTATCATGTATTTTCAGGAGCCAGCCGGCCACTCCCAGCCACAAGCCCCCGAACACAAACTACGGCCCTTTTCCCTGGAAGTAAAACTGACCTGCCCATCTTCTGGTTGGCAGATTGCAGGAGCCACTTGGTACTGTCTAAGCAGCCCGACTTGGCGCTGTTGCTACATTTCATTTTGTAACCCTCCTGCGTATCATGGTTTTTCAGGAGCCAGTCGGCCGCTCCGTCGCCTCAGGCCCCCAAACATATACCACGGCGCTTTTCCCTGGAAAAATAACTCAGCTGCCCCGCTTCTGGATGGTAGATTGCAGGAGCCACTTTGTACTATCTTACCAGTCCAACTTGGCACTGGTGCCACCTTTCATCTGGGAGCCATCCTGCGTATCGTGGTTTTTCAGCAGCCAGCAGGCCACTCCCAGCCATACGCCCCCGAGCACAAACCACGGCCCTTTTCCCTGGCAAACAAAACTCACCCGCCCCGCTTCTGGCTGCCAGATTGCAGGTGCCACTTGGCTCTATCAAACCAGCCCGACTCGGCACTGGTGCCCCCTTGGGTCTAGGAACCATCCTGCGTGGCGTGGATTTTCAGGAGCCAGCCGGCCACTCCCAGCCACAGGCCCCTGAACACAAACCAAGACCCTTTTCCCTGGCAAACAAAACTCACCCGCCCCTCTTCTGACTGGCAGATTTCAGGAGCCACTTGGCTCTATCAAACCAGCCCGACTCGGCACTGGTGCCCCTTTGGGTCTGGGAACCATCCTGCGAGGCGTGGATTTTCAGGAGCCATCCGTCCACTCCCAGCCACAGGCCCCCGAGCACAAACCACGGCCCTGTTCCCTGGAAATAAAACTGACCTGCTAATCTTCTGGCTGGCAGATTGCAGGAGCCAATTGGTACTGTCAAACCAGCCCGACTTGGCGATGGTGCTTCCTTTCATCTGGGAACCATCCTGCGTATCAAGGATTTTCAGGAGCCAGCCGGCCACTCCCAGGCACAGGCCTCCATACACAAACCACGGCCCTTTTCCCTGGCAAACAAAACTCACCCGCCCCGCTTCTGGCTGGCAGATTGCAGGCGCCACTTTGTACTATCTTACCAGTCCAACTTGGCACTGGTTCCACCTTTCATCTGGGAACCATCCTGCGTATCGTGGATTTTCAGGAGACAGCCGGCCACTCCCAGCCACAGGCCCCCAAACAAAAACTACGGCCCTTTTCCCTGGAAGTAAAACTGACCTGCCCATCTTCTGGCTGGCAGATTGCAGGAGCCACTTGGTACTGTCAAACCAGCCCGACTTGGCGATGGTGCTTCCTTTCATCTGGGAACCATCCTGCGTATCAAGGATTTTCAGGAGCCAGCCGGCCACTCCCAACCACAGGGCTCCGTACATGAACCACGGCCCTTTTCCAAGGCAAACAAAACTCACCCGCCCCGCTTCTGGCTGGCAGATTGCAGGAGATTCTTGGCTCTATCAAACCAGCCCGAATCGGCACTGGTGCCCCCTTTCATCTGGGAACCATGCTGCGTATCGTGGATTTTCAGGAGCCAGCCGGCCACTCCAAGCCAAAGACCCCCGAGAACAAACCACGGCCCTTTCCCCTGGCAAACAAAACTCACCCGCCCCGCTTCTGGCTGGCAGATTGGAGGAGTCACTTGCCTTTATCAATCCAGCCCGACTCGGCACTGGTGCCCCTTTGGGTCTGGGAACCATCCTGCGTGGCGTGGATATTCAGGAGCCAGGCGGCCACTCCCAGCCACAGGCCCCCAGACACATACCACGGCCCTTTTACCTGGCAAACAAAACTCGCCCGCCCCGGTTCTGGCTGGCAGATTGCAGGCGCCATTTGTACTATCTTACCAGTCCGACTTGGCACTGGTGCCACCTTTCATCTGGGAACCATCCTGCGTATCGTGGATTTTCAGGAGCCAGGCGGCCACTCAAAGCCACAGGGCCCCTAACAAATTCCACGGCCCTTTTACCTGGATAAACAATTCAGCTACCCTGCTTCAGGATGTTAGATTGCAGGAGCCACTTTGAATTATCAAACCAGCCCGACATGGCACTGGTGCCCCCTTGGGTCTGGGAAGCATCCTGCGCGGCGTGGATTTTCAGGAGCCAGCCGGCCACTCCAAGCCATAGGCCCCCGAACACAAACTACGGTCCTATTCCCTGGAAGTAAAACTGACCTGCCCATCTTCTGGCTGGCAAATTGCAGGAGCCACTTGGCACTATCAAACCAGCCCGACTTGGCACTGGATCCACCTTTCATGTGGGAACCATCCGGCGTATTTTGGATTTTCAGGAGCCAGCCGCCCACTCCCAGCCACAGGCCCCCGAGCACAAACCACGGCCCTTTACCCTGGCAAACAAAACTCACCCGCACCGCTTCTGGCTGGCAGATTGCAGGAGCCACTTGCCTTTATCAATCCAGCCCGACTAGGCACTGGTGCCCCCTTGGGTCTGGGAACCATCCTGCGTATCATGTATTTTCAGGAGCCAGCCGGCCACTCCCAGCCTCAAGCCCCCGAACACAAACCACGGCCCTTTTCCCTGGAAGTAAAACTGACCTGCCCATCTTCAGGTTGGCAGATTGCAGGAGCCACTTGGTACTGTCTAAGCAGCCCGACTTGGCACTGGTGCCACCTTTCATCTGGGAACCATCCTGCGTATCGTCGTTTTTCAGGAGCTAGCAGGCCACTCCCAGCCATAGGCCCCCGAGCACATACTGCGGCGCTGTTCACTGAAAGTAAAAATGATAGGCTCATCTTCTGGCTGGCAGATTACAGGAGCCCCTTGGCTCTATAAACCCAGCCCGACTCGGCACTGGTGCCTCCTTACATCTGGCAACCATCCTGCGTATCGTGGATATTCAGGAGCCAGCCGGCCACTCCCAGGCACAGGCCCCTGAACACAAACCACGACCCTTTTCCCTGGCAAACAAAACTCACCCGCGCCGCTTCTGGCTGGCAGATTGCAGGAGCCACTTGGCTCTATCAAACCAGCCCGACTCGGCACTGGTGCCCCTTTGGGTCTGACAACCATCCTTCATGGCGTGGATTTTCAGGAGCCAGCCGGCCACTCCCAGCCACAGGCCCCCGAACAAATACCACGGCCCTTTTACCTGGATAAACAACTCAGCTTTCCCGCTTCTGGATGTTAGATTGCAGGAGTCACTTTGAATTATCAAACCAGCCCAACTCGGCACTGGTGCCCCCTTGGGTCTGGGAACCATCATGTGCGGTGTGGATTTTCAGGAGCCTGCCGGCCACTCCAAGCCATAGGCCCCCGAACACAAACTACGGCCCTTTTCCCTGGAAGTAAAACTGACCTGATCTTCTTCTGGCTGGCAGATTGCAGGAGCCACTTGGCTCTATCAAATCAGCCTGACTTGAATGTGGTGCCACCTTCCATCTGGGAACCATCCTGCCTATCGTGGATTTTCAGGAGCCAGCCGGCCACTCCCAGCCACAGGCCCCCAAACACAAACCACGGCCCTTTTCCCTGGCAAACAAAACTCACCCGCCCCGCTTCTCGCTGGCAGATTGCAGGAGCCACTTGGCTCTATCAAACCAGCCCGACTTGGCACTGGTGCCCCCTTTGGTCTGGGAACCATCCTGCGTATCGTGGATTTTCAGGAGCCAGCCGACCTCTCCCAGCCACAGGCCCCCAAACACATACCACGGCCCTTATACCTGGATAAAAATCTCAGATTCTCCGCTTGTGGATGTTAGATTGCAGGTGCCACTTTTAATTATCAAACCAGCCCGACTCGGTACTGGTGCCCCCTTGCGCCTGGGAACCATCCTGCGCGGCATGGATTTTCAGGAGCCTGCCGGCCACTCCCAGCCGCAGGACGCCGAGCACAAACGACGGCCCTTTTCCCTGGAAAACAAAACTCACCCACCCCGCTTCTGGCTGGCAGATTGCTGGAGCCACTTGGCCCTATCAAACCAGCCCGACTTGGCACTGGTGCCACCTTTCATCTGGGAACCATCCTGCGTATCGTGGATTTTCAGGAGACTGCCGGCCACTCCCAGCCACAGGCCCCCAAACACATACCACGGCCCTTTTACCTGGCAAACGAAACTCGCCCGCCCCGCTTCTGGCTGGCAGATTGCAGGCGCCACTTTTTACTATCTTACCAGTCCGACTTGGCACTGGTGCCACCTTTCATCTGGGAACCATCCTGCGTGGCGTGGATTTTCAGGAGCCAGGCGGCCACTCCCAGCCACAGGCCCCCAAACACAAACTACAGCCCTTTTCCCTGGAAGTAAAACTGACCTGCCCATCCTCTGGCTGGCAGATTGCAGGAGCCACATGGCTCTATCAAACCAGTCCGACTCGGCACTGGTGCCACCTTGGGTCTGGGAACCATCCTGCGTATCAAGGATTTTCAGGAGCCAGGCGGCCACTCCCAGCCACAGGCCCCCTAACAAATACCACGGCCCTTTTACCTGGATAAACAACTCAGCTTCCCTGCTTCAGGATGTTAGATTGCAGGAGCCACTTTAAATTATCAAACCAGCCCGACATGGCACCGGTGCCCCCTTGGGTCTGGAAAGCATCCTGCGCGGCATGGATTTTCAGGAGCCAGCCGGGCACTCCAAGCCATAGGCCCCCGAACAAAAACTACGGCCCTTTTCCCTGGAAGTAAACTCAGCTGCCCATCTTCTGGCTGGCAGATTGCAGGGGCCACTTGGCACTATCAAACCAGCCCGACTTGGCACTGGTTCCACCTTTCATGTGGGAACCATCCGGCGTATCGTGGATTTTCAGGAGCCAGCCGGCCACTCCCAGCCACAGGCCCCCGACCACAAACCACGGCCCTTTCCCCTGGCAAAGAAAACTCACCCGCCCCGCTTCTGGCTGGCAGATTGCAGGAGCCACTTGCCTATATCAATCCAGCCCGACTCAGCACTGGTGCCCCCTTGGGTCTGGGAACCATCCTGCGTATAGTGTATTTTCAGGAGCCAGCCGGACATTCCCCGCCACAGGCCCCCAAACACACCACGGCCCTTTTCCCTGGAAGTAAAACTGCTTTCCCCATCTTCTGGCTGGCAGATTGCAGGAGCCACTTGGCTCTGTCAAACCAGCCGGACTTGGTATTGGTACCACATTTCATCTGGGTACCATCCTACGTATCAAGGATTTCCAGGAGCCAGCCGGCCACTCCCAGCCACAGGCCCCCAAACACAAACCACGGCCCTTTTCCCTGGAAGTAAAACTGACCTGCCCATCTTCTGGTTGGCAGATTGCAGGAGCCACTTGGTACTGTCAAACCAGCCCGACTTGGCGCTGGTGCTACCTTTCATTTTTGAACCATCCTGCGTATCATGGATTTTCAGGAGCCAGTCGGCCGCTCCTTCGCCTCACGCCCCCAAACATATACCACGGCCCTTTTCCCTGGAAAAAAAACTCTGCTGCCCCGCTTCTTGATGGTAGATTGCAGGAGCCACTTTGCACTATCTTACCAGCCGGACTTGGCACTGGTGCTACCTTTCATCTGGGAACCATCCTGCGTATCGTGGTTTTTCAGGAGCCAGCAGGCCACTCCCAGCCACAGGCCCTCAAACAAAAACTACGGCCCTTTTCCCTAGAAGTAAAAATGATAAGCCCATCTTCTGGCTGGCAGATTACAGGAGCCCCTTGGCTCTATCAAACCAGCCCGACTCGGCACTGGTGCCACCTTTCATCTGGGAACCATCCTGTGTATCGTGGATTTTCAGGAGCCTGCCGGCCACTCCCAGCCACAGGCACTGAAACACAAGCCAAGGCCATTTTCCGTGGAAACAAAACTCACCGGCCCCGCTTCTGGCTGGCAGATTACAGGTGCCACTTGGCTCTATCAAACCACCCCGACTCGGCACTGGTGCCGCTTTGGGTCTGGGAACCATCCTGCGTGGCGTGGATTTTCAGGAGCCAACCGGCCCCTCCCAGGCACAGGCCCCCAAACACAAACTACGGCCGTTTTCCCGTGAAGTAAATTTGACCTGCCCATCTTCTGGCTGGCAGATTGCAGGAGCCACTTGGCTCTATCAAACCAGCCTGACTTGGAAGTGGTGCCACCTTTCATCTGGGAACCATCCTGTGTATCGTGGATTATAAGGAGCCAGCCGGTAACACCCAGCCGCAGGCCCCCAAACACACCACGGCCCTTTTCCCTGGAAGTAAAACTGCTTTCCCCATCTTCTGGCTGGCAGATTGCAGGAGCCACTTGGCTCTATCAAACCAGCCCGACTTGGTATTTGTACCACCTTTCATATGGGAACCATCCTGCGTATCAAGGATTTCCAGGAGCCAGCCGGCCACTCCCAGCCACAGGCCCCCAAACACATACCACAGCCCTTTTACCTGGATAAACAACTCAGCTACCCCGCTTCTGGATGTTAGATTGCTGGAGCCACTTGGCACTATCAAACCAGCCCGACTTTGCACTGGTGCCCCCGTGGGTCTGGGAACCATCCTGCGTGGCGTGGATTTTCAGGAGCCAGCCGGCCACTCCCAGCCACAGGTCCCCAAACAAAAACTACAGCCATTTTCTCTGGAAGTAAAACTGACCTGCCCATCTTCTGGCTGGCAGATTGCAGGAGCCACATGGCTCTGTCAAACCAGCCTGACTTGGAAGTGGTGCCACCTTTCATCTGGGAACCATCCTGCGTATCGTGGATTTTCAGGAGCCAGCCGGCCACTCCCAGCCACAGGCCCCCAAACACAAACTACGGCCGTTTTCCCGTGAAGTAAAACTGACCTGCCCATCTTCGGGCTGGCAGATTGCAGGAGCCACTTGGCTCTATCAAACCAGCCTGACTTGGAAGTGGTGCCACCTTTCATCTGGGAACCATCCAGCGTATCGTGGATTTTCAGGAGCCAGCCGGTAACTCCCAGCCACAGGCCCCCAAACACACCACGGCCCTTTTCCCTGGAAGTAAAACTGTTTTCTCCATCTTCTGGCTGGCAGATTGCAGGAGCCACTTGGCTCTATCAAACCAGCCCGACTTGGTATTGGTACCACCTTTCATCTGGGAACCATGCTGCGTATCGTGGATTTTCAGGAGCCAGCCGGCCACTCCCAGCCACAGGCCCCCAAACACAAACCACAGCCCTTTTACCTGGATAAACAACTCAGTTTCCCCGCTTCTGGATGTTAGATTGCAGGAGCCACTTTGAATTATCAAACCAGCCCGACTCGGCACTGGTGCCCCCTTCGGTCTGAGAACCACTCTGCGTGGCGTCGATTTTCAGGAGCCAGCCGGCCACTCCCAGCCACAGGCCCTCAAACACAAACTACGGCCCTTTTCCCTGGAAGTAAAACTGACCTGCCCATCCTCTGGCTGGCAGATTACAGGACCCACTTGGCTCTATCAAGCCAGCCTGACTTGGAAGTGGTGCCACCTTTCAACTGGGAACTATCCTGCGCGGCGTGGATTTTCAGGAGCCAGCCGTCCACTCCAAGCCATAGTCACCCGAACACAAACTACGGCCCTATTCTCTGGAAATAAAACTGACCTGATCATCTTCTGGCTGGCAGATTGCAGGAGCCACTTGGCTCTATCAAACCAGCCCGACTTGGCACTGGTGCTACCTTTCATCTGGGCACCATCCTGCGTATCGTGGATTTTCAGGAGCCACCTGGCCACTCCCAGCCACGTGGCCCCGAACAAAAACCACGGCCCTCTTCCCTGGCAAACAAAACTCACCCAGCCCCGCTTCTGGCTGGGAGATTGCAGGAGCTTCTTGCCTCTCTCAAACCACCCCGATCTCTTTGGAAGCTGGGCACACTATCCCAGTGTTGTGCAGCTGCATTCTCACCTTTCCGAAGCAGCCGCACTCTCCAGCTGCCGGAGACGAAGAGGCGGCTTCTTCGCGCAAAGGCGATTGTGCCGGTCCCAGTGCACTAAGTGGCGGCGGGTTCTGCCGAAATGTGCCCGGGACCGGCGCATAGCTCCGGGGAGCTGCGCACCTTCGTCTTTAGCGTCTTTTGTGGTCTACATCATTGCCGAAAAGTTTTCCACTATGTCTGGCAAGGAGAAACTGTGCCAGCACAGAAAACATCTCCCATCGTGTTTTACATGTTGCAGAGAGCTCTGCAGAGTGTTTTGCAAGAAGAAAAGGAAAGTTCTCCAAAACACCTTCCATTCGAATGTTCATGTGTTTGGAAAAGGTAAGAGAGTGATAAGGTACTGTTTTCTGTAGGTTTGCAAGCTGCGCACACAATCCCTGTGTTGTGCAGCTTCATTCTCACTTTTCGGAAGCAGCCGCTCTCTCCGGCTCCCGGAGACGAAGAGGCGGCTTCTTCGCGCAAAGGCGATTGTGCCGGTCCCAGTGCACTAAGTGGCGGCGGGTTCTGCCGAAATGTTCCCGGGACAGGCGCTTCGCTCCGGGGATATCCGTACATCCTTCTTTCTTGACTTTTGTAATCTACATCATTACAGAAAGGTTTTTCATTATGTTAGGCCAAGAGAAAGTGTGCCATCACAGAAAACATCTCCCATCGTGTTTTACATGTTGCAGAGAGCTCTGCAGAAGTTTATGAGGGAAGAAAAAGAAAGTTATTGAAAACAACTTCCAACCGAATTTTCATGTGTTTGGAAAATGTAAGAGAGTGGTAAGCTACACTTTTGGATCAGTTTGCAAGCTGCGCACACAATCCCAGTGTTGTGCAGCTTCATTCTCACCTTTCCGAAGCAGCCGCACTCTACAGCTGCCGGAGGCGAAGAAGCGGCTTCTTCGCGCAAGGCGATTGTACCGGTCCCAGTGCACAAAGGTGCGGCGGCTTCTGCCGAAATGTGCCCGGGACCGGCGCATAGCTCCGGGGAGCTCCGTATCCTTCTTCTTTCGGGATATTGTGGACCACATCATTACAAAAAGGTTTTTCACTATGTTAGGAAAGGAGAAACTGTGCCAGCACAGAAAACATCTCCCATCGTGTTTTACATGTTGCCGAGAGCTCTGCAGAGTGTTTTGCAAGAAGAAAAAGAAAGTTGTCCAAAACACCTTCCAATCGAATGTTCATGTGTTTGGAAAAGGTAGGAAAGTGGTATGGTACTGTTTTCTATCAGTTTGCAAGCCGCGCACACAATCCCTGTGTTGTGCAGCTTCATTCTTCACCTTTCGAAAGCCGCCGCTCTCTCCGGCTCCCGGAGACGAAGAGGCGGCTTCTTCGCGCAAAGGCGATTGTACCGGTCCCAGTGCACAAAGGTGCGGCGGCTTCTGCCAAGATGTGCCCGGGACCGGCGCATAGCTCCGGGGAGCTCCGTATCCTTCTTCTTTCTTGACTTTTGTGGTCTACATCATTGCAAAAAACCTTCCCACTATGTTAGGCAAGGAGAAACTGTGCCAGCACAGAAAACATCTCCCATCCTGTTTTACATGATGCAGAGAGCTCTGCAGAGTGTTTTGCAAGAAGAAAAAGAAAGTTGTCCAAAACACCTTCCAATCGAATGTTCATGTGTTTGGAAAAGGTAAGAGAGTGGTAAGGTACTGTTTTCTATCAGTTTGCAAGCTGCGCACACAATCCCTGTGTTGTGCAGCTTCATTCTTCACCTTTCGAAAGCAGCCGCACTCTCCAGCTGCCGGAGGCGAAGAAGCGGCTTCTTCGACCATAGGCGATTATGCCGGTCCCAGTGCACTCCAGTGCGGCAGCTTCTGCCGAAATGTGCCCGGGACCGGCGCATAGCTCCGGGGAGCTGCGTACCTTCGTCTTTAGCGCCTTTTGTGGTCTACATCATTGCAGAAAGGTTTTTCACTATGTCTGGCAAGGAGAAACTGTGCCAGCACAGAAAACATCTCCCATCGTGTTTTACATGTTGCAGAGAGCTCTGCAGAGTGTTTTGCAAGAAGAAAAAGAAAGTTGTCCAAAACACCTTCCAATCGAATGTTCATGTGTTTGGAAAAGGTAGGAAAGTCGTGAGGTAAGGTTTTCTTTCAGTTTGCAAGCTGCGCACACAATCCCAGTGTTGTGCAGCTTCATTCTCACCTTTCCGAAGCAGCAGCACTCTCCAGCTGCCGGAGGCGAAGAAGCGGCTTCTTAGCGCAAAGGCGATTGTACCGGTCCCAGTGCACTCCAGTGCGGCAGCTTCTGCCGAAATGTGCCCGGCACCGGCGCATAGCTCCGGGGAGCTGCGTACCTTCGTCTTTAGCGCCTTTTGTGGTCTACATCATTGCAAAAAACTTTCCCACTATGTTAGGCAAAGAGAAACTGTGCCAGCACAGAAAACATCTCCCATCGTGTTTTATATGTTGCAGAGAGCTCTGCAGAAGTTTTTGCAAGAAGAAAAAGAAAGTTGTCCAAAACACCTTCCAATCGAATGTTCATGTGTTTGGAAAAGGTAAGAGAGTGGTAAGGTACTGTTTTCTATCAGTTTGCAAGCTGCGCACACAATCCCTGTGTTGTGCAGCTTCATTCTCCACCTTTCGAAAGTCGCCGCTCTCTCCGGCTCCCCTAGACGAAGAGGCGGCTTCTTCGCGCAAAGGCGATTGTGCTGGTCCCAGTGCACTAAGTGGCAGCGGCTTCTGCCGAAATGTTCCCGGGACAGGCGCTTCGCTCCGGGGATATCCGTACATTCTTCTTTCTTGACTTTTGTGGTCTACATCATTGCAGAAAGGTTTTTCACTATGTCTGGCAAAGAGAAACTGTGCCAGCACAGAAAACATCTCCCATCGTGTTTTACATGTTGCAGTAGGAAAGTAGTGAGGTACGGTTTTCTATCAGTTTGCAAGCTGCGCACACAATCCCAGTGTTGTGCAGCTTCATTCTCACCTTTCCGAAGCAGCCGCACTCTACAGCTGCCGGAGGCGAAGAAGCGGCTTCTTCGCGCAAAAGCGATTGTGCCGGTCCCAGTGCACAGTGGTGCGGCGGCTACTGCCGAAATATGCCCTGGACCGGGGCATAACTCCGGGGAGCTGCGTACCTTCGTCTTTGGCGCTTTTTGTGGTCTACATCATTGCAGAAAGGTTTTTCACTATGTCTGGCAAAGAGAAACTGTGCCAGCACAGAAAACATCTCCCATCGTGTTTTACATGTTGCAGAGAGCTCTGCAGAGTGTTTTGCAAGAAGAAAAAGAAAGTTGTCCAAAACACCTTCCAATCGAATGTTCATGTGTTTGGTAAAGGTAGGAAAGTGGTATGGTACTGTTTTCTATCAGTTTGCAAGCTGCGCACACAATCCCATTGTTGTGCAGCTTCATTCTTCACCTTTCGACACCCGCCGCTCTCTCCGGCTCCCGGAGACGAAGAGGCGGCCTCTTCGCGCAAAGGCGATTGTACCGGTCCCAGTGCACAAAGGTGCGGCGGCTTCTGCCACGATGTGCCCTGGACCGGCGCATAGCTCCGGGGAGCTCCGTATCCTTCTTCTTTCTTGACTTTTGTGGTCTACATAATTGCAAAAAACTTTCCCACTATGTTAGGCAAGGAGTAACTGTGCCACCACAGAAAACATCTCCCATCCTGTTTTACATGATGCAGAGAGCTTTGCAGAGTGTTTTGCAAGAAGAAAATAAAGTTGTCCAAAACACCTTCCAATCGAATGTTCATGTGTTTGGAAAAGGTAGGAAAGTAGTGAGGTACGGTTTTCTATCAGTTTGCAAGCTGCGCACACAACCCCAGTGTTGTTCAGCTTCATTCTCACCTTTCCGAAGCAGCCGCACCCTCCAGCTGCCGGAGGCGAAGAAGCGGCTTCTTCGCGCAAAAGCGATTGTACCGGTCCCAGTGCGGCAGCTACTGCCGAAATGTGCCCGGGACCGGCGCATAGCTCCGGGGAGCTCCGTATCCTTCTTCTTTCTTGACTTTTGTGGTCTACATCATTGCAGAAAGGTTTTTCACTATGTCTGGCAAAGAGAAACTGTGCCAGCACAGAAAACATCTCCCATCGTGTTTTACATGTTGCAGAAAGCTCTGCAGAAGTTTATGCACGAAGAAAAAGAAAGTTATTGAAAACAACTTCCAACCGAATATTCATGTGTTTGAAAAAGGTAAGAGAGTGGTAAGGTACACTTTTGGATCAGTTTGCAAGCTGCGCACACAATCCCAGTGTTGTGCAGCTTCATTCTCACCTTTCCGAAGCAGCCGCAATCTCCAGCTGCCGGAGGCGAAGAACCGGCTTCTTCGCGCAAAGGCGATTGTACCGGTCCCAGTGCACTCCAGTGCGGCAGCTTCTGCCGAAATGTGCCCGGGACCGGCGCATAGCTCCGGGGAACTCCGTACCTTCTTCTTTCTTGACTTTTGTGGTCTACATCATTGCAAAAATCTTTCCCACTATGTTAGGCAAGGAGAAACTGTGCCAGCACAGAAAACATCTCCCATCGTGGTTTTCATGTTGCAGAGAGCTCTGCAGAAGTTTATGCAGGAAGAAAAAGAGAGTTATTGAAAACAATTCCAACCGAATTTCATGTGTTTGGAAAAGGTAAGAGAGTGGTAAGGTAGACTTTTGGATCAGTTTGCAAGCTGCGCACACAATCCCATTGTTGTGCAGCTTCATTCTCGCCTTTCCGAAGCAGCCGCACTCTCCAGCTGCCGGAGGCGAAGAAGCGGCTTCTTCGCGCAAACGCGATTGTACCGGTCCCAGTG
Source organism: Zonotrichia albicollis (assembly GCF_047830755.1). Lineage (NCBI taxonomy): Eukaryota > Metazoa > Chordata > Aves > Passeriformes > Passerellidae > Zonotrichia > Zonotrichia albicollis. The sequence goes on from NC_133823.1 coordinate 8,813,298, forward strand.
CACAAAGGTGCGGCGGCTTCTGCCGAAATGTGCCCGGGACCGGCGCTTACCTCCGGGGATATCCGTACATTCTTCTTTCTTGACTTTTGTAATCTACATCATTGCAAAAAGGTTTTTCACTATGTTAGGCAAGGAGAAACTGTGCCAGCACAGAAAACATCTCCCATCGTGTTTTACATGTTGCAGAGAGCTCTGCAGAGTGTTTTGCAAGAAGAAAAAAAGTTGTCCAAAACACCTTCCAATCGAATGTTCATGTGTTTGGTTAAGGTAGGAAAGTGGTATGGTACTGTTTTCTATCAGTTTGCAAGCTGCGCACACAATCCCATTGTTGTGCAGCTTCATTCTTCACCTTTCGACACCCGCCGCTCTCTCCGGCTCCCGGAGACGAAGAGGCGGCTTCTTCGCGCAAAGGCGATTGTACCGGTCCCAGTGCACAAAGGTGCGGCGGCTTCTGCCACGATGTGCCCTGGACCGGCGCATAGCTCCGGGGAGCTCCGTATCCTTCTTCTTTCTTGACTTTTGTGGTCTACATAATTGCAAAAAACTTTCCCACTATGTTAGGCAAGGAGTAACTGTGCCACCACAGAAAACATCTCCCATCGTGTTTTACATGATGCAGAGAGCTTTGCAGAGTGTTTTGCAAGAAGAAAAAGAAAGTTGTCCGAAACAATTTCCAATCGAATGTTCAAGTGTTTGGAAAAGGTAGGAAAGTCGTGAGGTACGGTTTTCTATAATTTGCAAGCTGCGCACACAATCCCAGTGTTGTGCAGCTTCATTCTCACCTTTCCGAAACAGCCGCACTCTCCAGCTGCCGGAGGCGAAGAAGCGGCTTCTTCGAGCAAAGGCGATTGTGCCGGTCCCAGTGCACTCCAGTGCGGCGGCTACTGCCGAAATATGCCCGGCACCGGAGCATAGCTCCGGGGAGCTGCGTACCTTCGTCTTTAGCGCCTTTTGTGGTCTACATCATTGCAGAAAGGTTTTTCACTATGTCTGGCAAAGAGAAACTGTGCCAGCACAGAAAACATCACCCATCGTGTTTTACATGTTGCAGAGAGCTCTGCAGAGTGTTTTGCAAGAAGAAAAAGAAAGTTGTCCAAAACACCTTCCAATCGAATGTTCATGTGTTTGGGAAAGGTAAGAGAGTGGTAAGGTACTGTTTTCTATCAGTTTGCAAACTGCGCACACAATCCCTGTGTTGTGCAGCTTCATTCTTCACCTTTCGAAAGCAGCCGCTCTCTCCGGCTCCCGGAGACGAAGAGGCGGCTTCTTCGCGCAAAGGCGATTGTGCAGGTCCCAGTGCACTAAGTGGCGGCGGCTTCTGCCGAAATGTTGCCGGGACAGGCGCTTAGCTCCGAGGATATCCGTACATTCTTCTTTCTTGACTTTTGTAATCTACATCATTGCAGAAAGGTTTTTCATTATGTTAGGCCAAGAGAAACTGTGCCAGCACAGAAAACATCTCCCATCGTGTTTTACATGTTGCAGAGAGCTCTGCAGAAGTTTATGCAGGAAGAAAAAGAAAGTTATTGAAAACACCTTCCAATCGAATGTTCATGTGTTTGGAAAAGGTAAGAGAGTGCTAAGGTACACTTTTGGATCAGTTTGCAAGCTGCGCACACAATCCCTGTGTTGTGCAGCTTCATTCTCACCTTTCCGAAGCAGCCGCACTCTCCAGCTGCCGGAGGCGAAGAAGCGGCTTCTTCGCGCAAACGCGATTGTACCGGTCCCAGTGCACAAAGGTGCGGCGGCTTCTGCCGAAATGTGCCCGGGACAGGCGCATAGCTCCGGGGAGCTCCGTATCCTTCGTCTTTAGCGTCTTTTGTGATCTACATCATTGCAGAAAGGTTTTTCACTATGTTAGGCAAGGAGAAACTGTGCCAGCACAGAAAACATCTCCCATCGTGTTTTACATGTTGCAGAGAGCTCTGCAGAGTGTTTTGCAAGATGAAAAAGAAAGTTGTCCAAAACACCTTCCAATCGAATGTTCATGTGTTTGGTAATGGTAGGAATGTGGTATGGTACTGTTTTCTATCAGTTTACAAGCTGCGCACACAATCCCACTGTTGTGCAGCTTCATTCTTCACCTTTCGAAAGCCGCCGCTCTCTCCGGCTCCCGGAGACGAAGAGGCGGCTTCTTCGCGCAAAGGCGATTGTACCGGTCCCAGTGCACAAAGGTGCGGCGGCTTCTGCCAAAATGTGCCCGGGACCGGCGCATAGCTCCGGGGAGCTCCGTATCCTTCGTCTTTCGGGATATTGTGGACCACATCATTACACAAAGGTTTTTCACTATGTCTGGCATGGAGAAACTGTGCCAGCACAGAAAACATCTCCCATCGTGTTTTACATGTTGCAGAGAGCTCTGCAGAATTCTATGCAAGAAGAAAAAGAAAGTTGTCCAAAACACCTTCTAATCGAATGTTCATGTGTTTGGAAAAGGTAGGAAAGTGGTGAGGTACGGTTTTCTATCATTTGCAAGCCGCGCACAAAATCCCAGTGTTGTGCAGCTTCATTCTTCACCTTTCGAAAGCAGCCGCACTCTCCGGCTCCGGGAGACGAAGAGGCGGCTTCTTCGCGCAAAGGCGATTGTACCGGTCCCAGTGCACAAAGGTGCGGCGGCTTCTGTCGAAATGTGCCCGGGACAGGCGCATAGTTCCGGGGAGCTCCGTATCCTTCTTCTTTCTTGACTTTTGTGGTCTACATCATTGCAAAAAACTTTTCCACTATGTTAGAGGCAAGGAGAAACTGTGCCAGCACAGAAAACATCTCCCATCGTGGTTTTCATGTTGCAGAGAGCTCTGCAGAAGTTTTTGCAGGAAGAAAAAGAAAGTTATTGAAAACAACTTCCAACCGAATTTTCATGTGTTTGGAAAATGTAAGAGAGTGGTAAGGTAAACTTTTGGATCGGTTTGCAAGCTGCGCACACAATCCCAGTGTTGTGCAGCTTCATTCTCACCTTTCCGAAGCAGCCGCACTCTCCAGCTGCCGGAGGCGAAGAAGCGGCTTCTTCGCGCAAAGGCGATTGTACCGGTCCCAGTGCACAAAGGTGCGGCGGCTTCTGCCAAAATGTGCCCGGGACCGGCGCAAAGCTCCGGGGAGCTCCGTATCCTTCGTCTTTCGGGATTTTGTGGTCTGCATCATTACACAAAGGTTTTTCAATATGTTAGGAAAGGAGAAACTGTGCCAGCAGAGAAAACATCTCCCATCGTGTTTACATGTTGCAGAGAGCCATGCAGAGTGTTTTGCAAGAAGAAAAAGAAAGTTGTCCAAAACACCTTCCAATCGAATGTTCATGTGTTTGGAAAAGGTAGGAAATTCGTGAGGTAAGGTTTTCTTTCAGTTTGCAAGCTGCGCACTCAATCCCAGTGTTGTGCAGCTTCATTCTCACCTTTCCGAAGCAGCCGCACTCTCCAGCTGCCGGAGGCGAAGAAGCGGCTTCTTAGCGCAAAGGCGATTGTACCGGTCCCAGTGCACTCCACTGCGGCAGCTTCTGCCGAAATGTGCCCGGCACCGGCGCATAGCTCCGGGGACATCCGTACCTTCTTCTTTCTTGACTGTTGTGGTCTACATCATTGCAAAAAACTTTCCCACTATATTAGGCAAGGAGAAACTGTGCCAGCACAGAAAACATCTCCCATCGTGTTTTACATGTTGCAGAGAGCTCTGCAGAGTGTTTATGCAAGAAGAAAAAGAAAGTTGTCCAAAACACCTTCCAATCGAATTTTCATGTGTTTGGAAAAGGTAGGAAAGGAGTGAGGTACTGTTTTCTATCAGTTTGCAAGCTGCGCACACAATCCCAGTGTTGTGCAGCTTCATTCTCACCTTTCCGAAGCAGCCGCACTCTCCAGCTGCCGGAAGCGAAGAAGCGGCTTCTTCGCGCAAAGGCGATTGTGCCGGCCCAGTGCACTCCAGTGCGGCGGCTTATGCCGAAATATGCCCGGGACCGGCGCATAGCTCCGGGGAGCTCCGTATCCTTCTTCTTTCTTGACTTTTGTGGTCTACATCATTGCAGAAAGGTTTTTCACTATGTCTGGCAAAGAGAAACTGTGCCAGCACAGAAAACATCTCCCATCGTGTTTTACATGTTGCAGAAAGCTCTGCAGAAGTTTATGCACGAAGAAAAAGAAAGTTATTGAAAACAACTTTCAACCGAATATTCAGGTGTTTGAAAAAGGTAAGAGAGTGGTAAGGTACACTTTTGGATCTGTTTGCAAGCCGCGCACACAATCCCAGTGTTGTGCAGCTTCATTCTCACCTTTCCGAAGCAGCCGCACTCTCCAGCTGCCGGAAGCGAAGAAGCGGCTTCTTCGCGCAAAGGCGATTGTGCCGGTCCCAGTGCACAAAGGTGCGGCGGCTTCTGCCGAAATGTGCTCGGGACCGGCGCTTAGCTCCGGGAACTCCGTATCCTTCGTCTTTAGCGTCTTTTGTGATCTACATCATTGCAGAAAGGTTTTTCACTATGTTAGAAAGGAGAAACTGTGCCAGCACAGAAAACATCTCCCATCGTGTTTTACATGTTGCAGAGAGCTCTGCAGAGTGTTTTGCAAGAAGAAAAAGAATGTTGTCCAAACACCTTCCAATCGAATGTTCATTTTTTTGGTAAAGGTAGGAAAGTGGTATGGTACTGTTTTCTATCAGTTTGCAAGCTGCGCACACATACCCATTGATGTGCAGCTTCATTCTTCACCTTTCGAAAGCCGCCGCTCTCTCCGGCTCCCGGAGACGAAGAGGCGGCTTCTTCGCGCAAAGGCGATTGTACCGGTCCCAGTGCACAAAGGTGCGGCGGCTACTGCCGAAATGTGCCCGGGACCGGCGCATAGCTCCGGGGAGCTCCGTATCCTTCGTCTTTCGGGATTTTGTGGACCACATCATTACACAAAGGTTTTTCACTATGTTAGGCAAGGAGAAACTGTGCCAGCACAGAAAACATCTCCCATCGTGTTTTACATGTTGCAGAGAGCTCTGCAGAATTCTATGCATGAAGAAAAAGAAAGTTGTCCAAAACACCTTCCAATCGAATGTTCATGTGTTTGGTAATGGTAGGAAAGTGGTATGACACTGTTTTCTATCATTTGCAAGCCGCGCACACAATCCCAGTGTTGTGCAGCTTCATTCTTCACCTTTCGAAAGCAGCCGCTCTCTCCGGCTCCCGGAGACGAAGAGGCGGCTTCTTCGCGCAAAGGCGATTGTGCCGGTCCCAGTGCACTCCAGTGCGGCAGCTTCTGCCGAAATGTGCCCGGGACAGGCGATTAGCTCCGGGGACATCCGTACCTTCTTCTTTCTTGACTCTTGTGGTCGACATCATTGCAAAAAACTTTCCCACTATGTTAGAGGCAAGGAGAAACTGTGCCAGCACAGAAAACATCTCCCATCGTGGTTTTCATGTTGCAGAGAGCTCTGCAGAAGTTTATGCAGGAAGAAAAAGAAAGTTATTGAAAACAATTCCAACCGAATTTTCATGTGTTTGGAAAATGTAAGCGAGTGGTAAGGTACACTTTTGGATCAGTTTGCAAGCTGCGCACACCATCCCATTGTTGTGCAGCTTCATTCTCACCTTTCCGAAGCAGCCGCACTCTCCAGCTGCCGGAGGCGAAGAAGCGGCTTCTTCGCGCAAAGGCGATTGTACCGGTCCCAGTGCACAAAGGTGCGGCGGCTTCTGCCGAAATGTGCCCGGGACCGGCGCATAGCTCCGGGGAACTCCGTATCCTTCTTCTTTCTTGACTGTTGTGGTTTATATCATTGCAAAAAGTCTACCATTATGTTAGGCAAGGAGAAACTGTGCCAGCACAGAAAACATCTCCCATCGTGTTTACATGTTGCAGAGAGCCATGCAGAGTGTTTTGCAAGAAGAAAAAGAAAGTTGTCCAAAACACCTTCCAATCGAATGTTCATGTGTTTGGAAAAGGTAGGAAAGTGGTATGGTACTGTTTTCTATCAGTTTGCAAGCTGCGCACACAATCCCATTGTTGTGCAGCTTCATTCTTCACCTTTCGACACCCGCCGCTCTCTCCGGCTCCCGGAGACGAAGAGGCGGCTTCTTCGCGCAAAGGCGATTGTACCGGTCCCAGTGCACAAAGGTGCGGCGGCTTCTGCCACGATGTGCCCTGGACCGGCGCATAGCTCCGGGGAGCTCCGTATCCTTCTTCTTTCTTGACTTTTGTGGTCTACATAATTGCAAAAAACTTTCCCACTATGTTAGGCAAGGAGTAACTGTGCCACCACAGAAAACATCTCCCATCGTGTTTTACATGATGCAGAGAGCTTTGCAGAGTGTTTTGCAAGAAGAAAAAGAAAGTTGTCCAAAACACCTTCCAATCGAATGTTCATGTGTTTGGAAAAGGTAGGAAAGTAGTGAGGTACGGTTTTCTATCATTTGCAAGCTGCGCACACAACCCCAGTGTTGTTCAGCTTCATTCTCACCTTTCCGAAGCAGCCGCACTCTCCAGCTGCCGGAGGCGAAGAAGCGGCTTCTTCGAGCAAAGGCGATTGTGCCGGTCCCATTGCACTCCAGTGCGGCGGCTACTGCCGAAATATGCCCGGCACCGGCGCATAGCTCCGGGGAGCTGCGTACCTTCGTCTTTAGCGCCTTTTGTGGTCTACATCATTGCAGAAAGGTTTTTCACTATGTCTGGCAAAGAGAAACTGTGCCAGCACAGAAAACATCTCCCATCGTGTTTTACATGTTGCAGAGAGCTCTGCAGAGTGTTTTGCAAGAAGAAAAAGAAAGTTGTCCAAAACACCTTCCAATCGAATGTTCATGTGTTTGGGAAAGGTAAGAGAGTGGTAAGGTACTGTTTTCTATCAGTTTGCAAGCTGCGCACACAATCCCTGTGTTGTGCAGCTTCATTCTTCACCTTTCGAAAGCAGCCGCTCTCTCCGGCTCCCGGAGACGAAGAGGCGGCTTCTTCGCGCAAAGGCGATTGTGCCGGTCCCAGTGCACTAAGTGGCGGCGGCTTCTGCCGAAATGTGCCCGGGACCGGCGCTTAGCTCCGAGGATATCCGTACATTCTTCTTTCTTGACTTTTGTAATCTACATCATTGCAGAAAGGTTTTTCATTATGTTAGGCCAAGAGAAACTGTGCCAGCACAGAAAACATCTCCCATCGTGTTTTACATGTTGCAGAGAGCTCTGCAGAAGTTTATGCAGGAAGAAAAAGAAAGTTATTGAAAACACCTTCCAATCGAATGTTCATGTGTTTGGAAAAGGTAAGAGAGTGGTAAGGTACACTTTTGGATCAGTTTGCAAGCTGCGCACACAATCCCATTGTTGTGCAGCTTCATTCTCACCTTTCCGAAGCAGCCGCACTCTCCAGCTGCCGGAGGCGAAGAAGCGGCTTCTTCGCGCAAACGCGATTGTACCGGTCCCAGTGCACAAAGGTGCGGCGGCTTCTGCCGAAATGTGCCCGGGACCGGCGCATAGCTCCGGGGAGCTCCGTATCCTTCGTCTTTAGCGTCTTTTGTGATCTACATCATTGCAGAAAGGTATTTCATTATGTCTAGCAAGGAGAAACTGTGCCAGCACAGAAAACATCTCCCATCGTGTTTTACATGTTGCAGAGAGCTCTGCAGAGTGTTTTGCAAGATGAAAAAGAAAGTTGTCCAAAACACTTTCCAATCGAATGTTCATGTGTTTGGTAATGGTAGGAATGTGGTATGGTACTGTTTTCTATCAGTTTACAAGCTGCGCACACAATCCCACTGTTGTGCAGCTTCATTCTTCACCTTTCGAAAGCCGCCGCTCTCTCCGGCTCCCGGAGACGAAGAGGCGGCTTCTTCGCGCAAAGGCGATTGTACCGGTCCCAGTGCACAAAGGTGCGGCGGCTTCTGCCAAAATGTGCCCGGGACCGGCGCATAGCTCCGGGGAGCTCCGTATCCTTCGTCTTTCGGGATATTGTGGACCACATCATTACACAAAGGTTTTTCATTATGTCTGGCATGGAGAAACTGTGCCAGCACAGAAAACATCTCCCATCGTGTTTTACATGTTGCAGAGAGCTCTGCAGAATTCTATGCACGAAGAAAAAGAAAGTTGTCCAAAACACCTTCCAATCGAATGTTCATGTGTTTGGTAATGGTAGGAAAGTGGTATGACACTGTTTTCTATCATTTGCAAGCCGCGCACACAATCCCAGTGTTGTGCAGCTTCATTCTTCACCTTTCGAAAGCAGCCGCTCTCTCCGGCTCCCGGAGACGAAGAGGCGGCTTCTTCGCGCAAAGGCGATTGTGCCGGTCCCAGTGCACTCCAGTGCGGCAGCTTCTGCCGAAATGTGCCCGGGACAGGCGATTAGCTCCGGGGACATCCGTACCTTCTTCTTTCTTGACTCTTGTGGTCGACATCATTGCAAAAAACTTTCCCACTATGTTAGAGGCAAGGAGAAACTGTGCCAGCACAGAAAACATCTCCCATCGTGGTTTTCATGTTGCAGAGAGCTCTGCAGAAGTTTATGCAGGAAGAAAAAGAAAGTTATTGAAAACAATTCCAACCGAATTTTCATGTGTTTGGAAAATGTAAGCGAGTGGTAAGGTACACTTTTGGATCGGTTTGCAAGCTGCGCACACCATCCCATTGTTGTGCAGCTTCATTCTCACCTTTCCGAAGCAGCCGCACTCTCCAGCTGCCGGAGGCGAAGAAGCGGCTTCTTCGCGCAAAGGCGATTGTACCGGTCCCAGTGCACTCCAGTGCGGCGGCTTCTGCCGAAATGTGCCCGGGACCGGCGCATAGCTCCGGGGAACTCCGTATCCTTCTTCTTTCTTGACTGTTGTGGTTTACATCATTGCAAAAAGTCTACCATTATGTTAGGCAAGGAGAAACTGTGCCAGCACAGAAAACATCTCCCATCGTGTTTACATGTTGCAGAGAGCCATGCAGAGTGTTTTGCAAGAAGAGAAAGAAAGTTGTCCAAAACACCTTCCAATCGAATGTTCATGTGTTTGGAAAAGGTAGGAAAGTGGTATGGTACTGTTTTCTATCAGTTTGCAAGCTGCGCACACAATCCCATTGTTGTGCAGCTTCATTCTTCACCTTTCGAAAGCCGCCGCTCTCTCCGGCTCCCGGAGACGAAGAGGCGGCTTCTTCGCGCAAAGGCGATTGTGCCGGTCCCAGTGCACTAAGTGGCGGCGGCTTCTGCCGAAATGTGCCCGGGACAGGCGCTTAGCTCCGAGGATATCCGTACATTCTTCTTTCTTGACTTTTGTAATCTACATCATTGCAGAAAGGTTTTTCATTATGTTAGGCCAAGAGAAACTGTGCCAGCACAGAAAACATCTCCCATCGTGTTTTACATGTTGCAGAGAGCTCTGCAGAAGTTTATGCAGGAAGAAAAAGAAAGTTATTGAAAACACCTTCCAATCGAATGTTCATTTGTTTGGAAAAGGTAAGAGAGTGCTAAGGTACACTTTTGGATCAGTTTGCAAGCTGCGCACACAATCCCATTGTTGTGCAGCTTCATTCTCACCTTTCCGAAGCAGCCGCACTCTCCAGCTGCCGGAGGCGAAGAAGCGGCTTCTTCGCGCAAACGCGATTGTACCGGTCCCAGTGCACAAAGGTGCGGCGGCTTCTGCCGAAATGTGCCCGGGACCGGCGCATAGCTCCGGGGAGCTCCGTATCCTTCGTCTTTAGCGTCTTTTGTGATCTACATCATTGCAGAAAGGTATTTCACTATGTCTAGCAAGGAGAAACTGTGCCAGCACAGAAAACATCTCCCATCGTGTTTTACATGTTGCAGAGAGCTCTGCAGAGTGTTTATGCAAGAAGAAAAAGAAAGTTGTCCAAAACACATTCCAATCGAATGTTCATGTGTTTGGAAAAGGTAGGAAAGGAGTGAGGTACTGTTTTCTATCAGTTTGCAAGCTGCGCACACAATCCCAGTGTTGTGCAGCTTCATTCTCACCTTTCCGAAGCAGCCGCACTCTCCAGCTGCCGGAAGCGAAGAAGCGGCTTCTTCGCGCAAAGGCGATTGTGCCGGCCCAGTGCACTCCAGTGCGGCGGCTTATGCCGAAATGTGCCCGGGACCGGGGCATAGCTCCAGGGAGCTGCATACCTTCGTCTTTAGCGCCTTTTGTGGTCTACATCATTGCAGAAAGGTTTTCACTATGTCTGGCAAAGAGAAACTGTGCCAGCACAGAAAACATCTCCCATCGTGTTTTACATGTTGCAGAGAGCTCTGCAGAGTGTTTTGCAAGAAGAAAAAGAAAGTTGTCCAAAACACCTTCCAATCGAATGTTCATGTTTTTGGAAAAGGTAAGAGAGTGGTAAGGTACTGTTTTCTATCAGTTTGCAAGCTGCGCACACAATCATTGTGTTGTGCAGCTTCATTCTTCACCTTTCGAAAGCAGCCGCTCTCTCCGGCTCCCGGAGACGAAGAGGCGGCTTCTTCGCGCAAAGGCGATTGTGCCGGTCCCAGTGCACAAAGGTGCGGCGGCTTCTGCCGAAATGTTCCCGGGACAGGCGCTTCGCTCCGGTATATCCGTACCTTCTTCTTTCTTGACTTTTGTGATCTACAACATTGCAGAAAGGTTTTTCACTATGTTAGGAAAGGAGAAACTGTGCCAGCACAGAAAACATCTCCCATCGTGTTTTACATGTTGCAGAGAGCTCTGCAGAGTGTTTTGCAAGAAGAAAAAGAAAGTTGTCCAAAACACCTTCCAATCGAATGTTCATGTGTTTGGTTAAGGTAGGAAAGTGGTATGGTACTGTTTTCTATCAGTTTGCAAGCTGCGCACACAATCCCATTGTTGTGCAGCTTCATTCTTCACCTTTCGACACCCGCCGCTCTCTCCGGCTCCCGGAGACGAAGAGGCGGCTTCTTCGCGCAAAGGCGATTGTACCGGTCCCAGTGCACAAAGGTGCGGCGGCTTCTGCCACGATGTGCCCTGGACCGGCGCATAGCTCCGGGGAGCTCCGTATCCTTCTTCTTTCTTGATATTTGTGGTCTACATCATTGCAAAAAACTTTCCCACTATGTCTGGCATGGAGTAACTGTGCCACCACAGAAAACATCTCCCATCGTGTTTTACATGTTGCAGAGAGCTCTGCAGAAGTTTATGCACACAGAAAAAGAAAGTTATTGAAAACAACTTCCAACCGAATTTTCATGTGTTTGAAAAAGGTAAGAGAGTGGTAAGGTACACTTTTGGATCAGTTTGCAAGCTGCGCACACAATCCCATTGTTGTTCAGCTTCATTCTCACCTTTCCGAAGCAGCCGCACCCTCCAGCTGCCGGAAGCGAAGAAGCGGCTTCTTCGGGCAAAGGCGATTGCACCCGTCCCAGTGCACAAAGGTGCAGCGGCTTCTGCCGAAATGTGCCCGGGACAGGCGCTTCGCTCCGGGGAGCTCCGTATCCTTCGTCTTTAGCGTCTTTTGTGATCTACATAATTGCAGAAAGGTATTTCACTATGTCTAGCAAGGAGAAACTGTGCCAGCACAGAAAACATCTCCCATCGTGTTTTACATGTTGCATAGAGCTCTGCAGAGTGTTTTGCAAGAAGAAAAAGAAAGTTGTCCAAAACACCTTCCAATCGAATGTTCATGTGTTTGGTAAAGGTAGGAAAGTGGTATGACACTGTTTTCTATCATTTGCAAGCCGCGCACACAATCCCAGTGTTGTGCAGCTTCATTCTTCACCTTTCGAAAGCAGCCGCTCTCTCCGGCTCCCGGAGACGAAGAGGCGGCTTCTTCGCGCAAAGGCGATTGTGCCGGTCCCAGTGCACTCCAGTGCGGCAGCTTCTGCCGAAATGTGCCCGGGACAGGCGATTAGCTCCGGGGACATCCGTACCTTCTTCTTTCTTGACTCTTGTGGTCGACATCATTGCAAAAAACTTTCCCACTATGTTAGAGGCAAGGAGAAACTGTGCCAGCACAGAAAACATCTCCCATCGTGGTTTTCATGTTGCAGAGAGCTCTGCAGAAGTTTATGCAGGAAGAAAAAGAAAGTTATTGAAAACAATTCCAACCGAATTTTCATGTGTTTGGAAAATGTAAGCGAGTGTAAGGTACACTTTTGGATCAGTTTGCAAGCTGCGCACACCATCCCATTGTTGTGCAGCTTCATTCTCACCTTTCCGAAGCAGCCGCACTCTCCAGCTGCCGGAGGCGAAGAAGCGGCTTCTTCGCACAAAGGCGATTGTGCCGGTCCCAGTGCACTCCAGTGCGGCGGCTTCTGCCGAAATGTGCCCGGCACCGGCGCATAGCTCCGGGGAGCTGCGTACCTTCGTCTTTAGCGCCTTTTGTGGTCTACATCATTGCAGAAAGGTTTTTCACTATGTCTGGCAAAGAGAAACTGTGCCAGCACAGAAAACATCTCCCATCGTGTTTTACATGTTGCAGAGAGCTCGGCAGAGTGTTTTGCAAGAAGAAAAAGAAAGTTGTCCAAAACACCTTCCAATCGAATGTTCATGTGTTTGGGAAAGGTAAGAGAGTGGTAAGGTACTGTTTTCTATCAGTTTGCAAGCTGCGCACACAATCCCATTGTTGTGCAGCTTCATTCTTCACCTTTCGAAAGCCGCCGCTCTCTCCGGCTCCCGGAGACGAAGAGGCGGCTTCTTCGCGCAAAGGCGATTGTGCCGGTCCCAGTGCACTAAGTGGCGGCGGCTTCTGCCGAAATGTTCCCGGGACAGGCGCTTAGCTCCGGGGATATCCGTACATTCTTCTTTCTTGACTTTTGTAATCTACATCATTGCAGAAAGGTTTTTCATTATGTTAGGCCAAGAGAAACTGTGCCAGCACAGAAAACATCTCCCATCGTGTTTTACATGTTGCAGAGAGCTCTGCAGAAGTTTATGCAGGAAGAAATAGAAAGTTATTGAAAACACCTTCCAATCGAATTTTCATGTGTTTGGGAAAGGTAAGAGAGTGGTAAGGTACACTTTTGCATCAGTTTGCAAGCTGCGCACACAATACCATTGTTGTGCAGCTTCATTCTCACCTTTCCGAAGCAGCCGCACCCTCCAGCTGCCGGAAGCGAAGAAGCGGCTTCTTCGCGCAAACGCGATTGTACCCATCCCAGTGCACAAAGGTGCGGCGGCTTCTGCCGAAATGTGCCCGGGACCGGCGCATAGCTCCGGGGAGCTCCGTATCCTTCGTCTTTAGCGTCTTTTGTGATCTACATCATTGCAGAAAGGTATTTCACTATGTCTAGCAAGGAGAAACTGTGCCAGCACAGAAAACATCTCCCATCGTGTTTTACATGTTGCAGAGAGCTCTGCAGAGTGTTTTGCAAGAAGAAAAAGAAAGTTGTCCAAAACACCTTCCAATCGAATGTTCATGTGTTTGGTTAAGGTAGGAAAGTGGTATGGTACTGTTTTCTATGAGTTTGCAAGCTGCGCACTCAATCCCATTGTTGTGCAGCTTCATTCTTCACCTTTCGAAAGCAGCCGCTCTCTCCGGCTCCCGGAGACGAAGAGGCGGCTACTTCGCGCAAAGGCGATTGTACCGGTCCCAGTGCACAAAGGTGCGGCGGCTTCTGCCGAAATGTGCCCGGGACCGGCGCATAGCTCCGGGGAGCTCAGTATCCTTCTTCTTTCTTGACTTTTGTGGTCTATATCATTGCAAAAAGTCTACCTTATGTTAGGCAAGAAGAAACTGTGCCAGCACTGAAAACATCTCCCATCGTGTTTACATGTTGCAGAGAGCCATGCAGAGTGTTTTGCAAGAAGAAAAAGAAAGTTGTCCAAAACACCTTCCAATCGAATGTTCATGTGTTTGGAAAAGGTAGGAAAGTCGTGAGGTACGGTTTTCTTTCAGTTTGCAAGCTGCGCACACAATCCCAGTGTTGTGCAGCTTCATTCTCACCTTTCCGAAGCAGCCGCAATCTCCAGCTGCCGGAGGCGAAGAAGCGGCTTCTTTGAGCAAAGGCGATTGTGCCGGTCCCAGTGCACTCCAGTGCGGCGGCTACTGCCGAAATATGCCCGGCACCGGCGCATAGCTCCGGGGAGCTGCGTACCTTCGTCTTTAGCGCCTTTTGTGGTCTACATCATTGCAGAAAGGTATTTCACTATGTCTAGCAAGGAGAAACTGTGCCAGCACAGAAAACATCTCCCATCGTGTTTTACATGTTGCAGAGAGCTCGGCAGAGTGTTTTGCAAGAAGAAAAAGAAAGTTGTCCAAAACACCTTCCAATCGAATGTTCATGTGTTTGGGAAAGGTAAGAGAGTGGTAAGGTACTGTTTTCTATCAGTTTGCAAGCTGCGCACACAATCCCATTGTTGTGCAGCTTCATTCTTCACCTTTCGAAAGCCGCCGCTCTCTCCGGCTCCCGGAGACGAAGAGGCGGCTTCTTCGCGCAAAGGCGATTGTGCCGGTCCCAGTGCACTAAGTGGCGGCGGCTTCTGCCGAAATGTTCCCGGGACAGGCGCTTAGCTCCGGGGATATCCGTACATTCTTCTTTCTTGACTTTTGTAATCTACATCATTGCAGAAAGGTTTTTCATTATGTTAGGCCAAGAGAAACTGTGCCAGCACAGAAAACATCTCCCATCGTGTTTTACATGATGCAGAGAGCTTTGCAGAAATTTATGCAGGAAGAAAAAGAAAGTTATTGAAAACACCTTCCAATCGAATGTTCATGTGTTTGGAAAAGGTAAGAGAGTGCTAAGGTACACTTTTGCATCAGTTTGCAAGCTGCGCACACAATCCCATTGTTGTGCAGCTTCATTCTCACCTTTCCGAAGCAGCCGCACTCTCCAGCTGCCGGAGGCGAAGAAGCGGCTTCTTCGCGCAAACGCGATTGTACCGGTCCCAGTGCACAAAGGTGCGGCGGCTTCTGCCGAAATGTGCCCGGGACCGGCGCATAGCTCCGGGGAGCTCCGTATCCTTCGTCTTTAGCGTCTTTTGTGATCTACATCATTGCAGAAAGGTATTTCACTATGTCTAGCAAGGAGAAACTGTGCCAGCACAGAAAACATCTCCCATCGTGTTTTACATGTTGCAGAGAGCTCTGCAGAGTGTTTTGCAAGATGAAAAAGAAAGTTGTCCAAAACACTTTCCAATCGAATGTTCATGTGTTTGGTGAAGGTAGGAAAGTGGTATGGTACTGTTTTCTATCAGTTTGCAAGCTGCGCACACAATCCCTGTGTTGTGCAGTTTCATTCTTCACCTTTCGAAAGCCGCCGCTCTCTCCGGCTCCCGGAGACGAAGAGGCGGCTTCTTCGCGCAAAGGCGATTGTACCGGTCCCAGTGCACAAAGGTGCGGCGGCTTCTGCCAAAATGTGCCCGGGACCGGCGCATAGCTCCGGGGAGCTCCGTATCCTTTGTCTTTCGGGATATTGTGGACCACATCATTACACAAAGGTTTTTCACTATGTCTGGCATGGAGAAACTGTGTCAGCACAGAAAACATCTCCCATCGTGTTTTACATGTTGCAGTAGGAAAGTAGTGAGGTACGGTTTTCTATCAGTTTGCAAGCTGCGCACACAATCCCAGTGTTGTGCAGCTTCATTCTCACCTTTCCGAAGCAGCCGCACTCTCCAGCTGCCGGAGGCGAAGAAGCGGCTTCTTCGCGCAATAGCGATTTTGCCGGTTCCAGTGCACTCCAGTGCGGCGGCTACTGCCGAAATATGCCCGGGACCGGCGCATAGCTCCAGGAAGCTGCATACCTTCGTCTTTAGCGCCTTTTGTGGTCTACATCATTGCAGAAAGGTTTTCACTTTGTCTGGCAAAGAGAAACTGTGCCAACAGAGAAAACATCTCCCATCGTGTTTTACATGTTGCAGAGAGCTCTGCAGAAGTTTTTGCGCGAAGAAAAAGAAAGTTGTCCAAAACACCTTCCAATCGAATGTTCATGTGTTTGGAAAAGGTAGGAAAGTGGTAAGGTACTGTTTTCTATCAGTTTGCAAGCTGCGCACACAATCCCATTGTTGTGCAGCTTCATTCTCACCTTTCCGAAGCAGCCGCACCCTCCAGCTGGCGGAGGCGAAGAAGCGGCTTCTTCGCGCAAAAGCGATTGTGCCGGTCCCAGTGCACTCCAGTGCGGCGGCTACTGCCGAAATATGCCCGGCACCGGCGCATAGCTCCGGGGAGCTCCGTATCCTTCTTCTTTCTTGACTTTTGTGGTCTACATCATTGCAGAAAGGTTTTTCACTATGTCTGGCAAAGAGAAACTGTGCCAGCACAGAAAACATCTCCCATCGTGTTTTACATGTTGCAGAAAGCTCTGCAGAAGTTTATGCACGAAGAAAAAGAAAGTTATTGAAAACAACTTCCAACCGAATATTCATGTGTTTGAAAAAGGTAAGAGAGTGGTAAGGTACACTTTTGGATCAGTTTGCAAGCTGCGCACACAATCCCAGTGTTGTGCAGCTTCATTCTCACCTTTCCGAAGCAGCCGCAATCTCCAGCTGCCGGAGGCGAAGAACCGGCTTCTTCGCGCAAAGGCGATTGTACCGGTCCCAGTGCACTCCAGTGCGGCAGCTTCTGCCGAAATGTGCCCGGGACCGGCGCATAGCTCCGGGGAACTCCGTACCTTCTTCTTTCTTGACTTTTGTGGTCTACATCATTGCAAAAAACTTTCCCACTATGTTAGGCAAGGAGAAACTGTGCCAGCACAGAAAACATCTCCCATCGTGGTTTTCATGTTGCAGAGAGCTCTGCAGAAGTTTATGCAGGAAGAAAAAGAGAGTTATTGAAAACAATTCCAACCGAATTTCATGTGTTTGGAAAAGGTAAGAGAGTGGTAAGGTAGACTTTTGGATCAGTTTGCAAGCTGCGCACACAATCCCATTGTTGTGCAGCTTCATTCTCGCCTTTCCGAAGCAGCCGCACTCTCCAGCTGCCGGAGGCGAAGAAGCGGCTTCTTCGCGCAAACGCGATTGTACCGGTCCCAGTGCACAAAGGTGCGGCGGCTTCTGCCGAAATGTGCCCGGGACCGGCGCTTACCTCCGGGGATATCCGTACATTCTTCTTTCTTGACTTTTGTAATCTACATCATTGCAAAAAGGTTTTTCACTATGTCTAGCAAGGAGAAACTGTGCCAGCACAGAAAACATCTCCCATCGTGTTTTACATGTTGCAGAGAGCTCTGCAGAGTGTTTTGCAAGAAGAAAAAGAAAGTTGTCCAAAACACCTTCCAATCGAATGTTCATGTGTTTGGTTAAGGTAGGAAAGTGGTATGGTACTGTTTTCTATCAGTTTGCAAGCTGCGCACACAATCCCATTGTTGTGCAGCTTCATTCTTCACCTTTCGACACCCGCCGCTCTCTCCGGCTCCCGGAGACGAAGAGGCGGCTTCTTCGCGCAAAGGCGATTGTACCGGTCCCAGTGCACAAAGGTGCGGCAACTTCTGCCACGATGTGCCCTGGACCGGCGCATAGCTCCGGGGAGTTCCGTATCCTTCTTCTTTCTTGACTTTTGTGGTCTACATAATTGCAAAAACTTTCCCACTATGTTAGGCAAGGAGTAACTGTGCCACCACAGAAAACATCTCCCATCGTGTTTTACATGATGCAGAGAGCTTTGCAGAGTGTTTTGCAAGAAGAAAAAGAAAGTTGTCCAAAACAACTTACAATCGAATGTTCATGTGTTTGGAAAAGGTAGGAAAGTCGTGAGGTACGGTTTTCTATAATTTGCAAGCTGCGCACACAATCCCAAAGTTGTTCAGCTTCATTCTCACCTTTCCGAAGCAGCCGCACTCTCCAGCTGCCGGAGGCGAAGAAGCGGCTTCTTCGAGCAAAGGCGATTGTGCCGGTCCCAGTGCACAAAGGTGCGGCGGCTACTGCCGAAATATGCCCGGCACCGGAGCATAGCTCCGGGGAGCTGCGTACCTTCGTCTTTAGCGCCTTTTGTGGTCTACATCATTGCAGAAAGGTTTTTCACTATGTCTGGCAAAGAGAAACTGTGCCAGCACAGAAAACATCTCCCATCGTGTTTTACATGTTGCAGAGAGATCTGCAGAGTGTTTTGCAAGAAGAAAAAGAAAGTTGTCCAAAACACCTTCCAATCGAATGTTCATGTGTTTGGGAAAGGTAAGAGAGTGGTAAGGTACTGTTTTCTATCAGTTTGCAAGCTGCGCACACAATCCCTGTGTTGTGCAGCTTCATTCTTCACCTTTCGAAATCAGCCGCTCTCTCCGGCTCCCGGAGACGAAGAGGCGGCTACTTCGCGCAAAGGCGATTGTACCGGTCCCAGTGCACAAAGGTGCGGCGGCTACTGCCGAAATGTGCCCGGGACCGGCGCATAGCTCCGGGGAGCTCCGTATCCTTCGTGTTTCGGGATTTTGTGGACCACATCATTACACAAAGGTTTTTCACAATGTCTGGTAAGGAGAAACTGTGCCAGCACAGAAAACATCTCCCATCGTGTTTTACATGTTGCAGAGAGCTCTGCAGAGTGTTTTGCAAGAAGAAAAAGAAAGTTGTCCAAAACACCTTCCAATCGAATGTTCATGTGTTTGGTAATGGTAGGAAAGTGGTATGACACTGTTTTCTATCATTTGCAAGCCGCGCACACAATCCCAGTGTTGTGCAGCTTCATTCTTCACCTTTCGAAAGCAGCCGCTCTCTCCGGCTCCCGGAGACGAAGAGACGGCTTCTTCGCGCAAAGGCGATTGTGCCGGTCCCAGTGCACTCCAGTGCGGCAGCTTCTGCCGAAATGTGCCCGGCACCGGCGCATAGCTCCGGGGAGCTCCGTATCCTTCGTCTTTAGCGTCTTTTGTGATCTACATCATTGCAGAAAGGTATTTCAGTATGTCTAGCAAGGAGAAACTGTGCCAGCACAGAAAACATCTCCCATCGTGTTTTACATGTTGCAGAGAGCTCTGCAGAGTGTTTTGCAAGAAGAAAAAGAAAGTTGTCCAAAACACCTTCCAATCGAATGTTCATGTGTTTGGTTAAGGTAGGAAAGTGGTATGGTACTGTTTTCTATCAGTTTGCAAGCTGCGCACACAATCCCATTGTTGTGCAGCTTCATTCTTCACCTTTCGAAAGCAGCCGCTCTCTCCGGCTCCCGGAGACGAAGAGGCGGCTACTTCGCGCAAAGGCGATTGTACCGGTCCCAGTGCACAAAGGTGCGGCGGCTTCTGCCGAAATGTGCCCGGGACCGGCGCATAGCTCCGGGGAGCTCCGTATCCTTCTTCTTTCTTGACTTTTGTGGTCTATATCATTGCAAAAAGTCTACCTTATGTTAGGCAAGAAGAAACTGTGCCAGCACTGAAAACATCTCCCATCGTGTTTACATGTTGCAGAGAGCCATGCAGAGTGTTTTGCAAGAAGAAAAAGAAAGTTGTCCAAAACACCTTCCAATCGAATGTTCATGTGTTTGGAAAAGGTAGGAAAGTCGTGAGGTACGGTTTTCTATCAGTTTGCAAGCTGCGCACACAATCCCAGTGTTGTGCAGCTTCATTCTCACCTTTCCGAAGCAGCCGCACTCTCCAGCTGCCGGAGGCGAAGAAGCGGCTTCTTTGAGCAAAGGCGATTGTGCCGGTCCCAGTGCACTCCAGTGCGGCGGCTACTGCCGAAATATGCCCGGCACCGGCGCATAGCTCCGGGGAGCTGCGTACCTTCGTCTTTAGCGCCTTTTGTGGTCTACATCATTGCAGAAAGGTTTTTCACTATGTCTGGCAAAGAGAAACTGTGCCAGCACAGAAAACATCTCCCATCGTGTTTTACATGTTGCAGAGAGCTCTGCAGAGTGTTTTGCAAGAAGAAAAAGAAAGTTGTCCAAAACACCTTCCAATCGAATGTTCATGTGTTTGGGAAAGGTAAGAGAGTGGTAAGGTACTGTTTTCTATCAGTTTGCAAGCTGCGCACACAATCCCATTGTTGTGCAGCTTCATTCTTCACCTTTCGAAAGCCGCCGCTCTCTCCGGCTCCCGGAGACGAAGAGGCGGCTTCTTCGCGCAAAGGCGATTGTGCCGGTCCCAGTGCACAAAGGTGCGGCGGCTTCTGCCGAAATGTGCCCGGGACAGGCGCTTAGCTCCGAGGATATCCGTACATTCTTCTTTCTTGACTTTTGTAATCTACATCATTGCAAAAAGGTTTTTCACTATGTTAGGCAAGGAGAAACTGTGCCAGCACAGAAAACATCTCCCATCGTGTTTTACATGTTGCAGAGAGCTCTGCAGAAGTTTATGCAGGAAGAAAAAGAAAGTTATTGAAAACACCTTCCAATCGAATGTTCATGTGTTTGGAAAAGGTAAGAGAGTGCTAAGGTACACTTTTGGATCAGTTTGCAAGCTGCGCACACAATCCCATTGTTGTGCAGCTTCATTCTCACCTTTCCGAAGCAGCCGCACTCTCCAGCTGCCGGAGGCGAAGAAGCGGCTTCTTCGCGCAAACGCGATTGTACCGGTCCCAGTGCACAAAGGTGCGGCGGCTTCTGCCGAAATGTGCCCGGGACCGGCGCATAGCTCCGGGGAACTCCGTATCCTTCGTCTTTAGCGTCTTTTGTGATCTACATCATTGCAGAAAGGTATTTCACTATGTCTAGCAAGGAGAAACTGTGCCAGCACAGAAAACATCTCCCATCGTGTTTTACATGTTGCAGAGAGCTCTGCAGAGTGTTTTGCAAGATGAAAAAGAAAGTTGTCCAAAACACTTTCCAATCGAATGTTCATGTGTTTGGTGAAGGTAGGAAAGTGGTATGGTACTGTTTTCTATCAGTTTGCAAGCTGCGCACACAATCCCTGTGTTGTGCAGTTTCATTCTTCACCTTTCGAAAGCCGCCGCTCTCCGGCTCCCGGAGACGAAGAGGCGGCTTCTTCGCGCAAAGGCGATTGTACCGGTCCCAGTGCACAAAGGTGCGGCGGCTACTGCCGAAATGTGCCCGGGACCGGCGCATAGCTCCGGGGAGCTCCGTATCCTTCGTCTTTCGGGATTTTGTGGACCACATCATTACACAAAGGTTTTTCACTATGTCTGGCATGGAGAAACTGTGTCAGCACAGAAAACATCTCCCATCGTGTTTTACATGTTGCAGTAGGAAAGTAGTGAGGTACGGTTTTCTATCAGTTTGCAAGCTGCGCACACAATCCCAGTGTTGTGCAGCTTCATTCTCACCTTTCCGAAGCAGCCGCACTCTCCAGCTGCCGGAGGCGAAGAAGCGGCTTCTTCGCGCAATAGCGATTGTGCCGGTTCCAGTGCACAAAGGTGCGGCGGCTACTGCCGAAATATGCCCGGGACCGGCGCATAGCTCCAGGAAGCTGCATACCTTCGTCTTTAGCGCCTTTTGTGGTCTACATCATTGCAGAAAGGTTTTCACTTTGTCTGGCAAAGAGAAACTGTGCCAACAGAGAAAACATCTCCCATCGTGTTTTACATGTTGCAGAGAGCTCTGCAGAAGTTTTTGCGCGAAGAAAAAGAAAGTTGTCCAAAACACCTTCCAATCGAATGTTCATGTGTTTGGAAAAGGTAGGAAAGTGGTAAGGTACTGTTTTCTATCAGTTTGCAAGCTGCGCACACAATCCCAGTGTTGTGCAGCTTCATTCTCACCTTTCCGAAGCAGCCGCACCCTCCAGCTGGCGGAGGCGAAGAAGCGGCTTCTTCGCGCAAAAGCGATTGTGCCGGTCCCAGTGCACTCCAGTGCGGCGGCTACTGCCGAAATATGCCCGGCACCGGCGCATAGCTCCGGGGAGCTCCGTATCCTTCTTCTTTCTTGACTTTTGTGGTCTACATCATTGCAGAAAGGTTTTTCACTATGTCTGGCAAAGAGAAACTGTGCCAGCACAGAAAACATCTCCCATCGTGTTTTACATGTTGCAGAAAGCTCTGCAGAAGTTTATGCACGAAGAAAAAGAAAGTTATTGAAAACAACTTCCAACCGAATATTCATGTGTTTGAAAAAGGTAAGAGAGTGGTAAGGTACACTTTTGGATCAGTTTGCAAGCTGCGCACACAATCCCAGTGTTGTGCAGCTTCATTCTCACCTTTCCGAAGCAGCCGCAATCTCCAGCTGCCGGAGGCGAAGAACCGGCTTCTTCGCGCAAAGGCGATTGTACCGGTCCCAGTGCACTCCAGTGCGGCAGCTTCTGCCGAAATGTGCCCGGGACCGGCGCATAGCTCCGGGGAACTCCGTACCTTCTTCTTTCTTGACTTTTGTGGTCTACATCATTGCAAAAAAATTTCCCACTATGTTAGGCAAGGAGAAACTGTGCCAGCACAGAAAACATCTCCCATCGTGGTTTTCATGTTGCAGAGAGCTCTGCAGAAGTTTATGCAGGAAGAAAAAGAGAGTTATTGAAAACAATTCCAACCGAATTTCATGTGTTTGGAAAAGGTAAGAGAGTGGTAAGGTAGACTTTTGGATCAGTTTGCAAGCTGCGCACACAATCCCATTGTTGTGCAGCTTCATTCTCGCCTTTCCGAAGCAGCCGCACTCTCCAGCTGCCGGAGGCGAAGAAGCGGCTTCTTCGCGCAAAGGCGATTGTACCGGTCCCAGTGCACAAAGGTGCGGCGGCTTCTGCCGAAATGTGCCCGGGACCGGCGCTTACCTCCGGGGATATCCGTACATTCTTCTTTCTTGACTTTTGTAATCTACATCATTGCAAAAAGGTTTTTCACTATGTTAGGCAAGGAGAAACTGTGCCAGCACAGAAAACATCTCCCATCGTGTTTTACATGTTGCAGAGAGCTCTGCAGAGTGTTTTGCAAGAAGAAAAAAAGTTGTCCAAAACACCTTCCAATCGAATGTTCATGTGTTTGGTTAAGGTAGGAAAGTGGTATGGTACTGTTTTCTATCAGTTTGCAAGCTGCGCACACAATCCCATTTTTGTGCAGCTTCATTCTTCACCTTTCGACACCCGCCGCTCTCTCCGGCTCCCGGAGACGAAGAGGCGGCTTCTTCGCGCAAAGGCGATTGTACCGGTCCCAGTGCACAAAGGTGCGGCGGCTTCTGCCACGATGTGCCCTGGACCGGCGCATAGCTCCGGGGAGCTCCGTATCCTTCTTCTTTCTTGACTTTTGTGGTCTACATAATTGCAAAAACTTTCCCACTATGTTAGGCAAGGAGTAACTGTGCCACCACAGAAAACATCTCCCATCGTGTTTTACATGATGCAGAGAGCTTTGCAGAGTGTTTTGCAAGAAGAAAAAGAAAGTTGTCCAAAACAACTTACAATCGAATGTTCATGTGTTTGGAAAAGGTAGGAAAGTCGTGAGGTACGGTTTTCTATAATTTGCAAGCTGCGCACACAATCCCAAAGTTGTTCAGCTTCATTCTCACCTTTCCGAAGCAGCCGCACTCTCCAGCTGCCGGAGGCGAAGAAGCGGCTTCTTCGAGCAAAGGCGATTGTGCCGGTCCCAGTGCACTCCAGTGCGGCGGCTACTGCCGAAATATGCCCGGCACCGGAGCATAGCTCCGGGGAGCTGCGTACCTTCGTCTTTAGCGCCTTTTGTGGTCTACATCATTGCAGAAATGTTTTTCACTATGTCTGGCAAAGAGAAACTGTGCCAGCACAGAAAACATCTCCCATCGTGTTTTACATGTTGCAGAGAGCTCTGCAGAGTGTTTTGCAAGAAGAAAAAGAAAGTTGTCCAAACACCTTCCAATCGAATGTTCATTTGTTTGGTAAAGGTAGGAAAGTGGTATGGTACTGTTTTCTATCAGTTTGCAAGCTGCGCACACATACCCATTGATGTGCAGCTTCATTCTTCACCTTTCGAAAGCCGCCGCTCTCTCCGGCTCCCGGAGACGAAGAGGCGGCTACTTCGCGCAAAGGCGATTGTACCGGTCCCAGTGCACAAAGGTGCGGCGGCTACTGCCGAAATGTGCCCGGGACCGGCGCATAGCTCCGGGGAGCTCCGTATCCTTCGTGTTTCGGGATTTTGTGGACCACATCATTACACAAAGGTTTTTCACTATGTCTGGCAAGGAGAAACTGTGCCAGCACAGAAAACATCTCCCATCGTGTTTTACATGTTGCAGAGAGCTCTGCAGAGTGTTTTGCAAGAAGAAAAAGAAAGTTGTCCAAAACACCTTCCAATCGAATGTTCATGTGTTTGGTAATGGTAGGAAAGTGGTATGACACTGTTTTCTATCATTTGCAAGCCGCGCACACAATCCCAGTGTTGTGCAGCTTCATTCTCACCTTTCCGAAGCAGCCGCACTCTCCAGCTGCCGGAGGCGAAGAAGCGGCTTCTTCCAGCAAAGGCGATTGTGCCGGTCCCAGTGCACTCCAGTGTGGCGGCTACTGCCGAAATATGCCCGGCACCGGCGCATAGCTCCGGGGAGCTGCGTACCTTCGTCTTTAGCGCCTTTTGTGGTCTACATCATTGCAGAAAGGTTTTTCACTATGTCTGGCAAAGAGAAACTGTGCCAGCACAGAAAACATCTCCCATCGTGTTTTACATGTTGCAGAGAGCTCGGCAGAGTGTTTTGCAAGAAGAAAAAGAAAGTTGTCCAAAACACCTTCCAATCGAATGTTCATGTGTTTGGGAAAGGTAAGAGAGTGGTAAGGTACTGTTTTCTATCAGTTTGCAAGCTGCGCACACAATCCCTGTGTTGTGCAGCTTCATTCTTCACCTTTCGAAAGCCGCCGCTCTCTCCGGCTCCCGGAGACGAAGAGGCGGCTTCTTCGCGCAAAGGCGATTGTGCCGGTCCCAGTGCACTAAGTGGCGGCGGCTTCTGCCGAAATGTTCCCGGGACAGGCGCTTAGCTCCGGGGATATCCGTACATTCTTCTTTCTTGACTTTTGTAATCTACATCATTGCAGAAAGGTTTTTCATTATGTTAGGCCAAGAGAAACTGTGCCAGCACAGAAAACATCTCCCATCGTGTTTTACATGTTGCAGAGAGCTCTGCAGAAGTTTATGCAGGAAGAAATAGAAAGTTATTGAAAACACCTTCCAATCGAATTTTCATGTGTTTGGGAAAGGTAAGAGAGTGGTAAGGTACACTTTTGCATCAGTTTGCAAGCTGCGCACACAATACCATTGTTGTGCAGCTTCATTCTCACCTTTCCGAAGCAGCCGCACCCTCCAGCTGCCGGAAGCGAAGAAGCGGCTTCTTCGCGCAAACGCGATTGTACCGGTCCCAGTGCACAAAGGTGCGGCGGCTTCTGCCGAAATGTGCCCGGGACCGGCGCATAGCTCCGGGGAGCTCCGTATCCTTCGTCTTTAGCGTCTTTTGTGATCTACATCATTGCAGAAAGGTATTTCACTATGTCTAGCAAGGAGAAACTGTGCCAGCACAGAAAACATCTCCCATCGTGTTTTACATGTTGCAGAGAGCTCTGCAGAGTGTTTTGCAAGAAGAAAAAGAAAGTTGTCCAAAACACCTTCCAATCGAATGTTCATGTGTTTGGTTAAGGTAGGAAAGTGGTATGGTACTGTTTTCTATCAGTTTGCAAGCTGCGCACACAATCCCATTGTTGTGCAGCTTCATTCTTCACCTTTCGAAAGCAGCCGCTCTCTCCGGCTCCCGGAGACGAAGAGGCGGCTACTTCGCGCAAAGGCGATTGTACCGGTCCCAGTGCACAAAGGTGCGGCGGCTTCTGCCGAAATGTGCCCGGGACCGGCGCATAGCTTCGGGGAGCTCCGTATCCTTCTTCTTTCTTGACTTTTGTGGTCTATATCATTGCAAAAAGTCTACCTTATGTTAGGCAAGAAGAAACTGTGCCAGCACTGAAAACATCTCCCATCGTGTTTACATGTTGCAGAGAGCCATGCAGAGTGTTTTGCAAGAAGAAAAAGAAAGTTGTCCAAAACACCTTCCAATCGAATGTTCATGTGTTTGGAAAAGGTAGGAAAGTCGTGAGGTACGGTTTTCTTTCAGTTTGCAAGCTGCGCACACAATCCCATTGTTGTGCAGTTTCATTCTTCACCTTTCGAA
Organism: Zonotrichia albicollis; assembly: GCF_047830755.1. Taxonomy (NCBI): domain Eukaryota; kingdom Metazoa; phylum Chordata; class Aves; order Passeriformes; family Passerellidae; genus Zonotrichia; species Zonotrichia albicollis. The sequence goes on from NC_133823.1 coordinate 8,839,048, forward strand.
AGCCGCCGCTCTCTCCGGCTCCCGGAGACGAAGAGGCGGCTACTTCGCGCAAAGGCGATTGTACCGGTCCCAGTGCACAAAGGTGCGGCGGCTACTGCCGAAATGTGCCCGGGACCGGCGCATAGCTCCGGGGAGCTCCGTATCCTTCGTGTTTCGGGATTTTGTGGACCACATCATTACACAAAGGTTTTTCACTATGTCTGGCAAGGAGAAACTGTGCCAGCACAGAAAACATCTCCCATCGTGTTTTACATGTTGCAGAGAGCTCTGCAGAGTGTTTTGCAAGAAGAAAAAGAAAGTTGTCCAAAACACCTTCCAATCGAATGTTCATGTGTTTGGAAAAGGTAGGAAAGTGGTATGACACTGTTTTCTATCATTTGCAAGCCGCGCACACAATCCCAGTGTTGTGCAGCTTCATTCTCACCTTTCCGAAGCAGCCGCACTCTCCAGCTGCCGGAGGCGAAGAAGCGGCTTCTTCCAGCAAAGGCGATTGTGCCGGTCCCAGTGCACTCCAGTGCGGCGGCTACTGCCGAAATATGCCCGGCACCGGCGCATAGCTCCGGGGAGCTGCGTACCTTCGTCTTTAGCGCCTTTTGTGGTCTACATCATTGCAGAAAGGTTTTTCACTATGTCTGGCAAAGAGAAACTGTGCCAGCACAGAAAACATCTCCCATCGTGTTTTACATGTTGCAGAGAGCTCGGCAGAGTGTTTTGCAAGAAGAAAAAGAAAGTTGTCCAAAACACCTTCCAATCGAATGTTCATGTGTTTGGGAAAGTAAGAGAGTGGTAAGGTACTGTTTTCTATCAGTTTGCAAGCTGCGCACACAATCCCTGTGTTGTGCAGCTTCATTCTTCACCTTTCGAAAGCCGCCGCTCTCTCCGGCTCCCGGAGACGAAGAGGCGGCTTCTTCGCGCAAAGGCGATTGTGCCGGTCCCAGTGCACTAAGTGGCGGCGGCTTCTGCCGAAATGTTCCCGGGACAGGCGCTTAGCTCCGGGGATATCCGTACATTCTTCTTTCTTGACTTTTGTAATCTACATCATTGCAGAAAGGTTTTTCATTATGTTAGGCCAAGAGAAACTGTGCCAGCACAGAAAACATCTCCCATCGTGTTTTACATGTTGCAGAGAGCTCTGCAGAAGTTTATGCAGGAAGAAAAAGAAAGTTATTGAAAACACCTTCCAATCTAATGTTCATGTGTTTGGAAAAGGTAAGAGAGTGCTAAGGTACACTTTTGGATGAGTTTGCAAGCTGCGCACACAATCCCATTGTTGTGCAGCTTCATTCTCACTTTTCCGAAGCAGCCGCACTCTCCAGCTGCCGAAGGCGAAGAAGCGGCTTCTTCGCGCAAACGCGATTGTACCGGTCCCAGTGCACAAAGGTGCGGCGGCTTCTGCCGAAATGTGCCCGGCACCGGCGCATAGCTCCAGGGAACTCCGTATCCTTCGTCTTTAGCGTCTTTTGTGATCTACATCATTGCAGAAAGGTATTTCACTATGTCTAGCAAGGAGAAACTGTGCCAGCACAGAAAACATCTCCCATCGTGTTTTACATGTTGCAGAGAGCTCTGCAGAGTGTTTTGCAAGATGAAAAAGAAAGTTGTCCAAAACACTTTCCAATCGAATGTTCATGTGTTTGGTGAAGGTAGGAAAGTGGTATGGTACTGTTTTCTATCAGTTTGCAAGCTGCGCACACAATCCCTGTGTTGTGCAGTTTCATTCTTCACCTTTCGAAAGCCGCCGCTCTCTCCGGCTCCCGGAGACGAAGAGGCGGCTTCTTCGCGCAAAGGCGATTGTACCGGTCCCAGTGCACAAAGGTGCGGCGGCTACTGCCGAAATGTGCCCGGGACCGGCGCATAGCTCCGGGGAGCTCCGTATCCTTCGTCTTTCGGGATTTTGTGGACCACATCATTACACAAAGGTTTTTCACTATGTCTGGCATGGAGAAACTGTGTCATCACAGAAAACATCTCCCATCGTGTTTTACATGTTGCAGTAGGAAAGTAGTGAGGTACGGTTTTCTATCAGTTTGCAAGCTGCGCACACAATCCCAGTGTTGTGCAGCTTCATTCTCACCTTTCCGAAGCAGCCGCACTCTCCAGCTGCCGGAGGCGAAGAAGCGGCTTCTTCGCGCAATAGCGATTGTGCCGGTTCCAGTGCACAAAGGTGCGGCGGCTACTGCCGAAATATGCCCGGGACCGGCGCATAGCTCCAGGAAGCTGCATACCTTCGTCTTTAGCGCCTTTTGTGGTCTACATCATTGCAGAAAGGTTTTCACTTTGTCTGGCAAAGAGAAACTGTGCCAACAGAGAAAACATCTCCCATCGTGTTTTACATGTTGCAGAGAGCTCTGCAGAAGTTTTTGCGCGAAGAAAAAGAAAGTTGTCCAAAACACCTTCCAATCGAATGTTCATGTGTTTGGAAAAGGTAGGAAAGTGGTAAGGTACTGTTTTCTATCAGTTTGCAAGCTGCGCACACAATCCCAGTGTTGTGCAGCTTCATTCTCACCTTTCCGAAGCAGCCGCACCCTCCAGCTGGCGGAGGCGAAGAAGCGGCTTCTTCGCGCAAAAGCGATTGTGCCGGTCCCAGTGCACTCCAGTGCGGCGGCTACTGCCGAAATATGCCCGGCACCGGCGCATAGCTCCGGGGAGCTCCGTATCCTTCTTCTTTCTTGACTTTTGTGGTCTACATCATTGCAGAAAGGTTTTTCACTATGTCTGGCAAAGAGAAACTGTGCCAGCACAGAAAACATCTCCCATCGTGTTTTACATGTTGCAGAAAGCTCTGCAGAAGTTTATGCACGAAGAAAAAGAAAGTTATTGAAAACAACTTCCAACCGAATATTCATGTGTTTGAAAAAGGTAAGAGAGTGGTAAGGTACACTTTTGGATCAGTTTGCAAGCTGCGCACACAATCCCAGTGTTGTGCAGCTTCATTCTCACCTTTCCGAAGCAGCCGCAATCTCCAGCTGCCGGAGGCGAAGAACCGGCTTCTTCGCGCAAAGGCGATTGTACCGGTCCCAGTGCACTCCAGTGCGGCAGCTTCTGCCGAAATGTGCCCGGGACCGGCGCATAGCTCCGGGGAACTCCGTACCTTCTTCTTTCTTGACTTTTGTGGTCTACATCATTGCAAAAAACTTTCCCACTATGTTAGGCAAGGAGAAACTGTGCCAGCACAGAAAACATCTCCCATCGTGGTTTTCATGTTGCAGAGAGCTCTGCAGAAGTTTATGCAGGAAGAAAAAGAGAGTTATTGAAAACAATTCCAACCGAATTTCATGTGTTTGGAAAAGGTAAGAGAGTGGTAAGGTAGACTTTTGGATCAGTTTGCAAGCTGCGCACACAATCCCATTGTTGTGCAGCTTCATTCTCGCCTTTCCGAAGCAGCCGCACTCTCCAGCTGCCGGAGGCGAAGAAGCGGCTTCTTCGCGCAAAGGCGATTGTACCGGTCCCAGTGCACAAAGGTGCGGCGGCTTCTGCCGAAATGTGCCCGGGACCGGCGCTTACCTCCGGGGATATCCGTACATTCTTCTTTCTTGACTTTTGTAATCTACATCATTGCAAAAAGGTTTTTCACTATGTTAGGCAAGGAGAAACTGTGCCAGCACAGAAAACATCTCCCATCGTGTTTTACATGTTGCAGAGAGCTCTGCAGAGTGTTTTGCAAGAAGAAAAAAAGTTGTCCAAAACACCTTCCAATCGAATGTTCATGTGTTTGGTTAAGGTAGGAAAGTGGTATGGTACTGTTTTCTATTAGTTTGCAAGCTGCGCACACAATCCCATTTTTGTGCAGCTTCATTCTTCACCTTTCGACACCCGCCGCTCTCTCCGGCTCCCGGAGACGAAGAGGCGGCTTCTTCGCGCAAAGGCGATTGTACCGGTCCCAGTGCACAAAGGTGCGGCGGCTTCTGCCACGATGTGCCCTGGACCGGCGCATAGCTCCGGGGAGCTCCGTATCCTTCTTCTTTCTTGACTTTTGTGGTCTACATAATTGCAAAAACTTTCCCACTATGTTAGGCAAGGAGTAACTGTGCCACCACAGAAAACATCTCCCATCGTGTTTTACATGATGCAGAGAGCTTTGCAGAGTGTTTTGCAAGAAGAAAAAGAAAGTTGTCCAAAACAACTTACAATCGAATGTTCATGTGTTTGGAAAAGGTAGGAAAGTCGTGAGGTACGGTTTTCTATAATTTGCAAGCTGCGCACACAATCCCAAAGTTGTTCAGCTTCATTCTCACCTTTCCGAAGCAGCCGCACTCTCCAGCTGCCGGAGGCGAAGAAGCGGCTTCTTCGAGCAAAGGCGATTGTGCCGGTCCCAGTGCACTCCAGTGCGGCGGCTACTGCCGAAATATGCCCGGCACCGGAGCATAGCTCCGGGGAGCTGCGTACCTTCGTCTTTAGCGCCTTTTGTGGTCTACATCATTGCAGAAAGGTTTTTCACTATGTCTGGCAAAGAGAAACTGTGCCAGCACAGAAAACATCTCCCATCGTGTTTTACATGTTGCAGAGAGCTCTGCAGAGTGTTTTGCAAGAAGAAAAAGAAAGTTGTCCAAACACCTTCCAATCGAATGTTCATTTGTTTGGTAAAGGTAGGAAAGTGGTATGGTACTGTTTTCTATCAGTTTGCAAGCTGCGCACACATACCCATTGATGTGCAGCTTCATTCTTCACCTTTCGAAAGCCGCCGCTCTCTCCGGCTCCCGGAGACGAAGAGGCGGCTACTTCGCGCAAAGGCGATTGTACCGGTCCCAGTGCACAAAGGTGCGGCGGCTACTGCCGAAATGTGCCCGGGACCGGCGCATAGCTCCGGGGAGCTCCGTATCCTTCGTGTTTCGGGATTTTGTGGACCACATCATTACACAAAGGTTTTTCACTATGTCTGGCAAGGAGAAACTGTGCCAGCACAGAAAACATCTCCCATCGTGTTTTACATGTTGCAGAGAGCTCTGCAGAGTGTTTTGCAAGAAGAAAAAGAAAGTTGTCCAAAACACCTTCCAATCGAATGTTCATGTGTTTGGTAATGGTAGGAAAGTGGTATGACACTGTTTTCTATCATTTGCAAGCCGCGCACACAATCCCAGTGTTGTGCAGCTTCATTCTCACCTTTCCGAAGCAGCCGCACTCTCCAGCTGCCGGAGGCGAAGAAGCGGCTTCTTCCAGCAAAGGCGATTGTGCCGGTCCCAGTGCACTCCAGTGTGGCGGCTACTGCCGAAATATGCCCGGCACCGGCGCATAGCTCCGGGGAGCTGCGTACCTTCGTCTTTAGCGCCTTTTGTGGTCTACATCATTGCAGAAAGGTTTTTCACTATGTCTGGCAAAGAGAAACTGTGCCAGCACAGAAAACATCTCCCATCGTGTTTTACATGTTGCAGAGAGCTCGGCAGAGTGTTTTGCAAGAAGAAAAAGAAAGTTGTCCAAAACACCTTCCAATCGAATGTTCATGTGTTTGGGAAAGGTAAGAGAGTGGTAAGGTACTGTTTTCTATCAGTTTGCAAGCTGCGCACACAATCCCTGTGTTGTGCAGCTTCATTCTTCACCTTTCGAAAGCCGCCGCTCTCTCCGGCTCCCGGAGACGAAGAGGCGGCTTCTTCGCGCAAAGGCGATTGTGCCGGTCCCAGTGCACTAAGTGGCGGCGGCTTCTGCCGAAATGTTCCCGGGACAGGCGCTTAGCTCCGGGGATATCCGTACATTCTTCTTTCTTGACTTTTGTAATCTACATCATTGCAGAAAGGTTTTTCATTATGTTAGGCCAAGAGAAACTGTGCCAGCACAGAAAACATCTCCCATCGTGTTTTACATGTTGCAGAGAGCTCTGCAGAAGTTTATGCAGGAAGAAATAGAAAGTTATTGAAAACACCTTCCAATCGAATTTTCATGTGTTTGGGAAAGGTAAGAGAGTGGTAAGGTACACTTTTGCATCAGTTTGCAAGCTGCGCACACAATACCATTGTTGTGCAGCTTCATTCTCACCTTTCCGAAGCAGCCGCACCCTCCAGCTGCCGGAAGCGAAGAAGCGGCTTCTTCGCGCAAACGCGATTGTACCGGTCCCAGTGCACAAAGGTGCGGCGGCTTCTGCCGAAATGTGCCCGGGACCGGCGCATAGCTCCGGGGAGCTCCGTATCCTTCGTCTTTAGCGTCTTTTGTGATCTACATCATTGCAGAAAGGTATTTCACTATGTCTAGCAAGGAGAAACTGTGCCAGCACAGAAAACATCTCCCATCGTGTTTTACATGTTGCAGAGAGCTCTGCAGAGTGTTTTGCAAGAAGAAAAAGAAAGTTGTCCAAAACACCTTCCAATCGAATGTTCATGTGTTTGGTTAAGGTAGGAAAGTGGTATGGTACTGTTTTCTATCAGTTTGCAAGCTGCGCACACAATCCCATTGTTGTGCAGCTTCATTCTTCACCTTTCGAAAGCAGCCGCTCTCTCCGGCTCCCGGAGACGAAGAGGCGGCTACTTCGCGCAAAGGCGATTGTACCGGTCCCAGTGCACAAAGGTGCGGCGGCTTCTGCCGAAATGTGCCCGGGACCGGCGCATAGCTTCGGGGAGCTCCGTATCCTTCTTCTTTCTTGACTTTTGTGGTCTATATCATTGCAAAAAGTCTACCTTATGTTAGGCAAGAAGAAACTGTGCCAGCACTGAAAACATCTCCCATCGTGTTTACATGTTGCAGAGAGCCATGCAGAGTGTTTTGCAAGAAGAAAAAGAAAGTTGTCCAAAACACCTTCCAATCGAATGTTCATGTGTTTGGAAAAGGTAGGAAAGTCGTGAGGTACGGTTTTCTTTCAGTTTGCAAGCTGCGCACACAATCCCATTGTTGTGCAGTTTCATTCTTCACCTTTCGAAAGCCGCCGCTCTCTCCGGCTCCCGGAGACGAAGAGGCGGCTTCTTCGCGCAAAGGCGATTGTACCGGTCCCAGTGCACAAAGGTGCGGCGGCTACTGCCGAAATGTGCCCGGGACCGGCGCATAGCTCCGGGGAGCTCCGTATCCTTCGTCTTTCGGGATTTTGTGGACCACATCATTACACAAAGGTTTTTCACTATGTCTGGCATGGAGAAACTGTGCCAGCACAGAAAACATCTCCCATCGTGTTTTACATGTTGCAGTAGGAAAGTAGTGAGGTACGGTTTTCTATCAGTTTGCAAGCTGCGCACACAATCCCAGTGTTGTGCAGCTTCATTCTCACCTTTCCGAAGCAGCCGCACTCTCCAGCTGCCGGAGGCGAAGAAGCGGCTTCTTCGCGCAATAGCGATTGTGCCGGTTCCAGTGCACAAAGGTGCGGCGGCTACTGCCGAAATATGCCCGGGACCGGCGCATAGCTCCAGGAAGCTGCATACCTTCGTCTTTAGCGCCTTTTGTGGTCTACATCATTGCAGAAAGGTTTTCACTTTGTCTGGCAAAGAGAAACTGTGCCAGCACAGAAAACATCTCCCATCGTGTTTTACATGTTGCAGAGAGCTCTGCAGAAGTTTTTGCGCGAAGAAAAAGAAAGTTGTCCAAAACACCTTCCAATCGAATGTTCATGTGTTTGGAAAAGGTAGGAAAGTGGTAAGGTACTGTTTTCTATCAGTTTGCAAGCTGCGCACACAATCCCATTGTTGTGCAGCTTCATTCTCACCTTTCCGAAGCAGCCGCACTCTCCAGCTGCCGGAGGCGAAGAAGCGGCTTCTTCGCGCAAAAGCGATTGTGCCGGTCCCAGTGCACTCCAGTGCGGCGGCTACTGCCGAAATATGCCCGGCACCGGCGCATAGCTCCGGGGAGCTCCGTATCCTTCTTCTTTCTTGACTTTTGTGGTCTACATCATTGCAGAAAGGTTTTTCACTATGTCTGGCAAAGAGAAACTGTGCCAGCACAGAAAACATCTCCCATCGTGTTTTACATGTTGCAGAAAGCTCTGCAGAAGTTTATGCACGAAGAAAAAGAAAGTTATTGAAAACAACTTCCAACCGAATATTCATGTGTTTGAAAAAGGTAAGAGAGTGGTAAGGTACACTTTTGGATCAGTTTGCAAGCTGCGCACACAATCCCAGTGTTGTGCAGCTTCATTCTCACCTTTCCGAAGCAGCCGCAACCTCCAGCTGCCGGAGGCGAAGAACCGGCTTCTTCGCGCAAAGGCGATTGTACCGGTCCCAGTGCACAAAGGTGCGGCGGCTTCTGCCGAAATGTGCCCGGGACCGGCGCATAGCTCCGGGGAACTCCGTACCTTCTTCTTTCTTGACTTTTGTGGTCTACATCATTGCAAAAAACTTTCCCACTATGTTAGGCAAGGAGAAACTGTGCCAGCACAGAAAACATCTCCCATCGTGGTTTTCATGTTGCAGAGAGCTCTGCAGAAGTTTATGCAGGAAGAAAAAGAGAGTTATTGAAAACAATTCCAACCGAATTTCATGTGTTTGGAAAAGGTAAGAGAGTGGTAAGGTAGACTTTTGGATCAGTTTGCAAGCTGCGCACACAATCCCATTGTTGTGCAGCTTCATTCTCGCCTTTCCGAAGCAGCCGCACTCTCCAGCTGCCGGAGGCGAAGAAGCGGCTTCTTCGCGCAAAGGCGATTGTACCGGTCCCAGTGCACAAAGGTGCGGCGGCTTCTGCCGAAATGTGCCCGGGACCGGCGCTTACCTCCGGGGATATCCGTACATTCTTCTTTCTTGACTTTTGTAATCTACATCATTGCAAAAAGGTTTTTCACTATGTTAGGCAAGGAGAAACTGTGCCAGCACAGAAAACATCTCCCATCGTGTTTTACATGTTGCAGAGAGCTCTGCAGAGTGTTTTGCAAGAAGAAAAAAAGTTGTCCAAAACACCTTCCAATCGAATGTTCATGTGTTTGGTTAAGGTAGGAAAGTGGTATGGTACTGTTTTCTATCAGTTTGCAAGCTGCGCACACAATCCCATTTTTGTGCAGCTTCATTCTTCACCTTTCGACACCCGCCGCTCTCTCCGGCTCCCGGAGACGAAGAGGCGGCTTCTTCGCGCAAAGGCGATTGTACCGGTCCCAGTGCACAAAGGTGCGGCGGCTTCTGCCACGATGTGCCCTGGACCGGCGCATAGCTCCGGGGAGCTCCGTATCCTTCTTCTTTCTTGACTTTTGTGGTCTACATAATTGCAAAAACTTTCCCACTATGTTAGGCAAGGAGTAACTGTGCCACCACAGAAAACATCTCCCATCGTGTTTTACATGATGCAGAGAGCTTTGCAGAGTGTTTTGCAAGAAGAAAAAGAAAGTTGTCCAAAACAACTTACAATCGAATGTTCATGTGTTTGGAAAAGGTAGGAAAGTCGTGAGGTACGGTTTTCTATAATTTGCAAGCTGCGCACACAATCCCAAAGTTGTTCAGCTTCATTCTCACCTTTCCGAAGCAGCCGCACTCTCCAGCTGCCGGAGGCGAAGAAGCGGCTTCTTCGAGCAAAGGCGATTGTGCCGGTCCCAGTGCACTCCAGTGCGGCGGCTACTGCCGAAATATGCCCGGCACCGGAGCATAGCTCCGGGGAGCTGCGTACCTTCGTCTTTAGCGCCTTTTGTGGTCTACATCATTGCAGAAAGGTTTTTCACTATGTCTGGCAAAGAGAAACTGTGCCAGCACAGAAAACATCTCCCATCGTGTTTTACATGTTGCAGAGAGCTCTGCAGAGTGTTTTGCAAGAAGAAAAAGAAAGTTGTCCAAAACACCTTCCAATCGAATGTTCATGTGTTTGGAAAAGGTAAGAGAGTGGTAAGGTACTGTTTTCTATCAGTTTGCAAGCTGCGCACACAATCCCTGTGTTGTGCAGCTTCATTCTTTACCTTTCGAAAGCAGCCGCTCTCTCCGGCTCCCGGAGACGAAGAGGCGGCTTCTTCGCGCAAAGGCGATTGTGCAGGTCCCAGTGCACTAAGTGGCGGCGGCTTCTGCCGAAATGTTGCCGGGACAGGCGCATAGCTCCGAGGATATCCGTACATTCTTCTTTCTTGACTTTTGTAATCTACATCATTGCAGAAAGGTTTTTCATTATGTTAGGCCAAGAGAAACTGTGCCAGCACAGAAAACATCTCCCATCGTGTTTTACATGTTGCAGAGAGCTCTGCAGAAGTTTATGCAGGAAGAAAAAGAAAGTTATTGAAAACACCTTCCAATCGAATGTTCATGTGTTTGGAAAAGGTAAGAGAGTGCTAAGGTACACTTTTGCATCAGTTTGCAAGCTGCGCACACAACCCCAGTGTTGTGCAGCTTCATTCTTCACCTTTCCGAAGCAGCCGCACTCTCCAGCTGCCGGAGGCGAAGAAGCGGCTTCTTCGCGCAAAGGCGATTGTACCGGTCCCAGTGCACAAAGGTGCGGCGGCTTCTGCCGAAATGTGCCCGGGACAGGCGCATAGCTCCGGGGAGCTCCGTATCCTTCCTCTTTAGCGTCTTTTGTGATCTACATCATTGCAGAAAGGTTTTTCACTATGTTAGAAAGGAGAAACTGTGCCAGCACAGAAAACATCTCCCATCGTGTTTTACATGTTGCAGAGAGCTCTGCAGAGTGTTTTGCAAGAAGAAAAAGAATGTTGTCCAAACACCTTCCAATCGAATGTTCATTTGTTTGGTAAAGGTAGGAAAGTGGTATGGTACTGTTTTCTATCAGTTTGCAAGCTGCGCACACATACCCATTGATGTGCAGCTTCATTCTTCACCTTTCGAAAGCCGCCGCTCTCTCCGGCTCCCGGAGACGAAGAGGCGGCTACTTCGCGCAAAGGCGATTGTACCGGTCCCAGTGCACAAAGGTGCGGCGGCTACTGCCGAAATGTGCCCGGGACCGGCGCATAGCTCCGGGGAGCTCCGTATCCTTCGTGTTTCGGGATTTTGTGGACCACATCATTACACAAAGGTTTTTCACTATGTCTGGCAAGGAGAAACTGTGCCAGCACAGAAAACATCACCCATCGTGTTTTACATGTTGCAGAGAGCTCTGCAGAGTGTTTTGCAAGAAGAAAAAGAAAGTTGTCCAAAACACCTTCCAATCGAATGTTCATGTGTTTGGGAAAGGTAAGAGAGTGGTAAGGTACTGTTTTCTATCAGTTTGCAAGCTGCGCACACAATCCCATTGTTGTGCAGCTTCATTCTTCACCTTTCGAAAGCAGCCGCTCTCTCCGGCTCCCGGAGACGAAGAGGCGGCTTCTTCGCGCAAAGGCGATTGTGCCGGTCCCAGTGCACAAAGGTGCGGCGGCTTCTGCCGAAATGTGCCCGGGACAGGCGCTTAGCTCCGAGGATATCCGTACATTCTTCTTTCTTGACTTTTGTAATCTACATCATTGCAGAAAGGTTTTTCATTATGTTAGGCCAAGAGAAACTGTGCCAGCACAGAAAACATCTCCCATCGTGTTTTACATGATGCAGAGAGCTTTGCAGAAGTTTATGCAGGAAGAAAAAGAAAGTTATTGAAAACACCTTCCAATCGAATGTTCATGTGTTTGGAAAAGGTAAGAGAGTGCTAAGGTACGCTTTTGCATCAGTTTGCAAGCTGCGCACACAATCCCTGTGTTGTGCAGTTTCATTCTTCACCTTTCGAAAGCCGCCGCTCTCTCCGGCTCCCGGAGACGAAGAAGCGGCTTCTTTGAGCAAAGGCGATTGTGCCGGTCCCAGTGCACTCCAGTGCGGCGGCTACTGCCGAAATATGCCCGGCACCGGCGCATAGCTCCGGGGAGCTGCGTACCTTCGTCTTTAGCGCCTTTTGTGGTCTACATCATTGCAGAAAGGTTTTTCACTATGTCTGGCAAAGAGAAACTGTGCCAGCACAGAAAACATCACCCATCGTGTTTTACATGTTGCAGAGAGCTCTGCAGAGTGTTTTGCAAGAAGAAAAAGAAAGTTGTCCAAAACACCTTCCAATCGAATGTTCATGTGTTTGGGAAAGGTAAGAGAGTGGTAAGGTACTGTTTTCTATCAGTTTGCAAGCTGCGCACACAATCCCATTGTTGTGCAGCTTCATTCTTCACCTTTCGAAAGCAGCCGCTCTCTCCGGCTCCCGGAGACGAAGAGGCGGCTTCTTCGCGCAAAGGCGATTGTGCCGGTCCCAGTGCACAAAGGTGCGGCGGCTTCTGCCGAAATGTGCCCGGGACCGGCGCATAGCTCCGGGGAGCTCCGTATCCTTCGTCTTTAGCGTCTTTTGTGATCTACATCATTGCAGAAAGGTATTTCACTATGTCTAGCAAGGAGAAACTGTGCCAGCACAGAAAACATCTCCCATCGTGTTTTACATGTTGCAGAGAGCTCTGCAGAGTGTTTTGCAAGATGAAAAAGAAAGTTGTCCAAAACACTTTCCAATCGAATGTTCATGTGTTTGGTGAAGGTAGGAAAGTGGTATGGTACTGTTTTCTATCAGTTTGCAAGCTGCGCACACAATCCCTGTGTTGTGCAGTTTCATTCTTCACCTTTCGAAAGCCGCCGCTGTCTCCGGCTCCCGGAGACAAAGAGGCGGCTTCTTCGCGCAAAGGCGATTGTACCGGTCCCAGTGCACAAAGGTGCGGCGGCTTCTGCCAAAATGTGCCCGGGACCGGCGCATAGCTCCGGGGAGCTCCGTATCCTTCGTCTTTCGGGATATTGTGGACCACATCATTACACAAAGGTTTTTCACTATGTCTGGCATGGAGAAACTGTGTCAGCACAGAAAACATCTCCCATCGTGTTTTACATGTTGCAGTAGGAAAGTAGTGAGGTACGGTTTTCTATCAGTTTGCAAGCTGCGCACACAATCCCAGTGTTGTGCAGCTTCATTCTCACCTTTCCGAAGCAGCCGCACTCTCCAGCTGCCGGAGGCGAAGAAGCGGCTTCTTCGCGCAATAGCGATTGTGCCGGTTCCAGTGCACAAAGGTGCGGCGGCTACTGCCGAAATATGCCCGGGACCGGCGCATAGCTCCAGGAAGCTGCATACCTTCGTCTTTAGCGCCTTTTGTGGTCTACATCATTGCAGAAAGGTTTTCACTTTGTCTGGCAAAGAGAAACTGTGCCAACAGAGAAAACATCTCCCATCGTGTTTTACATGTTGCAGAGAGCTCTGCAGAAGTTTTTGCGCGAAGAAAAAGAAAGTTGTCCAAAACACCTTCCAATCGAATGTTCATGTGTTTGGAAAAGGTAGGAAAGTGGTAAGGTACTGTTTTCTATCAGTTTGCAAGCTGCGCACACAATCCCATTGTTGTGCAGCTTCATTCTCACCTTTCCGAAGCAGCCGCACTCTCCAGCTGCCGGAGGCGAAGAAGCGGCTTCTTCGCGCAAAAGCGATTGTGCCGGTCCCAGTGCACTCCAGTGCGGCGGCTACTGCCGAAATATGCCCGGCACCGGCGCATAGCTCCGGGGAGCTCCGTATCCTTCTTCTTTCTTGACTTTTGTGGTCTACATCATTGCAGAAAGGTTTTTCACTATGTCTGGCAAAGAGAAACTGTGCCAGCACAGAAAACATCTCCCATCGTGTTTTACATGTTGCAGAAAGCTCTGCAGAAGTTTATGCACGAAGAAAAAGAAAGTTATTGAAAACAACTTCCAACCGAATATTCATGTGTTTGAAAAAGGTAAGAGAGTGGTAAGGTACACTTTTGGATCAGTTTGCAAGCTGCGCACACAATCCCAGTGTTGTGCAGCTTCATTCTCACCTTTCCGAAGCAGCCGCAATCTCCAGCTGCCGGAGGCGAAGAACCGGCTTCTTCGTGCAAAGGCGATTGTACCGGTCCCAGTGCACTCCAGTGCGGCAGCTTCTGCCGAAATGTGCCCGGGACCGGCGCATAGCTCCGGGGAACTCCGTACCTTCTTCTGTCTTGACTTTTGTGGTCTACATCATTGCAAAAAACTTTCCCACTATGTTAGGCAAGGAGAAACTGTGCCAGCACAGAAAACATCTCCCATCGTGTTTTACATGTTGCAGAGAGCTCTGCAGAGTGTTTTGCAAGAAGAAAAAGAATGTTGTCCAAACACCTTCCAATCGAATGTTCATTTGTTTGGTAAAGGTAGGAAAGTGGTATGGTACTGTTTTCTATCAGTTTGCAAGCTGCGCACACATACCCATTGATGTGCAGCTTCATTCTTCACCTTTCGAAAGCCGCCGCTCTCTCCGGCTCCCGGAGACGAAGAGGCGGCTACTTCGCGCAAAGGCGATTGTACCGGTCCCAGTGCACAAAGGTGCGGCGGCTACTGCCGAAATGTGCCCGGGACCGGCGCATAGCTCCGGGGAGCTCCGTATCCTTCGTGTTTCGGGATTTTGTGGACCACATCATTACACAAAGGTTTTTCACTATGTCTGGCAAGGAGAAACTGTGCCAGCACAGAAAACATCTCCCATCGTGTTTTACATGTTGCAGAGAGCTCTGCAGAGTGTTTTGCAAGAAGAAAAAGAAAGTTGTCCAAAACACCTTCCAATCGAATGTTCATGTGTTTGGTAATGGTAGGAAAGTGGTATGACACTGTTTTCTATCATTTGCAAGCCGCGCACACAATCCCAGTGTTGTGCAGCTTAATTCTCACCTTTCGAAAGCAGCCGCTCTCTCCGGCTCCCGGAGACGAAGAGACGGCTTCTTCGCGCAAAGGCGATTGTGCCGGTCCCAGTGCACTCCAGTGCGGCAGCTTCTGCCGAAATATGCCCGGGACCGGCGCATAGCTCCGGGGAGCTCCGTATCCTTCGTCTTTAGCGTCTTTTGTGATCTACATCATTGCAGAAAGGTATTTCACTATGTCTAGCAAGGAGAAACTGTGCCAGCACAGAAAACATCTCCCATCGTGTTTTACATGTTGCAGAGAGCTCTGCAGAGTGTTTTGCTAGAAGAAAAAGAAAGTTGTCCAAAACACCTTCCAATCGAATGTTCATGTGTTTGGTTAAGGTAGGAAAGTGGTATGGTACTGTTTTCTATCAGTTTGCAAGCTGCGCACACAATCCCATTGTTGTGCAGCTTCATTCTTCACCTTTCGAAAGCAGCCGCTCTCTCCGGCTCCCGGAGACGAAGAGGCGGCTACTTCGCGCAAAGGCGATTGTACCGGTCCCAGTGCACTCCAGTGCGGCGGCTTCTGCCGAAATGTGCCCGGGACCGGCGCATAGCTCCGGGGAACTCCGTATCCTTCTTCTTTCTTGACTTTTGTGGTCTATATCATTGCAAAAAGTCTACCTTATGTTAGGCAAGGAGAAACTGTGCCAGCACTGAAAACATCTCCCATCGTGTTTACATGTTGCAGAGAGCTCTGCAGAAGTTTATGCAGGAAGAAAAAGAAAGTTATTGAAAACACCTTCCAATCGAATGTTCATGTGTTTGGAAAAGGTAAGATAGTGCTAAGGTACACTTTTGCATCAGTTTGCAAGCTGCGCACACAATCCCATTGTTGTGCAGCTTCATTCTCACCTTTCCGAAGCAGCCGCACTCTCCAGCTGCCGGAGGCGAAGAAGCGGCTTCTTCGCGCAAACGCGATTGTACCGGTCCCAGTGCACAAAGGTGCGGCGGCTTCTGCCGAAATGTGCCCGGCACCGGCGCATAGCTCCGGGGAACTCCGTATCCTTCGTCTTTAGCGTCTTTTGTGATCTACATCATTGCAGAAAGGTATTTCACTATGTCTAGCAAGGAGAAACTGTGCCAGCACAGAAAACATCTCCCATCGTGTTTTACATGTTGCAGAGAGCTCTGCAGAGTGTTTTGCAAGAAGAAAAAGAAAGTTGTCCAAAACACCTTCCAATCGAATGTTCATGTGTTTGGTTAAGGTAGGAAAGTGGTATGGTACTGTTTTCTATCAGTTTGCAAGCTGCGCACACAATCCCATTGTTGTGCAGCTTCATTCTTCACCTTTCGAAAGCAGCCGCTCTCTCCGGCTCCCGGAGACGAAGAGGCGGCTACTTCGCGCAAAGGCGATTGTACCGGTCCCAGTGCACTCCAGTGCGGCGGCTTCTGCCGAAATGTGCCCGGGACCGGCGCATAGCTCCGGGGAGCTCCGTATCCTTCTTCTTTCTTGACTTTTGTGGTCTATATCATTGCAAAAAGTCTACCTTATGTTAGGCAAGAAGAAACTGTGCCAGCACTGAAAACATCTCCCATCGTGTTTACATGTTGCAGAGAGCCATGCAGAGTGTTTTGCAAGAAGAAAAAGAAAGTTGTCCAAAACACCTTCCAATCGAATGTTCATGTGTTTGGAAAAGGTAGGAAAGTCGTGAGGTACGGTTTTCTTTCAGTTTGCAAGCTGCGCACACAATCCCAGTGTTGTGCAGCTTCATTCTCACCTTTCCGAAGCAGCCGCACTCTCCAGCTGCCGGAGGCGAAGAAGCGGCTTCTTTGAGCAAAGGCGATTGTGCCGGTCCCAGTGCACTCCAGTGCGGCGGCTACTGCCGAAATATGCCCGGCACCGGCGCATAGCTCCGGGGAGCTGCGTACCTTCGTCTTTAGCGCCTTTTGTGGTCTACATCATTGCAGAAAGGTTTTTCACTATGTCTGGCAAAGAGAAACTGTGCCAGCACAGAAAACATCTCCCATCGTGTTTTACATGTTGCAGAGAGATCTGCAGAGTGTTTTGCAAGAAGAAAAAGAAAGTTGTCCAAAACACCTTCCAATCGAATGTTCATGTGTTTGGGAAAGGTAAGAGAGTGGTAAGGTACTGTTTTCTATCAGTTTGCAAGCTGCGCACACAATCCCATTGTTGTGCAGCTTCATTCTTCACCTTTCGAAAGCAGCCGCTCTCTCCGGCTCCCGGAGACGAAGAGGCGGCTTCTTCGCGCAAAGGCGATTGTGCCGGTCCCAGTGCACAAAGGTGCGGCGGCTTCTGCCGAAATGTGCCCGGGACAGGCGCTTAGCTCCGAGGATATCCGTACATTCTTCTTTCTTGACTTTTGTAATCTACATCATTGCAGAAAGGTTTTTCATTATGTTAGGCCAAGAGAAACTGTGCCAGCACAGAAAACATCTCCCATCGTGTTTTACATGATGCAGAGAGCTCTGCAGAAGTTTATGCAGGAAGAAAAAGAAAGTTATTGAAAACACCTTCCAATCGAATGTTCATGTGTTTGGAAAAGGTAAGAGAGTGCTAAGGTACACTTTTGCATCAGTTTGCAAGCTGCGCACACAATCCCATTGTTGTGCAGCTTCATTCTCACCTTTCCGAAGCAGCCGCACTCTCCAGCTGCCGGAGGCGAAGAAGCGGCTTCTTCGCGCAAACGCGATTGTACCGGTCCCAGTGCACAAAGGTGCGGCGGCTTCTGCCGAAATGTGCCCGGGACCGGCGCATAGCTCCGGGGAACTCCGTATCCTTCGTCTTTAGCGTCTTTTGTGATCTACATCATTGCAGAAAGGTATTTCACTATGTCTAGCAAGGAGAAACTGTGCCAGCACAGAAAACATCTCCCATCGTGTTTTACATGTTGCAGAGAGCTCTGCAGAGTGTTTTGCAAGATGAAAAAGAAAGTTGTCCAAAACACTTTCCAATCGAATGTTCATGTGTTTGGTGAAGGTAGGAAAGTGGTATGGTACTGTTTTCTATCAGTTTGCAAGCTGCGCACACAATCCCTGTGTTGTGCAGTTTCATTCTTCACCTTTCGAAAGCCGCCGCTCTCTCCGGCTCCCGGAGACGAAGAGGCGGCTTCTTCGCGCAAAGGCGATTGTACCGGTCCCAGTGCACAAAGGTGCGGCGGCTACTGCCGAAATGTGCCCGGGACCGGCGCATAGCTCCGGGGAGCTCCGTATCCTTCGTCTTTCGGGATTTTGTGGACCACATCATTACACAAAGGTTTTTCACTATGTCTGGCATGGAGAAACTGTGCCAGCACAGAAAACATCTCCCATCGTGTTTTACATGTTGCAGTAGGAAAGTAGTGAGGTACGGTTTTCTATCAGTTTGCAAGCTGCGCACACAATCCCAGTGTTGTGCAGCTTCATTCTCACCTTTCCGAAGCAGCCGCACTCTCCAGCTGCCGGAGGCGAAGAAGCGGCTTCTTCGCGCAATAGCGATTGTGCCGGTTCCAGTGCACAAAGGTGCGGCGGCTACTGCCGAAATATGCCCGGGACCGGCGCATAGCTCCAGGAAGCTGCATACCTTCGTCTTTAGCGCCTTTTGTGGTCTACATCATTGCAGAAAGGTTTTCACTTTGTCTGGCAAAGAGAAACTGTGCCAACAGAGAAAACATCTCCCATCGTGTTTTACATGTTGCAGAGAGCTCTGCAGAAGTTTTTGCGCGAAGAAAAAGAAAGTTGTCCAAAACACCTTCCAATCGAATGTTCATGTGTTTGGAAAAGGTAGGAAAGTGGTAAGGTACTGTTTTCTATCAGTTTGCAAGCTGCGCACACAATCCCAGTGTTGTGCAGCTTCATTCTCACCTTTCCGAAGCAGCCGCACCCTCCAGCTGGCGGAGGCGAAGAAGCGGCTTCTTCGCGCAAAAGCGATTGTGCCGGTCCCAGTGCACTCCAGTGCGGCGGCTACTGCCGAAATATGCCCGGCACCGGCGCATAGCTCCGGGGAGCTCCGTATCCTTCTTCTTTCTTGACTTTTGTGGTCTACATCATTGCAGAAAGGTTTTTCACTATGTCTGGCAAAGAGAAACTGTGCCAGCACAGAAAACATCTCCCATCGTGTTTTACATGTTGCAGAAAGCTCTGCAGAAGTTTATGCACGAAGAAAAAGAAAGTTATTGAAAACAACTTCCAACCGAATATTCATGTGTTTGAAAAAGGTAAGAGAGTGGTAAGGTACACTTTTGGATCAGTTTGCAAGCTGCGCACACAATCCCAGTGTTGTGCAGCTTCATTCTCACCTTTCCGAAGCAGCCGCAATCTCCAGCTGCCGGAGGCGAAGAACCGGCTTCTTCGCGCAAAGGCGATTGTACCGGTCCCAGTGCACTCCAGTGCGGCAGCTTCTGCCGAAATGTGCCCGGGACCGGCGCATAGCTCCGGGGAACTCCGTACCTTCTTCTTTCTTGACTTTTGTGGTCTACATCATTGCAAAAAACTTTCCCACTATGTTAGGCATGGAGAAACTGTGCCAGCACAGAAAACATCTCCCATCGTGGTTTTCATGTTGCAGAGAGCTCTGCAGAAGTTTATGCAGGAAGAAAAAGAGAGTTATTGAAAACAATTCCAACCGAATTTCATGTGTTTGGAAAAGGTAAGAGAGTGGTAAGGTAGACTTTTGGATCAGTTTGCAAGCTGCGCACACAATCCCATTGTTGTGCAGCTTCATTCTCGCCTTTCCGAAGCAGCCGCACTCTCCAGCTGCCGGAGGCGAAGAAGCGGCTTCTTCGCGCAAACGCGATTGTACCGGTCCCAGTGCACAAAGGTGCGGCGGCTTCTGCCGAAATGTGCCCGGGACCGGCGCTTACCTCCGGGGATATCCGTACATTCTTCTTTCTTGACTTTTGTAATCTACATCATTGCAAAAAGGTTTTTCACTATGTTAGGCAAGGAGAAACTGTGCCAGCACAGAAAACATCTCCCATCGTGTTTTACATGTTGCAGAGAGCTCTGCAGAGTGTTTTGCAAGAAGAAAAAAAGTTGTCCAAAACACCTTCCAATCGAATGTTCATGTGTTTGGTTAAGGTAGGAAAGTGGTATGGTACTGTTTTCTATCAGTTTGCAAGCTGCGCACACAATCCCATTTTTGTGCAGCTTCATTCTTCACCTTTCGACACCCGCCGCTCTCTCCGGCTCCCGGAGACGAAGAGGCGGCTTCTTCGCGCAAAGGCGATTGTACCGGTCCCAGTGCACAAAGGTGCGGCGGCTTCTGCCACGATGTGCCCTGGACCGGCGCATAGCTCCGGGGAGCTCCGTATCCTTCTTCTTTCTTGACTTTTGTGGTCTACATAATTGCAAAAACTTTCCCACTATGTTAGGCAAGGAGTAACTGTGCCACCACAGAAAACATCTCCCATCGTGTTTTACATGATGCAGAGAGCTTTGCAGAGTGTTTTGCAAGAAGAAAAAGAAAGTTGTCCAAAACAACTTCCAATCGAATGTTCATGTGTTTGGAAAAGGTAGGAAAGTCGTGAGGTACGGTTTTCTATAATTTGCAAGCTGCGCACACAATCCCAAAGTTGTTCAGCTTCATTCTCACCTTTCCGAAGCAGCCGCACTCTCCAGCTGCCGGAGGCGAAGAAGCGGCTTCTTCGAGCAAAGGCGATTGTGCCGGTCCCAGTGCACTCCAGTGCGGCGGCTACTGCCGAAATATGCCCGGCACCGGAGCATAGCTCCGGGGAGCTGCGTACCTTCGTCTTTAGCGCCTTTTGTGGTCTACATCATTGCAGAAAGGTTTTTCACTATGTCTGGCAAAGAGAAACTGTGCCAGCACAGAAAACATCTCCCATCGTGTTTTACATGTTGCAGAGAGCTCTGCAGAGTGTTTTGCAAGAAGAAAAAGAAAGTTGTCCAAAACACCTTCCAATCGAATGTTCATGTGTTTGGAAAAGGTAAGAGAGTGGTAAGGTACTGTTTTCTATCAGTTTGCAAGCTGCGCACACAATCCCTGTGTTGTGCAGCTTCATTCTTTACCTTTCGAAAGCAGCCGCTCTCTCCGGCTCCCGGAGACGAAGAGGCGGCTTCTTCGCGCAAAGGCGATTGTGCAGGTCCCAGTGCACTAAGTGGCGGCGGCTTCTGCCGAAATGTTGCCGGGACAGGCGCATAGCTCCGAGGATATCCGTACATTCTTCTTTCTTGACTTTTGTAATCTACATCATTGCAGAAAGGTTTTTCATTATGTTAGGCCAAGAGAAACTGTGCCAGCACAGAAAACATCTCCCATCGTGTTTTACATGTTGCAGAGAGCTCTGCAGAAGTTTATGCAGGAAGAAAAAGAAAGTTATTGAAAACACCTTCCAATCGAATGTTCATGTGTTTGGAAAAGGTAAGAGAGTGCTAAGGTACACTTTTGCATCAGTTTGCAAGCTGCGCACACAACCCCAGTGTTGTGCAGCTTCATTCTTCACCTTTCCGAAGCAGCCGCACTCTCCAGCTGCCGGAGGCGAAGAAGCGGCTTCTTCGCGCAAAGGCGATTGTACCGGTCCCAGTGCACAAAGGTGCGGCGGCTTCTGCCGAAATGTGCCCGGGACAGGCGCATAGCTCCGGGGAGCTCCGTATCCTTCGTCTTTAGCGTCTTTTGTGATCTACATCATTGCAGAAAGGTTTTTCACTATGTTAGAAAGGAGAAACTGTGCCAGCACAGAAAACATCTCCCATCGTGTTTTACATGTTGCAGAGAGCTCTGCAGAGTGTTTTGCAAGAAGAAAAAGAATGTTGTCCAAACACCTTCCAATCGAATGTTCATTTGTTTGGTAAAGGTAGGAAAGTGGTATGGTACTGTTTTCTATCAGTTTGCAAGCTGCGCACACATACCCATTGATGTGCAGCTTCATTCTTCACCTTTCGAAAGCCGCCGCTCTCTCCGGCTCCCGGAGACGAAGAGGCGGCTACTTCGCGCAAAGGCGATTGTACCGGTCCCAGTGCACAAAGGTGCGGCGGCTACTGCCGAAATGTGCCCGGGACCGGCGCATAGCTCCGGGGAGCTCCGTATCCTTCGTGTTTCGGGATTTTGTGGACCACATCATTACACAAAGGTTTTTCACTATGTCTGGCAAGGAGAAACTGTGCCAGCACAGAAAACATCACCCATCGTGTTTTACATGTTGCAGAGAGCTCTGCAGAGTGTTTTGCAAGAAGAAAAAGAAAGTTGTCCAAAACACCTTCCAATCGAATGTTCATGTGTTTGGGAAAGGTAAGAGAGTGGTAAGGTACTGTTTTCTATCAGTTTGCAAGCTGCGCACACAATCCCATTGTTGTGCAGCTTCATTCTTCACCTTTCGAAAGCAGCCGCTCTCTCCAGCTCCCGGAGACGAAGAGGCGGCTTCTTCGCGCAAAGGCGATTGTGCCGGTTCCAGTGCACAAAGGTGCGGCGGCTACTGCCGAAATATGCCCGGGACCGGCGCATAGCTCCAGGAAGCTGCATACCTTCGTCTTTAGCGCCTTTTGTGGTCTACATCATTGCAGAAAGGTTTTCACTTTGTCTGGCAAAGAGAAACTGTGCCAACAGAGAAAACATCTCCCATCGTGTTTTACATGTTGCAGAGAGCTCTGCAGAAGTTTTTGCGGGAAGAAAAAGAAAGTTGTCCAAAACACCTTCCAATCGAATGTTCATGTGTTTGGAAAAGGTAGGAAAGTGGTAAGGTACTGTTTTCTATCAGTTTGCAAGCTGCGCACACAATCCCATTGTTGTGCAGCTTCATTCTCACCTTTCCGAAGCAGCCGCACTCTCCAGCTGCCGGAGGCGAAGAAGCGGCTTCTTCGCGCAAAAGCGATTGTGCCGGTCCCAGTGCACTCCAGTGCGGCGGCTACTGCCGAAATATGCCCGGCACCGGCGCATAGCTCCGGGGAGCTCCGTATCCTTCTTCTTTCTTGACTTTTGTGGTCTACATCATTGCAGAAAGGTTTTTCACTATGTCTGGCAAAGAGAAACTGTGCCAGCACAGAAAACATCTCCCATCGTGTTTTACATGTTGCAGAAAGCTCTGCAGAAGTTTATGCACGAAGAAAAAGAAAGTTATTGAAAACAACTTCCAACCGAATATTCATGTGTTTGAAAAAGGTAAGAGAGTGGTAAGGTACACTTTTGGATCAGTTTGCAAGCTGCGCACACAATCCCAGTGTTGTGCAGCTTCATTCTCACCTTTCCGAAGCAGCCGCAATCTCCAGCTGCCGGAGGCGAAGAACCGGCTTCTTCGCGCAAAGGCGATTGTACCGGTCCCAGTGCACTCCAGTGCGGCAGCTTCTGCCGAAATGTGCCCGGGACCGGCGCATAGCTCCGGGGAACTCCGTACCTTCTTCTGTCTTGACTTTTGTGGTCTACATCATTGCAAAAAACTTTCCCACTATGTTAGGCAGGAAGAAACTGTGCCAGCACAGAAAACATCTCCCATCGTGGTTTTCATGTTGCAGAGAGCCATGCAGAGTGTTTTGCAAGAAGAAAAAGAAAGTTGTCCAAAACACCTTCCAATCGAATGTTCATGTGTTTGGAAAAGGTAGGAAAGTCGTGAGGTACGGTTTTCTTTCAGTTTGCAAGCTGCGCACACAATCCCAGTGTTGTGCAGCTTCATTCTCACCTTTCCGAAGCAGCCGCACTCTCCAGCTGCCGGAGGCGAAGAAGCGGCTTCTTTGAGCAAAGGCGATTGTGCCGGTCCCAGTGCACTCCAGTGCGGCGGCTACTGCCGAAATATGCCCGGCACCGGCGCATAGCTCCGGGGAGCTGCGTACCTTCGTCTTTAGCGCCTTTTGTGGTCTACATCATTGCAGAAAGGTTTTTCACTATGTCTGGCAAAGAGAAACTGTGCCAGCACAGAAAACATCACCCATCGTGTTTTACATGTTGCAGAGAGCTCTGCAGAGTGTTTTGCAAGAAGAAAAAGAAAGTTGTCCAAAACACCTTCCAATCGAATGTTCATGTGTTTGGGAAAGGTAAGAGAGTGGTAAGGTACTGTTTTCTATCAGTTTGCAAGCTGCGCACACAATCCCATTGTTGTGCAGCTTCATTCTTCACCTTTCGAAAGCAGCCGCTCTCTCCGGCTCCCGGAGACGAAGAGGCGGCTTCTTCGCGCAAAGGCGATTGTGCCGGTCCCAGTGCACAAAGGTGCGGCGGCTTCTGCCGAAATGTGCCCGGGACCGGCGCATAGCTCCGGGGAGCTCCGTATCCTTCGTCTTTAGCGTCTTTTGTGATCTACATCATTGCAGAAAGGTATTTCACTATGTCTAGCAAGGAGAAACTGTGCCAGCACAGAAAACATCTCCCATCGTGTTTTACATGTTGCAGAGAGCTCTGCAGAGTGTTTTGCAAGATGAAAAAGAAAGTTGTCCAAAACACTTTCCAATCGAATGTTCATGTGTTTGGTGAAGGTAGGAAAGTGGTATGGTACTGTTTTCTATCAGTTTGCAAGCTGCGCACACAATCCCTGTGTTGTGCAGTTTCATTCTTCACCTTTCGAAAGCCGCCGCTCTCTCCGGCTCCCGGAGACGAAGAGGCGGCTTCTTCGCGCAAAGGCGATTGTACCGGTCCCAGTGCACAAAGGTGCGGCGGCTTCTGCCAAAATGTGCCCGGGACCGGCGCATAGCTCCGGGGAGCTCCGTATCCTTCGTCTTTCGGGATATTGTGGACCACATCATTACACAAAGGTTTTTCACTATGTCTGGCATGGAGAAACTGTGTCAGCACAGAAAACATCTCCCATCGTGTTTTACATGTTGCAGTAGGAAAGTAGTGAGGTACGGTTTTCTATCAGTTTGCAAGCTGCGCACACAATCCCAGTGTTGTGCAGCTTCATTCTCACCTTTCCGAAGCAGCCGCACTCTCCAGCTGCCGGAGGCGAAGAAGCGGCTTCTTCGCGCAATAGCGATTGTGCCGGTTCCAGTGCACAAAGGTGCGGCGGCTACTGCCGAAATATGCCCGGGACCGGCGCATAGCTCCAGGAAGCTGCATACCTTCGTCTTTAGCGCCTTTTGTGGTCTACATCATTGCAGAAAGGTTTTCACTTTGTCTGGCAAAGAGAAACTGTGCCAACAGAGAAAACATCTCCCATCGTGTTTTACATGTTGCAGAGAGCTCTGCAGAAGTTTTTGCGCGAAGAAAAAGAAAGTTGTCCAAAACACCTTCCAATCGAATGTTCATGTGTTTGGAAAAGGTAGGAAAGTGGTAAGGTACTGTTTTCTATCAGTTTGCAAGCTGCGCACACAATCCCATTGTTGTGCAGCTTCATTCTCACCTTTCCGAAGCAGCCGCACTCTCCAGCTGCCGGAGGCGAAGAAGCGGCTTCTTCGCGCAAAAGCGATTGTGCCGGTCCCAGTGCACTCCAGTGCGGCGGCTACTGCCGAAATATGCCCGGCACCGGCGCATAGCTCCGGGGAGCTCCGTATCCTTCTTCTTTCTTGACTTTTGTGGTCTACATCATTGCAGAAAGGTTTTTCACTATGTCTGGCAAAGAGAAACTGTGCCAGCACAGAAAACATCTCCCATCGTGTTTTACATGTTGCAGAAAGCTCTGCAGAAGTTTATGCACGAAGAAAAAGAAAGTTATTGAAAACAACTTCCAACCGAATATTCATGTGTTTGAAAAAGGTAAGAGAGTGGTAAGGTACACTTTTGGATCAGTTTGCAAGCTGCGCACACAATCCCAGTGTTGTGCAGCTTCATTCTCACCTTTCCGAAGCAGCCGCAATCTCCAGCTGCCGGAGGCGAAGAACCGGCTTCTTCGCGCAAAGGCGATTGTACCGGTCCCAGTGCACTCCAGTGCGGCAGCTTCTGCCGAAATGTGCCCGGGACCGGCGCATAGCTCCGGGGAACTCCGTACCTTCTTCTGTCTCGACTTTTGTGGTCTACATCATTGCAAAAAACTTTCCCACTATGTTAGGCAAGGAGAAACTGTGCCAGCACAGAAAACATCTCCCATCGTGTTTTACATGTTGCAGAGAGCTCTGCAGAGTGTTTTGCAAGAAGAAAAAGAATGTTGTCCAAACACCTTCCAATCGAATGTTCATTTGTTTGGTAAAGGTAGGAAAGTGGTATGGTACTGTTTTCTATCAGTTTGCAAGCTGCGCACACATACCCATTGATGTGCAGCTTCATTCTTCACCTTTCGAAAGCCGCCGCTCTCTCCGGCTCCCGGAGACGAAGAGGCGGCTACTTCGCGCAAAGGCGATTGTACCGGTCCCAGTGCACAAAGGTGCGGCGGCTACTGCCGAAATGTGCCCGGGACCGGCGCATAGCTCCGGGGAGCTCCGTATCCTTCGTGTTTCGGGATTTTGTGGACCACATCATTACACAAAGGTTTTTCACTATGTCTGGCAAGGAGAAACTGTGCCAGCACAGAAAACATCTCCCATCGTGTTTTACATGTTGCAGAGAGCTCTGCAGAGTGTTTTGCAAGAAGAAAAAGAAAGTTGTCCAAAACACCTTCCAATCGAATGTTCATGTGTTTGGTAATGGTAGGAAAGTGGTATGACACTGTTTTCTATCATTTGCAAGCCGCGCACACAATCCCAGTGTTGTGCAGCTTAATTCTCACCTTTCGAAAGCAGCCGCTCTCTCCGGCTCCCGGAGACGAAGAGACGGCTTCTTCGCGCAAAGGCGATTGTGCCGGTCCCAGTGCACTCCAGTGCGGCAGCTTCTGCCGAAATATGCCCGGGACCGGCGCATAGCTCCGGGGAGCTCCGTATCCTTCGTCTTTAGCGTCTTTTGTGATCTACATCATTGCAGAAAGGTATTTCACTATGTCTAGCAAGGAGAAACTGTGCCAGCACAGAAAACATCTCCCATCGTGTTTTACATGTTGCAGAGAGCTCTGCAGAGTGTTTTGCTAGAAGAAAAAGAAAGTTGTCCAAAACACCTTCCAATCGAATGTTCATGTGTTTGGTTAAGGTAGGAAAGTGGTATGGTACTGTTTTCTATCAGTTTGCAAGCTGCGCACACAATCCCATTGTTGTGCAGCTTCATTCTTCACCTTTCGAAAGCAGCCGCTCTCTCCGGCTCCCGGAGACGAAGAGGCGGCTACTTCGCGCAAAGGCGATTGTACCGGTCCCAGTGCACTCCAGTGCGGCGGCTTCTGCCGAAATGTGCCCGGGACCGGCGCATAGCTCCGGGGAGCTCCGTATCCTTCTTCTTTCTTGACTTTTGTGGTCTATATCATTGCAAAAAGTCTACCTTATGTTAGGCAAGGAGAAACTGTGCCAGCACTGAAAACATCTCCCATCGTGTTTACATGTTGCAGAGAGCTCTGCAGAAGTTTATGCAGGAAGAAAAAGAAAGTTATTGAAAACACCTTCCAATCGAATGTTCATGTGTTTGGAAAAGGTAAGAGAGTGCTAAGGTACACTTTTGCATCAGTTTGCAAGCTGCGCACACAATCCCATTGTTGTGCAGCTTCATTCTCACCTTTCCGAAGCAGCCGCACTCTCCAGCTGCCGGAGGCGAAGAAGCGGCTTCTTCGCGCAAACGTGATTGTACCGGTCCCAGTGCACAAAGGTGCGGCGGCTTCTGCCGAAATGTGCCCGGGACCGGCGCATAGCTCCGGGGAACTCCGTATCCTTCGTCTTTAGCGTCTTTTGTGATCTACATCATTGCAGAAAGGTATTTCACTATGTCTAGCAAGGAGAAACTGTGCCAGCACAGAAAACATCTCCCATCGTGTTTTACATGTTGCAGAGAGCTCTGCAGAGTGTTTTGCAAGAAGAAAAAGAAAGTTGTCCAAAACACCTTCCAATCGAATGTTCATGTGTTTGGTTAAGGTAGGAAAGTGGTATGGTACTGTTTTCTATCAGTTTGCAAGCTGCGCACACAATCCCATTGTTGTGCAGCTTCATTCTTCACCTTTCGAAAGCAGCCGCTCTCTCCGGCTCCCGGAGACGAAGAGGCGGCTACTTCGCGCAAAGGCGATTGTACCAGTCCCAGTGCACTCCAGTGCGGCGGCTTCTGCCGAAATGTGCCCGGGACCGGCGCATAGCTCCGGGGAGCTCCGTATCCTTCTTCTTTCTTGACTTTTGTGGTCTATATCATTGCAAAAAGTCTACCTTATGTTAGGCAAGAAGAAACTGTGCCAGCACTGAAAACATCTCCCATCGTGTTTACATGTTGCAGAGAGCCATGCAGAGTGTTTTGCAAGAAGAAAAAGAAAGTTGTCCAAAACACCTTCCAATCGAATGTTCATGTGTTTGGAAAAGGTAGGAAAGTCGTGAGGTACGGTTTTCTTTCAGTTTGCAAGCTGCGCACACAATCCCAGTGTTGTGCAGCTTCATTCTCACCTTTCCGAAGCAGCCGCACTCTCCAGCTGCCGGAGGCGAAGAAGCGGCTTCTTTGAGCAAAGGCGATTGTGCCGGTCCCAGTGCACTCCAGTGCGGCGGCTACTGCCGAAATATGCCCGGCACCGGCGCATAGCTCCGGGGAGCTGCGTACCTTCGTCTTTAGCGCCTTTTGTGGTCTACATCATTGCAGAAAGGTTTTTCACTATGTCTGGCAAAGAGAAACTGTGCCAGCACAGAAAACATCACCCATCGTGTTTTACATGTTGCAGAGAGCTCTGCAGAGTGTTTTGCAAGAAGAAAAAGAAAGTTGTCCAAAACACCTTCCAATCGAATGTTCATGTGTTTGGGAAAGGTAAGAGAGTGGTAAGGTACTGTTTTCTATCAGTTTGCAAGCTGCGCACACAATCCCATTGTTGTGCAGCTTCATTCTTCACCTTTCGAAAGCCGCCGCTCTCTCCGGCTCCCGGAGACGAAGAGGCGGCTTCTTCGCGCAAAGGCGATTGTGCCGGTCCCAGTGCACAAAGGTGCGGCGGCTTCTGCCGAAATGTGCCCGGGACAGGCGCTTAGCTCCGAGGATATCCGTACATTCTTCTTTCTTGACTTTTGTAATCTACATCATTGCAGAAAGGTTTTTCATTATGTTAGGCCAAGAGAAACTGTGCCAGCACAGAAAACATCTCCCATCGTGTTTTACATGATGCAGAGAGCTCTGCAGAAGTTTATGCAGGAAGAAAAAGAAAGTTATTGAAAACACCTTCCAATCGAATGTTCATGTGTTTGGAAAAGGTAAGAGAGTGCTAAGGTACACTTTTGGATCAGTTTGCAAGCTGCGCACACAATCCCATTGTTGTGCAGCTTCATTCTCACCTTTCCGAAGCAGCCGCACTCTCCAGCTGCCGGAGGCGAAGAAGCGGCTTCTTCGCGCAAACGCGATTGTACCGGTCCCAGTGCACAAAGGTGCGGCGGCTTCTGCCGAAATGTGCCCGGGACCGGCGCATAGCTCCGGGGAACTCCGTATCCTTCGTCTTTAGCGTCTTTTGTGATCTACATCATTGCAGAAAGGTATTTCACTATGTCTAGCAAGGAGAAACTGTGCCAGCACAGAAAACATCTCCCATCGTGTTTTACATGTTGCAGAGAGCTCTGCAGAGTGTTTTGCAAGATGAAAAAGAAAGTTGTCCAAAACACTTTCCAATCGAATGTTCATGTGTTTGGTGAAGGTAGGAAAGTGGTATGGTACTGTTTTCTATCAGTTTGCAAGCTGCGCACACAATCCCTGTGTTGTGCAGTTTCATTCTTCACCTTTCGAAAGCCGCCGCTCTCTCCGGCTCCCGGAGACGAAGAGGCGGCTTCTTCGCGCAAAGGCGATTGTACCGGTCCCAGTGCACAAAGGTGCGGCGGCTTCTGCCGAAATGTGCCCGGGACCGGCGCATAGCTCCGGGGAGCTCCGTATCCTTCGTCTTTCGGGATTTTGTGGACCACATCATTACACAAAGGTTTTTCACTATGTCTGGCATGGAGAAACTGTGCCAGCACAGAAAACATCTCCCATCGTGTTTTACATGTTGCAGTAGGAAAGTAGTGAGGTACGGTTTTCTATCAGTTTGCAAGCTGCGCACACAATCCCAGTGTTGTGCAGCTTCATTCTCACCTTTCCGAAGCAGCCGCACTCTCCAGCTCCTGGAGACGAAGAAGCGGCTTCTTCGCGCAATAGCGATTGTGCCGGTTCCAGTGCACAAAGGTGCGGCGGCTACTGCCGAAATATGCCCGGGACCGGCGCATAGCTCCAGGAAGCTGCATACCTTCGTCTTTAGCGCCTTTTGTGGTCTACATCATTGCAGAAAGGTTTTCACTTTGTCTGGCAAAGAGAAACTGTGCCAACAGAGAAAACATCTCCCATCGTGTTTTACATGTTGCAGAGAGCTCTGCAGAAGTTTTTGCGCGAAGAAAAAGAAAGTTGTCCAAAACACCTTCCAATCGAATGTTCATGTGTTTGGAAAAGGTAGGAAAGTGGTAAGGTACTGTTTTCTATCAGTTTGCAAGCTGCGCACACAATCCCAGTGTTGTGCAGCTTCATTCTCACCTTTCCGAAGCAGCCGCACCCTCCAGCTGGCGGAGGCGAAGAAGCGGCTTCTTCGCGCAAAAGCGATTGTGCCGGTCCCAGTGCACTCCAGTGCGGCGGCTACTGCCGAAATATGCCCGGCACCGGCGCATAGCTCCGGGGAGCTCCGTATCCTTCTTCTTTCTTGACTTTTGTGGTCTACATCATTGCAGAAAGGTTTTTCACTATGTCTGGCAAAGAGAAACTGTGCCAGCACAGAAAACATCTCCCATCGTGTTTTACATGTTGCAGAAAGCTCTGCAGAAGTTTATGCACGAAGAAAAAGAAAGTTATTGAAAACAACTTCCAACCGAATATTCATGTGTTTGAAAAAGGTAAGAGAGTGGTAAGGTACACTTTTGGATCAGTTTGCAAGCTGCGCACACAATCCCAGTGTTGTGCAGCTTCATTCTCACCTTTCCGAAGCAGCCGCAATCTCCAGCTGCCGGAGGCGAAGAACCGGCTTCTTCGCGCAAAGGCGATTGTACCGGTCCCAGTGCACTCCAGTGCGGCAGCTTCTGCCGAAATGTGCCCGGGACCGGCGCATAGCTCCGGGGAACTCCGTACCTTCTTCTTTCTTGACTTTTGTGGTCTACATCATTGCAAAAAACTTTCCCACTATGTTAGGCAAGGAGAAACTGTGCCAGCACAGAAAACATCTCCCATCGTGGTTTTCATGTTGCAGAGAGCTCTGCAGAAGTTTATGCAGGAAGAAAAAGAGAGTTATTGAAAACAATTCCAACCGAATTTCATGTGTTTGGAAAAGGTAAGAGAGTGGTAAGGTAGACTTTTGGATCAGTTTGCAAGCTGCGCACACAATCCCATTGTTGTGCAGCTTCATTCTCGCCTTTCCGAAGCAGCCGCACTCTCCAGCTGCCGGAGGCGAAGAAGCGGCTTCTTCGCGCAAACGCGATTGTACCGGTCCCAGTGCACAAAGGTGCGGCGGCTTCTGCCGAAATGTGCCCGGGACCGGCGCTTACCTCCGGGGATATCCGTACATTCTTCTTTCTTGACTTTTGTAATCTACATCATTGCAAAAAGGTTTTTCACTATGTTAGGCAAGGAGAAACTGTGCCAGCACAGAAAACATCTCCCATCGTGTTTTACATGTTGCAGAGAGCTCTGCAGAGTGTTTTGCAAGAAGAAAAAAAGTTGTCCAAAACACCTTCCAATCGAATGTTCATGTGTTTGGTTAAGGTAGGAAAGTGGTATGGTACTGTTTTCTATCAGTTTGCAAGCTGCGCACACAATCCCATTTTTGTGCAGCTTCATTCTACACCTTTCGACACCCGCCGCTCTCTCCGGCTCCCGGAGACGAAGAGGCGGCTTCTTCGCGCAAAGGCGATTGTACCGGTCCCAGTGCACAAAGGTGCGGCGGCTTCTGCCACGATGTGCCCTGGACCGGCGCATAGCTCCGGGGAGCTCCGTATCCTTCTTCTTTCTTGACTTTTGTGGTCTACATAATTGCAAAAACTTTCCCACTATGTTAGGCAAGGAGTAACTGTGCCACCACAGAAAACATCTCCCATCGTGTTTTACATGATGCAGAGAGCTTTGCAGAGTGTTTTGCAAGAAGAAAAAGAAAGTTGTCCAAAACAACTTCCAATCGAATGTTCATGTGTTTGGAAAAGGTAGGAAAGTCGTGAGGTACGGTTTTCTATAATTTGCAAGCTGCGCACACAATCCCAAAGTTGTTCAGCTTCATTCTCACCTTTCCGAAGCAGCCGCACTCTCCAGCTGCCGGAGGCGAAGAAGCGGCTTCTTCGAGCAAAGGCGATTGTGCCGGTCCCAGTGCACTCCAGTGCGGCGGCTACTGCCGAAATATGCCCGGCACCGGAGCATAGCTCCGGGGAGCTGCGTACCTTCGTCTTTAGCGCCTTTTGTGGTCTACATCATTGCAGAAAGGTTTTTCACTATGTCTGGCAAAGAGAAACTGTGCCAGCACAGAAAACATCACCCATCGTGTTTTACATGTTGCAGAGAGCTCTGCAGAGTGTTTTGCAAGAAGAAAAAGAAAGTTGTCCAAAACACCTTCCAATCGAATGTTCATGTGTTTGGGAAAGGTAAGAGAGTGGTAAGGTACTGTTTTCTATCAGTTTGCAAGCTGCGCACACAATCCCTGTGTTGTGCAGCTTCATTCTTTACCTTTCGAAAGCAGCCGCTCTCTCCGGCTCCCGGAGATGAAGAGGCGGCTTCTTCGCGCAAAGGCGATTGTGCAGGTCCCAGTGCACTAAGTGGCGGCGGCTTCTGCCGAAATGTTGCCGGGACAGGCGCATAGCTCCGAGGATATCCGTACATTCTTCTTTCTTGACTTTTGTAATCTACATCATTGCAGAAAGGTTTTTCATTATGTTAGGCCAAGAGAAACTGTGCCAGCACAGAAAACATCTCCCATCGTGTTTTACATGATGCAGAGAGCTCTGCAGAAGTTTATGCAGGAAGAAAAAGAAAGTTATTGAAAACACCTTCCAATCGAATGTTCATGTGTTTGGAAAAGGTAAGAGAGTGCTAAGGTACACTTTTGCATCAGTTTGCAAGCTGCGCACACAACCCCAGTGTTGTGCAGCTTCATTCTTCACCTTTCCGAAGCAGCCGCACTCTCCAGCTGCCGGAGGTGAAGAAGCGGCTTCTTCGCGCAAAGGCGATTGTACCGGTCCCAGTGCACAAAGGTGCGGCGGCTTCTGCCGAAATGTGCCCGGGACAGGCGCATAGCTCCGGGGAGCTCCGTATCCTTCGTCTTTAGCGTCTTTTGTGATCTACATCATTGCAGAAAGGTTTTTCACTATGTTAGAAAGGAGAAACTGTGCCAGCACAGAAAACATCTCCCATCGTGTTTTACATGTTGCAGAGAGCTCTGCAGAGTGTTTTGCAAGAAGAAAAAGAATGTTGTCCAAACACCTTCCAATCGAATGTTCATTTGTTTGGTAAAGGTAGGAAAGTGGTATGGTACTGTTTTCTATCAGTTTGCAAGCTGCGCACACATACCCATTGATGTGCAGCTTCATTCTTCACCTTTCGAAAGCCGCCGCTCTCTCCGGCTCCCGGAGACGAAGAGGCGGCTACTTCGCGCAAAGGCGATTGTACCGATCCCAGTGCACAAAGGTGCGGCGGCTACTGCCGAAATGTGCCCGGGACCGGCGCATAGCTCCGGGGAGCTCCGTATCCTTCGTGTTTCGGGATTTTGTGGACCACATCATTACACAAAGGTTTTTCACTATGTCTGGCAAGGAGAAACTGTGCCAGCACAGAAAACATCTCCCATCGTGTTTTACATGTTGCAGAGAGCTCTGCAGAGTGTTTTGCAAGAAGAAAAAGAAAGTTGTCCAAAACACCTTCCAATCGAATGTTCATGTGTTTGGTAATGGTAGGAAAGTGGTATGACACTGTTTTCTATCATTTGCAAGCCGCGCACACAATCCCAGTGTTGTGCAGCTTCATTCTCACCTTTCCGAAGCAGCCGCACTCTCCAGCTGCCGGAGGCGAAGAAGCGGCTTCTTCCAGCAAAGGCGATTGTGCCGGTCCCAGTGCACTCCAGTGTGGCGGCTACTGCCGAAATATGCCCGGCACCGGCGCATAGCTCCGGGGAGCTGCGTACCTTCGTCTTTAGCGCCTTTTGTGGTCTACATCATTGCAGAAAGGTTTTTCACTATGTCTGGCAAAGAGAAACTGTGCCAGCACAGAAAACATCTCCCATCGTGTTTTACATGTTGCAGAGAGCTCTGCAGAGTGTTTTGCAAGAAGAAAAAGAAAGTTGTCCAAAACACCTTCCAATCGAATGTTCATGTGTTTGGTTAAGGTAGGAAAGTGGTATGGTACTGTTTTCTATCAGTTTGCAAGCTGCGCACACAATCCCATTGTTGTGCAGCTTCATTCTTCACCTTTCGAAAGCAGCCGCTCTCTCCGGCTCCCGGAGACGAAGAGGCGGCTACTTCGCGCAAAGGCGATTGTACCGGTCCCAGTGCATAAAGGTGCGGCGGCTTCTGCCGAAATGTGCCCCGGACCGGCGCATAGCTCCGGGGAGCTCCGTATCCTTCTTCTTTCTTGACTTTTGTGGTCTATATCATTGCAAAAAGTCTACCTTATGTTAGGCAAGAAGAAACTGTGCCAGCACTGAAAACATCTCCCATCGTGTTTACATGTTGCAGAGAGCCATGCAGAGTGTTTTGCAAGAAGAAAAAGAAAGTTGTCCAAAACACCTTCCAATCGAATGTTCATGTGTTTGGAAAAGGTAGGAAAGTCGTGAGGTACGGTTTTCTTTCAGTTTGCAAGCTGCGCACACAATCCCAGTGTTGTGCAGCTTCATTCTCACCTTTCCGAAGCAGCCGCACTCTCCAGCTGCCGGAGGCGAAGAAGCGGCTTCTTCGCGCAAAAGCGATTGTGCCGGTCCCAGTGCACTCCAGTGCGGCGGCTACTGCCGAAATATGCCCGGCACCGGCGCATAGCTCCGGGGAGCTGCGTACCTTCGTCTTTAGCGCCTTTTGTGGTCTACATCATTGCAGAAAGGTTTTTCACTATGTCTGGCAAAGAGAAACTGTGTCAGCACAGAAAACATCACCCATCGTGTTTTACATGTTGCAGAGAGCTCTGCAGAGTGTTTTGCAAGAAGAAAAAGAAAGTTGTCCAAAACACCTTCCAATCGAATGTTCATGTGTTTGGGAAAGGTAAGAGAGTGGTAAGGTACTGTTTTCTATCAGTTTGCAAGCTGCGCACACAATCCCATTGTTGTGCAGCTTCATTCTTCACCTTTCGAAAGCAGCCGCTCTCTCCGGCTCCCGGAGACGAAGAGGCGGCTTCTTCGCGCAAAGGCGATTGTGCCGGTCCCAGTGCACAAAGGTGCGGCGGCTTCTGCCGAAATGTGCCCGGGACAGGCGCTTAGCTCCGAGGATATCCGTACATTCTTCTTTCTTGACTTTTGTAATCTACATCATTGCAGAAAGGTTTTTCATTATGTTAGGCCAAGAGAAACTGTGCCAGCACAGAAAACATCTCCCATCGTGTTTTACATGATGCAGAGAGCTTTGCAGAAGTTTATGCAGGAAGAAAAAGAAAGTTATTGAAAACACCTTCCAATCGAATGTTCATGTGTTTGGAAAAGGTAAGAGAGTGCTAAGGTACACTTTTGCATCAGTTTGCAAGCTGCGCACACAATCCCATTGTTGTGCAGCTTCATTCTCACCTTTCCGAAGCAGCCGCACTCTCCAGCTGCCGGAGGCGAAGAAGCGGCTTCTTCGCGCAAACGCGATTGTACCGGTCCCAGTGCACTCCAGTGCGGCGGCTTCTGCCGAAATGTGCCCGGGACCGGCGCATAGCTCCGGGGAGCTCCGTATCCTTCGTCTTTAGCGTCTTTTGTGATCTACATCATTGCAGAAAGGTATTTCACTATGTCTAGCAAGGAGAAACTGTGCCAGCACAGAAAACATCTCCCATCGTGTTTTACATGTTGCAGAGAGCTCTGCAGAGTGTTTTGCAAGATGAAAAAGAAAGTTGTCCAAAACACTTTCCAATCGAATGTTCATGTGTTTGGTGAAGGTAGGAAAGTGGTATGGTACTGTTTTCTATCAGTTTGCAAGCTGCGCACACAATCCCTGTGTTGTGCAGTTTCATTCTTCACCTTTCGAAAGCCGCCGCTCTCTCCGGCTCCCGGAGACGAAGAGGCGGCTTCTTCGCGCAAAGGCGATTGTACCGGTCCCAGTGCACAAAGGTGCGGGGGCTTCTGCCAAAATGTGCCCGGGACCGGCGCATAGCTCCGGGGAGCTCCGTATCCTTCGTCTTTCGGGATTTTGTGGACCACATCATTACACAAAGGTTTTTCACTATGTCTGGCATGGAGAAACTGTGTCAGCACAGAAAACATCTCCCATCGTGTTTTACATGTTGCAGTAGGAAAGTAGTGAGGTACGGTTTTCTATCAGTTTGCAAGCTGCGCACACAATCCCAGTGTTGTGCAGCTTCATTCTCACCTTTCCGAAGCAGCCGCACTCTCCAGCTGCCGGAGGCGAAGAAGCGGCTTCTTCGCGCAATAGCGATTGTGCTGGTTCCAGTGCACAAAGGTGCGGCGGCTACTGCCGAAATATGCCCGGGACCGGCGCATAGCTCCAGGAAGCTGCATACCTTCGTCTTTAGCGCCTTTTGTGGTCTACATCATTGCAGAAAGGTTTTCACTTTGTCTGGCAAAGAGAAACTGTGCCAACAGAGAAAACATCTCCCATCGTGTTTTACATGTTGCAGAGAGCTCTGCAGAAGTTTTTGCGCGAAGAAAAAGAAAGTTGTCCAAAACACCTTCCAATCGAATGTTCATGTGTTTGGAAAAGGTAGGAAAGTGGTAAGGTACTGTTTTCTATCAGTTTGCAAGCTGCGCACACAATCCCATTGTTGTGCAGCTTCATTCTCACCTTTCCGAAGCAGCCGCACTCTCCAGCTGCCGGAGGCGAAGAAGCGGCTTCTTCGCGCAAAAGCGATTGTGCCGGTCCCAGTGCACTCCAGTGCGGCGGCTACTGCCGAAATATGCCCGGCACCGGCGCATAGCTCCGGGGAGCTCCGTATCCTTCTTCTTTCTTGACTTTTGTGGTCTACATCATTGCAGAAAGGTTTTTCACTATGTCTGGCAAAGAGAAACTGTGCCAGCACAGAAAACATCTCCCATCGTGTTTTACATGTTGCAGAAAGCTCTGCAGAAGTTTATGCACGAAGAAAAAGAAAGTTATTGAAAACAACTTCCAACCGAATATTCATGTGTTTGAAAAAGGTAAGAGAGTGGTAAGGTACACTTTTGGATCAGTTTGCAAGCTGCGCACACAATCCCAGTGTTGTGCAGCTTCATTCTCACCTTTCCGAAGCAGCCGCAATCTCCAGCTGCCGGAGGCGAAGAACCGGCTTCTTCGCGCAAAGGCGATTGTACCGGTCCCAGTGCACTCCAGTGCGGCAGCTTCTGCCGAAATGTGCCCGGGACCGGCGCATAGCTCCGGGGAACTCCGTACCTTCTTCTTTCTTGACTTTTGTGGTCTACATCATTGCAAAAAACTTTCCCACTATGTTAGGCATGGAGAAACTGTGCCAGCACAGAAAACATCTCCCATCGTGGTTTTCATGTTGCAGAGAGCTCTGCAGAAGTTTATGCAGGAAGAAAAAGAGAGTTATTGAAAACAATTCCAACCGAATTTCATGTGTTTGGAAAAGGTAAGAGAGTGGTAAGGTAGACTTTTGGATCAGTTTGCAAGCTGCGCACACAATCCCATTGTTGTGCAGCTTCATTCTCGCCTTTCCGAAGCAGCCGCACTCTCCAGCTGCCGGAGGCGGAGAAGCGGCTTCTTCGCGCAAACGCGATTGTACCGGTCCCAGTGCACAAAGGTGCGGCGGCTTCTGCCGAAATGTGCCCGGGACCGGCGCTTACCTCCGGGGATATCCGTACATTCTTCTTTCTTGACTTTTGTAATCTACATCATTGCAAAAAGGTTTTTCACTATGTTAGGCAAGGAGAAACTGTGCCAGCACAGAAAACATCTCCCATCGTGTTTTACATGTTGCAGAGAGCTCTGCAGAGTGTTTTGCAAGAAGAAAAAAAGTTGTCCAAAACACCTTCCAATCGAATGTTCATGTGTTTGGTTAAGGTAGGAAAGTGGTATGGTACTGTTTTCTATCAGTTTGCAAG
This sequence comes from Zonotrichia albicollis, assembly GCF_047830755.1. NCBI lineage: Eukaryota > Metazoa > Chordata > Aves > Passeriformes > Passerellidae > Zonotrichia > Zonotrichia albicollis. The sequence goes on from NC_133823.1 coordinate 8,876,518, forward strand.
CTGCGCACACAATCCCATTGTTGTGCAGCTTCATTCTTCACCTTTCGACACCCGCCGCTCTCTCCGGCTCCCGGAGACGAAGAGGCGGCTTCTTCGCGCAAAGGCGATTGTACCGGTCCCAGTGCACAAAGGTGCGGCAACTTGTGCCACGATGTGCCCTGGACCGGCGCATAGCTCCGGGGAGCTCCGTATCCTTCTTCTTTCTTGACTTTTGTGGTCTACATAATTGCAAAAACTTTCCCACTATGTTAGGCAAGGAGTAACTGTGCCACCACAGAAAACATCTCCCATCGTGTTTTACATGATGCAGAGAGCTTTGCAGAGTGTTTTGCAAGAAGAAAAAGAAAGTTGTCCAAAACAACTTCCAATCGAATGTTCATGTGTTTGGAAAAGGTAGGAAAGTCGTGAGGTACGGTTTTCTATAATTTGCAAGCTGCGCACACAATCCCAAAGTTGTTCAGCTTCATTCTCACCTTTCCGAAGCAGCCGCACTCTCCAGCTGCCGGAGGCGAAGAAGCGGCTTCTTCGAGCAAAGGCGATTGTGCCGGTCCCAGTGCACTCCAGTGCGGCGGCTACTGCCGAAATATGCCCGGCACCGGAGCATAGCTCCGGGGAGCTGCGTACCTTCGTCTTTAGCGCCTTTTGTGGTCTACATCATTGCAGAAAGGTTTTTCACTATGTCTGGCAAAGAGAAACTGTGCCAGCACAGAAAACATCTCCCATCGTGTTTTACGTTGCAGAGAGGTCTGCAGAGTGTTTTGCAAGAAGAAAAAGAAAGTTGTCCAAAACACCTTCCAATCGAATGTTCATGTGTTTGGTTAAGGTAGGAAAGTGGTATGGTACTGTTTTCTATCAGTTTGCAAGCTGCGCACACAATCCCTGTGTTGTGCAGCTTCATTCTTCACCTTTCGAAATCAGCCGCTCTCTCCGGCTCCCGGAGACGAAGAGGCGGCTTCTTCGCGCAAAGGCGATTGTGCAGGTCCCAGTGCACTAAGTGGCGGCGGCTTCTGCCGAAATGTTGCCGGGACAGGCGCTTAGCTCCGAGGATATCCGTACATTCTTCTTTCTTGACTTTTGTAATCTACATCATTGCAGAAAGGTTTTTCATTATGTTAGGCCAAGAGAAACTGTGCCAGCACAGAAAACATCTCCCATCGTGTTTTACATGTTGCAGAGAGCTCTGCAGAAGTTTATGCAGGAAGAAAAAGAAAGTTATTGAAAACACCTTCCAATCGAATGTTCATGTGTTTGGAAAAGGTAAGAGAGTGCTAAGGTACACTTTTGGATCAGTTTGCAAGCTGCGCACACAATCCCATTGTTGTGCAGCTTCATTCTTCACCTTTCCGAAGCAGCCGCACTCTCCAGCTGCCGGAGGCGAAGAAGCGGCTTCTTCGCGCAAAGGCGATTGTACCGGTCCCAGTGCACAAAGGTGCGGCGGCTTCTGCCGAAATGTGCCCGGGACAGGCGCATAGCTCCGGGGAGCTCCGTATCCTTCGTCTTTAGCGTCTTTTGTGATCTACATCATTGCAGAAAGGTTTTTCACTTTTAGAAAGGAGAAACTGTGCCAGCACAGAAAACATCTCCCATCGTGTTTTACATGTTGCAGAGAGCTCTGCAGAGTGTTTTGCAAGAAGAAAAAGAATGTTGTCCAAACACCTTCCAATCGAATGTTCATTTGTTTGGTAAAGGTAGGAAAGTGGTATGACACTGTTTTCTATCAGTTTGCAAGCTGCGCACACATACCCATTGATGTGCAGCTTCATTCTTCACCTTTCGAAAGCCGCCGCTCTCTCCGGCTCCCGGAGACGAAGAGGCGGCTACTTCGCGCAAAGGCGATTGTACCGGTCCCAGTGCACAAAGGTGCGGCGGCTACTGCCGAAATGTGCCCGGGACCGGCGCATAGCTCCGGGGAGCTCCGTATCCTTCGTGTTTCGGGATTTTGTGGATCACATCATTACACAAAGGTTTTTCACTATGTCTGGCAAGGAGAAACTGTGCCAGCACAGAAAACATCTCCCATCGTGTTTTACATGTTGCAGAGAGCTCTGCAGAGTGTTTTGCAAGAAGAAAAAGAAAGTTGTCCAAAACACCTTCCAATCGAATGTTCATGTGTTTGGTAATGGTAGGAAAGTTGTATGACACTGTTTTCTATCATTTGCAAGCCGCGCACACAATCCCAGTGTTGTGCAGCTTCATTCTCACCTTTCGAAAGCAGCCGCTCTCTCCGGCTCCCGGAGACGAAGAGACGGCTTCTTCGCGCAAAGGCGATTGTGCCGGTCCCAGTGCACTCCAGTGCGGCAGCTTCTGCCGAAATGTGCCCGGGACCGGCGCATAGCTCCGGGGAGCTCCGTATCCTTCGTCTTTAGCGTCTTTTGTGATCTACATCATTGCAGAAAGGTATTTCACTATGTCTAGCAAGGAGAAACTGTGCCAGCACAGAAAACATCTCCCATCGTGTTTTACATGTTGCAGAGAGCTCTGCAGAGTGTTTTGCTAGAAGAAAAAGAAAGTTGTCCAAAACACCTTCCAATCGAATGTTCATGTGTTTGGTTAAGGTAGGAAAGTGGTATGGTACTGTTTTCTATCAGTTTGCAAGCTGCGCACACAATCCCATTGTTGTGCAGCTTCATTCTTCACCTTTCGAAAGCAGCCGCTCTCTCCGGCTCCCGGAGACGAAGAGGCGGCTACTTCGCGCAAAGGCGATTGTACCGGTCCCAGTGCATAAAGGTGCGGCGGCTTCTGCCGAAATGTGCCCCGGACCGGCGCATAGCTCCGGGGAGCTCCGTATCCTTCTTCTTTCTTGACTTTTGTGGTCTATATCATTGCAAAAAGTCTACCTTATGTTAGGCAAGAAGAAACTGTGCCAGCACTGAAAACATCTCCCATCGTGTTTACATGTTGCAGAGAGCCATGCAGAGTGTTTTGCAAGAAGAAAAAGAAAGTTGTCCAAAACACCTTCCAATCGAATGTTCATGTGTTTGGAAAAGGTAGGAAAGTCGTGAGGTACGGTTTTCTTTCAGTTTGCAAGCTGCGCACACAATCCCAGTGTTGTGCAGCTTCATTCTCACCTTTCCGAAGCAGCCGCACTCTCCAGCTGCCGGAGGCGAAGAAGCGGCTTCTTTGAGCAAAGGCGATTGTGCCGGTCCCAGTGCACTCCAGTGCGGCGGCTACTGCCGAAATATGCCCGGCACCGGCGCATAGCTCCGGGGAGCTGCGTACCTTCGTCTTTAGCGCCTTTTGTGGTCTACATCATTGCAGAAAGGTTTTTCACTATGTCTGGCAAAGAGAAACTGTGCCAGCACAGAAAACATCACCCATCGTGTTTTACATGTTGCAGAGAGCTCTGCAGAGTGTTTTGCAAGAAGAAAAAGAAAGTTGTCCAAAACACCTTCCAATCGAATGTTCATGTGTTTGGGAAAGGTAAGAGAGTGGTAAGGTACTGTTTTCTATCAGTTTGCAAGCTGCGCACACAATCCCATTGTTGTGCAGCTTCATTCTTCACCTTTCGAAAGCAGCCGCTCTCTCCGGCTCCCGGAGACGAAGAGGCGGCTTCTTCGCGCAAAGGCGATTGTGCCGGTCCCAGTGCACAAAGGTGCGGCGGCTTCTGCCGAAATGTGCCCGGGACAGGCGCTTAGCTCCGAGGATATCCGTACATTCTTCTTTCTTGACTTTTGTAATCTACATCATTGCAGAAAGGTTTTTCATTATGTTAGGCCAAGAGAAACTGTGCCAGCACAGAAAACATCTCCCATCGTGTTTTACATGATGCAGAGAGCTTTGCAGAAGTTTATGCAGGAAGAAAAAGAAAGTTATTGAAAACACCTTCCAATCGAATGTTCATGTGTTTGGAAAAGGTAAGAGAGTGCTAAGGTACACTTTTGCATCAGTTTGCAAGCTGCGCACACAATCCCATTGTTGTGCAGCTTCATTCTCACCTTTCCGAAGCAGCCGCACTCTCCAGCTGCCGGAGGCGAAGAAGCGGCTTCTTCGCGCAAACGCGATTGTACCGGTCCCAGTGCACTCCAGTGCGGCGGCTTCTGCCGAAATGTGCCCGGGACCGGCGCATAGCTCCGGGGAGCTCCGTATCCTTCGTCTTTAGCGTCTTTTGTGATCTACATCATTGCAGAAAGGTATTTCACTATGTCTAGCAAGGAGAAACTGTGCCAGCACAGAAAACATCTCCCATCGTGTTTTACATGTTGCAGAGAGCTCTGCAGAGTGTTTTGCAAGATGAAAAAGAAAGTTGTCCAAAACACTTTCCAATCGAATGTTCATGTGTTTGGTGAAGGTAGGAAAGTGGTATGGTACTGTTTTCTATCAGTTTGCAAGCTGCGCACACAATCCCTGTGTTGTGCAGTTTCATTCTTCACCTTTCGAAAGCCGCCGCTCTCTCCGGCTCCCGGAGACGAAGAGGCGGCTTCTTCGCGCAAAGGCGATTGTACCGGTCCCAGTGCACAAAGGTGCGGGGGCTTCTGCCAAAATGTGCCCGGGACCGGCGCATAGCTCCGGGGAGCTCCGTATCCTTCGTCTTTCGGGATTTTGTGGACCACATCATTACACAAAGGTTTTTCACTATGTCTGGCATGGAGAAACTGTGTCAGCACAGAAAACATCTCCCATCGTGTTTTACATGTTGCAGTAGGAAAGTAGTGAGGTACGGTTTTCTATCAGTTTGCAAGCTGCGCACACAATCCCAGTGTTGTGCAGCTTCATTCTCACCTTTCCGAAGCAGCCGCACTCTCCAGCTGCCGGAGGCGAAGAAGCGGCTTCTTCGCGCAATAGCGATTGTGCCGGTTCCAGTGCACAAAGGTGCGGCGGCTACTGCCGAAATATGCCCGGGACCGGCGCATAGCTCCAGGAAGCTGCATACCTTCGTCTTTAGCGCCTTTTGTGGTCTACATCATTGCAGAAAGGTTTTCACTTTGTCTGGCAAAGAGAAACTGTGCCAACAGAGAAAACATCTCCCATCGTGTTTTACATGTTGCAGAGAGCTCTGCAGAAGTTTTTGCGCGAAGAAAAAGAAAGTTGTCCAAAACACCTTCCAATCGAATGTTCATGTGTTTGGAAAAGGTAGGAAAGTGGTAAGGTACTGTTTTCTATCAGTTTGCAAGCTGCGCACACAATCCCATTGTTGTGCAGCTTCATTCTCACCTTTCCGAAGCAGCCGCACTCTCCAGCTGCCGGAGGCGAAGAAGCGGCTTCTTCGCGCAAAAGCGATTGTGCCGGTCCCAGTGCACTCCAGTGCGGCGGCTACTGCCGAAATATGCCCGGCACCGGCGCATAGCTCCGGGGAGCTCCGTATCCTTCTTCTTTCTTGACTTTTGTGGTCTACATCATTGCAGAAAGGTTTTTCACTATGTCTGGCAAAGAGAAACTGTGCCAGCACAGAAAACATCTCCCATCGTGTTTTACATGTTGCAGAAAGCTCTGCAGAAGTTTATGCACGAAGAAAAAGAAAGTTATTGAAAACAACTTCCAACCGAATATTCATGTGTTTGAAAAAGGTAAGAGAGTGGTAAGGTACACTTTTGGATCAGTTTGCAAGCTGCGCACACAATCCCAGTGTTGTGCAGCTTCATTCTCACCTTTCCGAAGCAGCCGCAATCTCCAGCTGCCGGAGGCGAAGAACCGGCTTCTTCGCGCAAAGGCGATTGTACCGGTCCCAGTGCACTCCAGTGCGGCAGCTTCTGCCGAAATGTGCCCGGGACCGGCGCATAGCTCCGGGGAACTCCGTACCTTCTTCTTTCTTGACTTTTGTGGTCTACATCATTGCAAAAAACTTTCCCACTATGTTAGGCATGGAGAAACTGTGCCAGCACAGAAAACATCTCCCATCGTGGTTTTCATGTTGCAGAGAGCTCTGCAGAAGTTTATGCAGGAAGAAAAAGAGAGTTATTGAAAACAATTCCAACCGAATTTCATGTGTTTGGAAAAGGTAAGAGAGTGGTAAGGTAGACTTTTGGATCAGTTTGCAAGCTGCGCACACAATCCCATTGTTGTGCAGCTTCATTCTCGCCTTTCCGAAGCAGCCGCACTCTCCAGCTGCCGGAGGCGAAGAAGCGGCTTCTTCGCGCAAAGGCGATTGTACCGGTCCCAGTGCACAAAGGTGCGGCGGCTTCTGCCGAAATGTGCCCGGGACCGGCGCTTACCTCCGGGGATATCCGTACATTCTTCTTTCTTGACTTTTGTAATCTACATCATTGCAAAAAGGTTTTTCACTATGTTAGGCAAGGAGAAACTGTGCCAGCACAGAAAACATCTCCCATCGTGTTTTACATGTTGCAGAGAGCTCTGCAGAGTGTTTTGCAAGAAGAAAAAAAGTTGTCCAAAACACCTTCCAATCGAAAGTTCATGTGTTTGGTTAAGGTAGGAAAGTGGTATGGTACTGTTTTCTATCAGTTTGCAAGCTGCGCACACAATCCCATTGTTGTGCAGCTTCATTCTTCACCTTTCGACACCCGCCGCTCTCTCCGGCTCCCGGAGACGAAGAGGCGGCTTCTTCGCGCAAAGGCGATTGTACCGGTCCCAGTGCACAAAGGTGCGGCAACTTGTGCCACGATGTGCCCTGGACCGGCGCATAGCTCCGGGGAGCTCCGTATCCTTCTTCTTTCTTGACTTTTGTGGTCTACATAATTGCAAAAACTTTCCCACTATGTTAGGCAAGGAGTAACTGTGCCACCACAGAAAACATCTCCCATCGTGTTTTACATGATGCAGAGAGCTTTGCAGAGTGTTTTGCAAGAAGAAAAAGAAAGTTGTCCAAAACAACTTCCAATCGAATGTTCATGTGTTTGGAAAAGGTAGGAAAGTCGTGAGGTACGGTTTTCTATAATTTGCAAGCTGCGCACACAATCCCAAAGTTGTTCAGCTTCATTCTCACCTTTCCGAAGCAGCCGCACTCTCCAGCTGCCGGAGGCGAAGAAGCGGCTTCTTCGAGCAAAGGCGATTGTGCCGGTCCCAGTGCACTCCAGTGCGGCGGCTACTGCCGAAATATGCCCGGCACCGGAGCATAGCTCCGGGGAGCTGCGTACCTTCGTCTTTAGCGCCTTTTGTGGTCTACATCATTGCAGAAAGGTTTTTCACTATGTCTGGCAAAGAGAAACTGTGCCAGCACAGAAAACATCTCCCATCGTGTTTACATGTTGCAGAGAGCCATGCAGAGTGTTTTGCAAGAAGAAAAAGAAAGTTGTCCAAAACACCTTCCAATCGAATGTTCATGTGTTTGGAAAAGGTAGGAAAGTCGTGAGGTACGGTTTTCTTTCAGTTTGCAAGCTGCGCACACAATCCCAGTGTTGTGCAGCTTCATTCTCACCTTTCCGAAGCAGCCGCACTCTCCAGCTGCCGGAGGCGAAGAAGCGGCTTCTTTGAGCAAAGGCGATTGTGCCGGTCCCAGTGCACTCCAGTGCGGCGGCTACTGCCGAAATATGCCCGGCACCGGCGCATAGCTCCGGGGAGCTGCGTACCTTCGTCTTTAGCGCCTTTTGTGGTCTACATCATTGCAGAAAGGTTTTTCACTATGTCTGGCAAAGAGAAACTGTGCCAGCACAGAAAACATCACCCATCGTGTTTTACATGTTGCAGAGAGCTCTGCAGAGTGTTTTGCAAGAAGAAAAAGAAAGTTGTCCAAAACACCTTCCAATCGAATGTTCATGTGTTTGGGAAAGGTAAGAGAGTGGTAAGGTACTGTTTTCTATCAGTTTGCAAGCTGCGCACACAATCCCATTGTTGTGCAGTTTCATTCTTCACCTTTCGAAAGCAGCCGCTCTCTCCGGCTCCCGGAGACGAAGAGGCGGCTTCTTCGCGCAAAGGCGATTGTGCCGGTCCCAGTGCACAAAGGTGCGGCGGCTTCTGCCGAAATGTGCCCGGGACAGGCGCTTAGCTCCGAGGATATCCGTACATTCTTCTTTCTTGACTTTTGTAATCTACATCATTGCAGAAAGGTTTTTCATTATGTTAGGCCAAGAGAAACTGTGCCAGCACAGAAAACATCTCCCATCGTGTTTTACATGATGCAGAGAGCTTTGCAGAAGTTTATGCAGGAAGAAAAAGAAAGTTATTGAAAACACCTTCCAATCGAATGTTCATGTGTTTGGAAAAGGTAAGAGAGTGCTAAGGTACACTTTTGCATCAGTTTGCAAGCTGCGCACACAATCCCATTGTTGTGCAGCTTCATTCTCACCTTTCCGAAGCAGCCGCACTCTCCAGCTGCCGGAGGCGAAGAAGCGGCTTCTTCGCGCAAACGCGATTGTACCGGTCCCAGTGCACTCCAGTGCGGCGGCTTCTGCCGAAATGTGCCCGGGACCGGCGCATAGCTCCGGGGAGCTCCGTATCCTTCGTCTTTAGCGTCTTTTGTGATCTACATCATTGCAGAAAGGTATTTCACTATGTCTAGCAAGGAGAAACTGTGCCAGCACAGAAAACATCTCCCATCGTGTTTTACATGTTGCAGAGAGCTCTGCAGAGTGTTTTGCAAGATGAAAAAGAAAGTTGTCCAAAACACTTTCCAATCGAATGTTCATGTGTTTGGTGAAGGTAGGAAAGTGGTATGGTACTGTTTTCTATCAGTTTGCAAGCTGCGCACACAATCCCTGTGTTGTGCAGTTTCATTCTTCACCTTTCGAAAGCCGCCGCTCTCTCCGGCTCCCGGAGACGAAGAGGCGGCTTCTTCGCGCAAAGGCGATTGTACCGGTCCCAGTGCACAAAGGTGCGGGGGCTTCTGCCAAAATGTGCCCGGGACCGGCGCATAGCTCCGGGGAGCTCCGTATCCTTCGTCTTTCGGGATTTTGTGGACCACATCATTACACAAAGGTTTTTCACTATGTCTGGCATGGAGAAACTGTGTCAGCACAGAAAACATCTCCCATCGTGTTTTACATGTTGCAGTAGGAAAGTAGTGAGGTACGGTTTTCTATCAGTTTGCAAGCTGCGCACACAATCCCAGTGTTGTGCAGCTTCATTCTCACCTTTCCGAAGCAGCCGCACTCTCCAGCTGCCGGAGGCGAAGAAGCGGCTTCTTCGCGCAATAGCGATTGTGCCGGTTCCAGTGCACAAAGGTGCGGCGGCTACTGCCGAAATATGCCCGGGACCGGCGCATAGCTCCAGGAAGCTGCATACCTTCGTCTTTAGCGCCTTTTGTGGTCTACATCATTGCAGAAAGGTTTTCACTTTGTCTGGCAAAGAGAAACTGTGCCAACAGAGAAAACATCTCCCATCGTGTTTTACATGTTGCAGAGAGCTCTGCAGAAGTTTTTGCGCGAAGAAAAAGAAAGTTGTCCAAAACACCTTCCAATCGAATGTTCATGTGTTTGGAAAAGGTAGGAAAGTGGTAAGGTACTGTTTTCTATCAGTTTGCAAGCTGCGCACACAATCCCATTGTTGTGCAGCTTCATTCTCACCTTTCCGAAGCAGCCGCACTCTCCAGCTGCCGGAGGCGAAGAAGCGGCTTCTTCGCGCAAAAGCGATTGTGCCGGTCCCAGTGCACTCCAGTGCGGCGGCTACTGCCGAAATATGCCCGGCACCGGCGCATAGCTCCGGGGAGCTCCGTATCCTTCTTCTTTCTTGACTTTTGTGGTCTACATCATTGCAGAAAGGTTTTTCACTATGTCTGGCAAAGAGAAACTGTGCCAGCACAGAAAACATCTCCCATCGTGTTTTACATGTTGCAGAAAGCTCTGCAGAAGTTTATGCACGAAGAAAAAGAAAGTTATTGAAAACAACTTCCAACCGAATATTCATGTGTTTGAAAAAGGTAAGAGAGTGGTAAGGTACACTTTTGGATCAGTTTGCAAGCTGCGCACACAATCCCAGTGTTGTGCAGCTTCATTCTCACCTTTCCGAAGCAGCCGCAATCTCCAGCTGCCGGAGGCGAAGAACCGGCTTCTTCGCGCAAAGGCGATTGTACCGGTCCCAGTGCACTCCAGTGCGGCAGCTTCTGCCGAAATGTGCCCGGGACCGGCGCATAGCTCCGGGGAACTCCGTACCTTCTTCTTTCTTGACTTTTGTGGTCTACATCATTGCAAAAAACTTTCCCACTATGTTAGGCATGGAGAAACTGTGCCAGCACAGAAAACATCTCCCATCGTGGTTTTCATGTTGCAGAGAGCTCTGCAGAAGTTTATGCAGGAAGAAAAAGAGAGTTATTGAAAACAATTCCAACCGAATTTCATGTGTTTGGAAAAGGTAAGAGAGTGGTAAGGTAGACTTTTGGATCAGTTTGCAAGCTGCGCACACAATCCCATTGTTGTGCAGCTTCATTCTCGCCTTTCCGAAGCAGCCGCACTCTCCAGCTGCCGGAGGCGAAGAAGCGGCTTCTTCGCGCAAACGCGATTGTACCGGTCCCAGTGCACAAAGGTGCGGCGGCTTCTGCCGAAATGTGCCCGGGACCGGCGCTTACCTCCGGGGATATCCGTACATTCTTCTTTCTTGACTTTTGTAATCTACATCATTGCAAAAAGGTTTTTCACTATGTTAGGCAAGGAGAAACTGTGCCAGCACAGAAAACATCTCCCATCGTGTTTTACATGTTGCAGAGAGCTCTGCAGAGTGTTTTGCAAGAAGAAAAAAAGTTGTCCAAAACACCTTCCAATCGAATGTTCATGTGTTTGGTTAAGGTAGGAAAGTGGTATGGTACTGTTTTCTATCAGTTTGCAAGCTGCGCACACAATCCCATTGTTGTGCAGCTTCATTCTTCACCTTTCGACACCCGCCGCTCTCTCCGGCTCCCGGAGACGAAGAGGCGGCTTCTTCGCGCAAAGGCGATTGTACCGGTCCCAGTGCACAAAGGTGCGGCAACTTGTGCCACGATGTGCCCTGGACCGGCGCATAGCTCCGGGGAGCTCCGTATCCTTCTTCTTTCTTGACTTTTGTGGTCTACATAATTGCAAAAACTTTCCCACTATGTTAGGCAAGGAGTAACTGTGCCACCACAGAAAACATCTCCCATCGTGTTTTAAATGATGCAGAGAGCTTTGCAGAGTGTTTTGCAAGAAGAAAAAGAAAGTTGTCCAAAACAACTTCCAATCGAATGTTCATGTGTTTGGAAAAGGTAGGAAAGTCGTGAGGTACGGTTTTCTATAATTTGCAAGCTGCGCACACAATCCCAAAGTTGTTCAGCTTCATTCTCACCTTTCCGAAGCAGCCGCACTCTCCAGCTGCCGGAGGCGAAGAAGCGGCTTCTTCGAGCAAAGGCGATTGTGCCGGTCCCAGTGCACTCCAGTGCGGCGGCTACTGCCGAAATATGCCCGGCACCGGAGCATAGCTCCGGGGAGCTGCGTACCTTCGTCTTTAGCGCCTTTTGTGGTCTACATCATTGCAGAAAGGTTTTTCACTATGTCTGGCAAAGAGAAACTGTGCCAGCACAGAAAACATCTCCCATCGTGTTTTACGTTGCAGAGAGGTCTGCAGAGTGTTTTGCAAGAAGAAAAAGAAAGTTGTCCAAAACACCTTCCAATCGAATGTTCATGTGTTTGGTTAAGGTAGGAAAGTGGTATGGTACTGTTTTCTATCAGTTTGCAAGCTGCGCACACAATCCCTGTGTTGTGCAGCTTCATTCTTCACCTTTCGAAATCAGCCGCTCTCTCCGGCTCCCGGAGACGAAGAGGCGGCTTCTTCGCGCAAAGGCGATTGTGCAGGTCCCAGTGCACTAAGTGGCGGCGGCTTCTGCCGAAATGTTGCCGGGACAGGCGCTTAGCTCCGAGGATATCCGTACATTCTTCTTTCTTGACTTTTGTAATCTACATCATTGCAGAAAGGTTTTTCATTATGTTAGGCCAAGAGAAACTGTGCCAGCACAGAAAACATCTCCCATCGTGTTTTACATGTTGCAGAGAGCTCTGCAGAAGTTTATGCAGGAAGAAAAAGAAAGTTATTGAAAACACCTTCCAATCGAATGTTCATGTGTTTGGAAAAGGTAAGAGAGTGCTAAGGTACACTTTTGGATCAGTTTGCAAGCTGCGCACACAATCCCATTGTTGTGCAGCTTCATTCTTCACCTTTCCGAAGCAGCCGCACTCTCCAGCTGCCGGAGGCGAAGAAGCGGCTTCTTCGCGCAAAGGCGATTGTACCGGTCCCAGTGCACAAAGGTGCGGCGGCTTCTGCCGAAATGTGCCCGGGACAGGCGCATAGCTCCGGGGAGCTCCGTATCCTTCGTCTTTAGCGTCTTTTGTGATCTACATCATTGCAGAAAGGTTTTTCACTTTTAGAAAGGAGAAACTGTGCCAGCACAGAAAACATCTCCCATCGTGTTTTACATGTTGCAGAGAGCTCTGCAGAGTGTTTTGCAAGAAGAAAAAGAATGTTGTCCAAACACCTTCCAATCGAATGTTCATTTGTTTGGTAAAGGTAGGAAAGTGGTATGGTACTGTTTTCTATCAGTTTGCAAGCTGCGCACACATACCCATTGATGTGCAGCTTCATTCTTCACCTTTCGAAAGCCGCCGCTCTCTCCGGCTCCCGGAGACGAAGAGGCGGCTACTTCGCGCAAAGGCGATTGTACCGGTCCCAGTGCACAAAGGTGCGGCGGCTACTGCCGAAATGTGCCCGGGACCGGCGCATAGCTCCGGGGAGCTCCGTATCCTTCGTGTTTCGGGATTTTGTGGATCACATCATTACACAAAGGTTTTTCACTATGTCTGGCAAGGAGAAACTGTGCCAGCACATAAAACATCTCCCATCGTGTTTTACATGTTGCAGAGAGCTCTGCAGAGTGTTTTGCAAGAAGAAAAAGAAAGTTGTCCAAAACACCTTCCAATCGAATGTTCATGTGTTTGGTAATGGTAGGAAAGTTGTATGACACTGTTTTCTATCATTTGCAAGCCGCGCACACAATCCCAGTGTTGTGCAGCTTCATTCTCACCTTTCGAAAGCAGCCGCTCTCTCCGGCTCCCGGAGACGAAGAGACGGCTTCTTCGCGCAAAGGCGATTGTGCCGGTCCCAGTGCACTCCAGTGCGGCAGCTTCTGCCGAAATGTGCCCGGGACCGGCGCATAGCTCCGGGGAGCTCCGTATCCTTCGTCTTTAGCGTCTTTTGTGATCTACATCATTGCAGAAAGGTATTTCACTATGTCTAGCAAGGAGAAACTGTGCCAGCACAGAAAACATCTCCCATCGTGTTTTACATGTTGCAGAGAGCTCTGCAGAGTGTTTTGCAAGAAGAAAAAGAAAGTTGTCCAAAACACCTTCCAATCGAATGTTCATGTGTTTGGTAATGGTAGGAAAGTGGTATGACACTGTTTTCTATCATTTGCAAGCTGCGCACACAATCCCATTGTTGTGCAGCTTCATTCTTCACCTTTCGAAAGCAGCCGCTCTCTCCGGCTCCCGGAGACGAAGAGGCGGCTACTTCGCGCAAAGGCGATTGTACCGGTCCCAGTGCACAAAGGTGCGGCGGCTTCTGCCGAAATGTGCCCGGGACCGGCGCATAGCTCCGGGGAGCTCCGTATCCTTCTTCTTTCTTGACTTTTGTGGTCTATATCATTGCAAAAAGTCTACCTTATGTTAGGCAAGGAGAAACTGTGCCAGCACTGAAAACATCTCCCATCGTGTTTACATGTTGCAGAGAGCTCTGCAGAAGTTTATGCAGGAAGAAAAAGAAAGTTATTGAAAACACCTTCCAATCGAATGTTCATGTGTTTGGAAAAGGTAAGAGAGTGCTAAGGTACACTTTTGGATCAGTTTGCAAGCTGCGCACACAATCCCATTGTTGTGCAGCTTCATTCTCACCTTTCCGAAGCAGCCGCACTCTCCAGCTGCCGGAGGCGAAGAAGCGGCTTCTTCGCGCAAACGCTATTGTACCGGTCCCAGTGCACTCCAGTGCGGCGGCTTCTGCCGAAATGTGCCCGGGACCGGCGCATAGCTCCGGGGAGCTCCGTATCCTTCGTCTTTAGCGTCTTTTGTGATCTACATCATTGCAGAAAGGTATTTCACTATGTCTAGCAAGGAGAAACTGTGCCAGCACAGAAAACATCTCCCATCGTGTTTTACATGTTGCAGAGAGCTCTGCAGAGTGTTTTGCAAGATGAAAAAGAAAGTTGTCAAAAACACTTTCCAATCGAATGTTCATGTGTTTGGTGAAGGTAGGAAAGTGGTATGGTACTGTTTTCTATCAGTTTGCAAGCTGCGCACACAATCCCTGTGTTGTGCAGTTTCATTCTTCACCTCTCGAAAGCCGCCGCTCTCTCCGGCTCCCGGAGACGAAGAGGCGGCTTCTTCGCGCAAAGGCGATTGTACCGGTCCCAGTGCACAAAGGTGCGGCGGCTACTGCCGAAATGTGCCCGGGTCCGGCGCATAGCTCCGGGGAGCTCCGTATCCTTCGTCTTTCGGGATTTTGTGGACCACATCATTACACAAAGGTTTTTCACTATGTCTGGCATGGAGAAACTGTGTCAGCACAGAAAACATCTCCCATCGTGTTTTACATGTTGCAGTAGGAAAGTAGTGAGGTACGGTTTTCTATCAGTTTGCAAGCTGCGCACACAATCCCAGTGTTGTGCAGCTTCATTCTCACCTTTCCGAAGCAGCCGCACTCTCCAGCTGCCGGAGGCGAAGAAGCGGCTTCTTCGCGCAATAGCGATTGTGCCGGTTCCAGTGCACAAAGGTGCGGCGGCTACTGCCGAAATATGCCCGGGACCGGCGCATAGCTCCAGGAAGCTGCATACCTTCGTCTTTAGCGCCTTTTGTGGTCTACATCATTGCAGAAAGGTTTTCACTTTGTCTGGCAAAGAGAAACTGTGCCAGCACAGAAAACATCTCCCATCGTGTTTTACATGTTGCAGAGAGCTCTGCAGAGTGTTTTGCAAGAAGAAAAAGAAAGTTGTCCAAAACACCTTCCAATCGAATGTTCATGTGTTTGGTTAAGGTAGGAAAGTGGTATGGTACTGTTTTCTATCAGTTTGCAAGCTGCGCACACAATCCCATTGTTGTGCAGCTTCATTCTTCACCTTTCGAAAGCAGCCGCTCTCTCCGGCTCCCGGAGACGAAGAGGCGGCTACTTCGCGCAAAGGCGATTGTACCGGTCCCAGTGCACAACGGTGCGGCGGCTTCTGCCGAAATGTGCCCGGGACCGGCGCATAGCTCCGGGGAGCTCCGTATCCTTCTTCTTTCTTGACTTTTGTGGTCTATATCATTGCAAAAAGTCTACCTTATGTTAGGCAAGAAGAAACTGTGCCAGCACTGAAAACATCTCCCATCGTGTTTACATGTTGCAGAGAGCCATGCAGAGTGTTTTGCAAGAAGAAAAAGAAAGTTGTCCAAAACACCTTCCAATCGAATGTTCATGTGTTTGGAAAAGGTAGGAAAGTCGTGAGGTACGGTTTTCTTTCAGTTTGCAAGCTGCGCACACAATCCCAGTGTTGTGCAGCTTCATTCTCACCTTTCCGAAGCAGCCGCACTCTCCAGCTGCCGGAGGCGAAGAAGCGGCTTCTTTGAGCAAAGGCGATTGTGCCGGTCCCAGTGCACTCCAGTGCGGCGGCTACTGCCGAAATATGCCCGGCACCGGCGCATAGCTCCGGGGAGCTGCGTACCTTCGTCTTTAGCGCCTTTTGTGGTCTACATCATTGCAGAAAGGTTTTTCACTATGTCTGGCAAAGAGAAACTGTGCCAGCACAGAAAACATCACCCATCGTGTTTTACATGTTGCAGAGAGCTCTGCAGAGTGTTTTGCAAGAAGAAAAAGAAAGTTGTCCAAAACACCTTCCAATCGAATGTTCATGTGTTTGGGAAAGGTAAGAGAGTGGTAAGGTACTGTTTTCTATCAGTTTGCAAGCTGCGCACACAATCCCATTGTTGTGCAGCTTCATTCTTCACCTTTCGAAAGCCGCCGCTCTCTCCGGCTCCCGGAGACGAAGAGGCGGCTTCTTCGCGCAAAGGCGATTGTGCCGGTCCCAGTGCACAAAGGTGCGGCGGCTTCTGCCGAAATGTGCCCGGGACAGGCGCATAGCTCCGAGGATATCCGTACATTCTTCTTTCTTGACTTTTGTAATCTACATCATTGCAGAAAGGTTTTTCATTATGTTAGGCCAAGAGAAACTGTGCCAGCACAGAAAACATCTCCCATCGTGTTTTACATGTTGCAGAGAGCTCTGCAGAAGTTTATGCAGGAAGAAAAAGAAAGTTATTGAAAACACCTTCCAATCTAATGTTCATGTGTTTGGAAAAGGTAAGAGAGTGCTAAGGTACACTTTTGGATCAGTTTGCAAGCTGCGCACACAATCCCATTGTTGTGCAGCTTCATTCTCACCTTTCCGAAGCAGCCGCACTCTCCAGCTGCCGGAGGCGAAGAAGCGGCTTCTTCGCGCAAACGCGATTGTACCGGTCCCAGTGCACAAAGGTGCGGCGGCTTCTGCCGAAATGTGCCCGGGACCGGCGCATAGCTCCGGGGAACTCCGTATCCTTCGTCTTTAGCGTCTTTTGTGATCTATATCATTGCAGAAAGGTATTTCACTATGTCTAGCAAGGAGAAACTGTGCCAGCACAGAAAACATCTCCCATCGTGTTTTACATGTTGCAGAGAGCTCTGCAGAGTGTTTTGCAAGATGAAAAAGAAAGTTGTCCAAAACACTTTCCAATCGATTGTTCATGTGTTTGGTGAAGGTAGGAAAGTGGTATGGTACTGTTTTCTATCAGTTTGCAAGCTGCGCACACAATCCCTGTGTTGTGCAGTTTCATTCTTCACCTTTCGAAAGCCGCCGCTCTCTCCGGCTCCCGGAGACGAAGAGGCGGCTTCTTCGCGCAAAGGCGATTGTACCGGTCCCAGTGCACAAAGGTGCGGCGGCTTCTGCCAAAATGTGCCCGGGACCGGCGCATAGCTCCGGGGAGCTCCGTATCCTTCGTCTTTCGGGATATTGTGGACCACATCATTACACAAAGGTTTTTCACTATGTCTGGCATGGAGAAACTGTGTCAGCACAGAAAACATCTCCCATCGTGTTTTACATGTTGCAGTAGGAAAGTAGTGAGGTACGGTTTTCTATCAGTTTGCAAGCTGCGCACACAATCCCAGTGTTGTGCAGCTTCATTCTCACCTTTCCGAAGCAGCCGCACTCTCCAGCTGCCGGAGGCGAAGAAGCGGCTTCTTCGCGCAATAGCGATTGTGCCGGTTCCAGTGCACAAAGGTGCGGCGGCTACTGCCGAAATATGCCCGGGACCGGCGCATAGCTCCAGGAAGCTGCATACCTTCGTCTTTAGCGCCTTTTGTGGTCTACATCATTGCAGAAAGGTTTTCACTTTGTCTGGCAAAGAGAAACTGTGCCAACAGAGAAAACATCTCCCATCGTGTTTTACATGTTGCAGAGAGCTCTGCAGAAGTTTTTGCGCGAAGAAAAAGAAAGTTGTCCAAAACACCTTCCAATCGAATGTTCATGTGTTTGGAAAAGGTAGGAAAGTGGTAAGGTACTGTTTTCTATCAGTTTGCAAGCTGCGCACACAATCCCATTGTTGTGCAGCTTCATTCTCACCTTTCCGAAGCAGCCGCACTCTCCAGCTGCCGGAGGCGAAGAAGCGGCTTCTTCGCGCAAAAGCGATTGTGCCGGTCCCAGTGCACTCCAGTGCGGCGGCTACTGCCGAAATATGCCCGGCACCGGCGCATAGCTCCGGGGAGCTCCGTATCCTTCTTCTTTCTTGACTTTTGTGGTCTACATCATTGCAGAAAGGTTTTTCACTATGTCTGGCAAAGAGAAACTGTGCCAGCACAGAAAACATCTCCCATCGTGTTTTACATGTTGCAGAAAGCTCTGCAGAAGTTTATGCACGAAGAAAAAGAAAGTTATTGAAAACAACTTCCAACCGAATATTCATGTGTTTGAAAAAGGTAAGAGAGTGGTAAGGTACACTTTTGGATCAGTTTGCAAGCTGCGCACACAATCCCAGTGTTGTGCAGCTTCATTCTCACCTTTCCGAAGCAGCCGCAATCTCCAGCTGCCGGAGGCGAAGAACCGGCTTCTTCGCGCAAAGGCGATTGTACCGGTCCCAGTGCACTCCAGTGCGGCAGCTTCTGCCGAAATGTGCCCGGGACCGGCGCATAGCTCCGGGGAACTCCGTACCTTCTTCTTTCTTGACTTTTGTGGTCTACATCATTGCAAAAAACTTTCCCACTATGTTAGGCAAGGAGAAACTGTGCCAGCACAGAAAACATCTCCCATCGTGGTTTTCATGTTGCAGAGAGCTCTGCAGAAGTTTATGCAGGAAGAAAAAGAGAGTTATTGAAAACAATTCCAACCGAATTTCATGTGTTTGGAAAAGGTAAGAGAGTGGTAAGGTAGACTTTTGGATCAGTTTGCAAGCTGCGCACACAATCCCATTGTTGTGCAGCTTCATTCTCGCCTTTCCGAAGCAGCCGCACTCTCCAGCTGCCGGAGGCGAAGAAGCGGCTTCTTCGCGCAAACGCGATTGTACCGGTCCCAGTGCACAAAGGTGCGGCGGCTTCTGCCGAAATGTGCCCGGGACCGGCGCTTACCTCCGGGGATATCCGTACATTCTTCTTTCTTGACTTTTGTAATCTACATCA
The DNA here is from genome assembly GCF_047830755.1 of Zonotrichia albicollis. NCBI lineage: Eukaryota > Metazoa > Chordata > Aves > Passeriformes > Passerellidae > Zonotrichia > Zonotrichia albicollis. The sequence continues at coordinate 8,895,016 of NC_133823.1, forward strand.
TTGCAAAAAGGTTTTTCACTATGTTAGGCAAGGAGAAACTGTGCCAGCACAGAAAACATCTCCCATCGTGTTTTACATGTTGCAGAGAGCTCTGCAGAGTGTTTTGCAAGAAGAAAAAAAGTTGTCCAAAACACCTTCCAATCGAATGTTCATGTGTTTGGTTAAGGTAGGAAAGTGGTATGGTACTGTTTTCTATCAGTTTGCAAGCTGCGCACACAATCCCATTGTTGTGCAGCTTCATTCTTCACCTTTCGACACCCGCCGCTCTCTCCGGCTCCCGGAGACGAAGAGGCGGCTTCTTCGCGCAAAGGCGATTGTACCGGTCCCAGTGCACAAAGGTGCGGCAACTTCTGCCACGATGTGCCCTGGACCGGCGCATAGCTCCGGGGAGCTCCGTATCCTTCTTCTTTCTTGACTTTTGTGGTCTACATAATTGCAAAAACTTTCCCACTATGTTAGGCAAGGAGTAACTGTGCCACCACAGAAAACATCTCCCATCGTGTTTTACATGATGCAGAGAGCTTTGCAGAGTGTTTTGCAAGAAGAAAAAGAAAGTTGTCCAAAACAACTTCCAATCGAATGTTCATGTGTTTGGAAAAGGTAGGAAAGTCGTGAGGTACGGTTTTCTATAATTTGCAAGCTGCGCACACAATCCCAAAGTTGTTCAGCTTCATTCTCACCTTTCCGAAGCAGCCGCACTCTCCAGCTGCCGGAGGCGAAGAAGCGGCTTCTTCGAGCAAAGGCGATTGTGCCGGTCCCAGTGCACTCCAGTGCGGCGGCTACTGCCGAAATATGCCCGGCACCGGAGCATAGCTCCGGGGAGCTGCGTACCTTCGTCTTTAGCGCCTTTTGTGGTCTACATCATTGCAGAAAGGTTTTTCACTATGTCTGGCAAAGAGAAACTGTGCCAGCACAGAAAACATCTCCCATCGTGTTTTACGTTGCAGAGAGGTCTGCAGAGTGTTTTGCAAGAAGAAAAAGAAAGTTGTCCAAAACACCTTCCAATCGAATGTTCATGTGTTTGGGAAAGGTAAGAGAGTGGTAAGGTACTGTTTTCTATCAGTTTGCAAGCTGCGCACACAATCCCTGTGTTGTGCAGCTTCATTCTTCACCTTTCGAAATCAGCCGCTCTCTCCGGCTCCCGGAGACGAAGAGGCGGCTTCTTCGCGCAAAGGCGATTGTGCAGGTCCCAGTGCACTAAGTGGCGGCGGCTTCTGCCGAAATGTTGCCGGAACAGGCGCTTAGCTCCGAGGATATCCGTACATTCTTCTTTCTTGACTTTTGTAATCTACATCATTGCAGAAAGGTTTTTCATTATGTTAGGCCAAGAGAAACTGTGCCAGCACAGAAAACATCTCCCATCGTGTTTTACATGTTGCAGAGAGCTCTGCAGAAGTTTATGCAGGAAGAAAAAGAAAGTTATTGAAAACACCTTCCAATCGAATGTTCATGTGTTTGGAAAAGGTAAGAGAGTGCTAAGGTACACTTTTGGATCAGTTTGCAAGCTGCGCACACAATCCCATTGTTGTGCAGCTTCATTCTTCACCTTTCCGAAGCAGCCGCACTCTCCAGCTGCCGGAGGCGAAGAAGCGGCTTCTTCGCGCAAAGGCGATTGTACCGGTCCCAGTGCACAAAGGTGCGGCGGCTTCTGCCGAAATGTGCCCGGGACAGGCGCATAGCTCCGGGGAGCTCCGTATCCTTCGTCTTTAGCGTCTTTTGTGATCTACATCATTGCAGAAAGGTTTTTCACTTTTAGAAAGGAGAAACTGTGCCAGCACAGAAAACATCTCCCATCGTGTTTTACATGTTGCAGAGAGCTCTGCAGAGTGTTTTGCAAGAAGAAAAAGAATGTTGTCCAAACACCTTCCAATCGAATGTTCATTTGTTTGGTAAAGGTAGGAAAGTGGTATGGTACTGTTTTCTATCAGTTTGCAAGCTGCGCACACATACCCATTGATGTGCAGCTTCATTCTTCACCTTTCGAAAGCCGCCGCTCTCTCCGGCTCCCGGAGACGAAGAGGCGGCTACTTCGCGCAAAGGCGATTGTACCGGTCCCAGTGCACAAAGGTGCGGCGGCTACTGCCGAAATGTGCCCGGGACCGGCGCATAGCTCCGGGGAGCTCCGTATCCTTCGTGTTTCGGGATTTTGTGGATCACATCATTACACAAAGGTTTTTCACTATGTCTGGCAAGGGGAAACTGTGCCAGCACAGAAAACATCTCCCATCGTGTTTTACATGTTGCAGAGAGCTCTGCAGAGTGTTTTGCAAGAAGAAAAAGAAAGTTGTCCAAAACACCTTCCAATCGAATGTTCATGTGTTTGGTAATGGTAGGAAAGTGGTATGACACTGTTTTCTATCATTTGCAAGCCGCGCACACAATCCCAGTGTTGTGCAGCTTCATTCTCACCTTTCGAAAGCAGCCGCTCTCTCCGGCTCCCGGAGACGAAGAGACGGCTTCTTCGCGCAAAGGCGATTGTGCCGGTCCCAGTGCACTCCAGTGCGGCAGCTTCTGCCGAAATGTGCCCGGGACCGGCGCATAGCTCCGGGGAGCTCCGTATCCTTCGTCTTTAGCGTCTTTTGTGATCTACATCATTGCAGAAAGGTATTTCACTATGTCTAGCAAGGAGAAACTGTGCCAGCACAGAAAACATCTCCCATCGTGTTTTACATGTTGCAGAGAGCTCTGCAGAGTGTTTTGCTAGAAGAAAAAGAAAGTTGTCCAAAACACCTTCCAATCGAATGTTCATGTGTTTGGTTAAGGTAGGAAAGTGGTATGGTACTGTTTTCTATCAGTTTGCAAGCTGCGCACACAATCCCATTGTTGTGCAGCTTCATTCTTCACCTTTCGAAAGCAGCCGCTCTCTCCGGCTCCCGGAGACGAAGAGGCGGCTACTTCGCGCAAAGGCGATTGTACCGGTCCCAGTGCACTCCAGTGCGGCGGCTTCTGCCGAAATGTGCCCGGGACCGGCGCATAGCTCCGGGGAGCTCCGTATCCTTCTTCTTTCTTGACTTTTGTGGTCTATATCATTGCAAAAAGTCTACCTTATGTTAGGCAAGGAGAAACTGTGCCAGCACTGAAAACATCTCCCATCGTGTTTACATGTTGCAGAGAGCTCTGCAGAAGTTTATGCAGGAAGAAAAAGAAAGTTATTGAAAACACCTTCCAATCGAATGTTCATGTGTTTGGAAAAGGTAAGAGAGTGCTAAGGTACACTTTTGGATCAGTTTGCAAGCTGCGCACACAATCCCATTGTTGTGCAGCTTCATTCTCACCTTTCCGAAGCAGCCGCACTCTCCAGCTGCCGGAGGCGAAGAAGCGGCTTCTTCGCGCAAACGCGATTGTACCGGTCCCAGTGCACAAAGGTGCGGCGGCTTCTGCCGAAATGTGCCCGGGACCGGCGCATAGCTCCGGGGAACTCCGTATCCTTCGTCTTTAGCGTCTTTTGTGATCTACATCATTGCAGAAAGGTATTTCACTATGTCTAGCAAGGAGAAACTGTGCCAGCACAGAAAACATCTCCCATCGTGTTTTACATGTTGCAGAGAGCTCTGCAGAGTGTTTTGCAAGATGAAAAAGAAAGTTGTCAAAAACACTTTCCAATCGAATGTTCATGTGTTTGGTGAAGGTAGGAAAGTGGTATGGTACTGTTTTCTATCAGTTTGCAAGCTGCGCACACAATCCCTGTGTTGTGCAGTTTCATTCTTCACCTCTCGAAAGCCGCCGCTCTCTCCGGCTCCCGGAGACGAAGAGGCGGCTTCTTCGCGCAAAGGCGATTGTACCGGTCCCAGTGCACTCCAGTGCGGCAGCTTCTGCCGAAATGTGCCCGGGACCGGCGCATAGCTCCGGGGAACTCCGTACCTTCTTCTGTCTTGACTTTTGTGGTCTACATCATTGCAAAAAACTTTCCCACTATGTTAGGCAAGGAGAAACTGTGCCAGCACAGAAAACATCTCCCATCGTGTTTTACATGTTGCAGAGAGCTCTGCAGAGTGTTTTGCAAGAAGAAAAAGAATGTTGTCCAAACACCTTCCAATCGAATGTTCATTTGTTTGGTAAAGGTAGGAAAGTGGTATGGTACTGTTTTCTATCAGTTTGCAAGCTGCGCACACATACCCATTGATGTGCAGCTTCATTCTTCACCTTTCGAAAGCCGCCGCTCTCTCCGGCTCCCGGAGACGAAGAGGCGGCTACTTCGCGCAAAGGCGATTGTACCGGTCCCAGTGCACTCCAGTGCGGCGGCTTCTGCCGAAATGTGCCCGGGACCGGCGCATAGCTCCGGGGAACTCCGTATCCTTCGTCTTTCGGGATTTTGTGGACCACATCATTACACAAAGGTTTTTCACTATGTCTGGCATGGAGAAACTGTGTCAGCACAGAAAACATCTCCCATCGTGTTTTACATGTTGCAGTAGGAAAGTAGTGAGGTACGGTTTTCTATCAGTTTGCAAGCTGCGCACACAATCCCAGTGTTGTGCAGCTTCATTCTCACCTTTCCGAAGCAGCCGCACTCTCCAGCTGCCGGAGGCGAAGAAGCGGCTTCTTCGCGCAATAGCGATTGTGCCGGTTCCAGTGCACAAAGGTGCGGCGGCTACTGCCGAAATATGCCCGGGACCGGCGCATAGCTCCAGGAAGCTGCATACCTTCGTCTTTAGCGCCTTTTGTGGTCTACATCATTGCAGAAAGGTTTTCACTTTGTCTGGCAAAGAGAAACTGTGCCAGCACAGAAAACATCTCCCATCGTGTTTTACATGTTGCAGAGAGCTCTGCAGAGTGTTTTGCAAGAAGAAAAAGAAAGTTGTCCAAAACACCTTCCAATCGAATGTTCATGTGTTTGGTTAAGGTAGGAAAGTGGTATGGTACTGTTTTCTATCAGTTTGCAAGCTGCGCACACAATCCCATTGTTGTGCAGCTTCATTCTTCACCTTTCGAAAGCAGCCGCTCTCTCCGGCTCCCGGAGACGAAGAGGCGGCTACTTCGCGCAAAGGCGATTGTACCGGTCCCAGTGCACTCCAGTGCGGCGGCTTCTGCCGAAATGTGCCCGGGACCGGCGCATAGCTCCGGGGAGCTCCGTATCCTTCTTCTTTCTTGACTTTTGTGGTCTATATCATTGCAAAAAGTCTACCTTATGTTAGGCAAGAAGAAACTGTGCCAGCACTGAAAACATCTCCCATCGTGTTTACATGTTGCAGAGAGCCATGCAGAGTGTTTTGCAAGAAGAAAAAGAAAGTTGTCCAAAACACCTTCCAATCGAATGTTCATGTGTTTGGAAAAGGTAGGAAAGTCGTGAGGTACGGTTTTCTTTCAGTTTGCAAGCTGCGCACACAATCCCAGTGTTGTGCAGCTTCATTCTCACCTTTCCGAAGCAGCCGCACTCTCCAGCTGCCGGAGGCGAAGAAGCGGCTTCTTTGAGCAAAGGCGATTGTGCCGGTCCCAGTGCACTCCAGTGCGGCGGCTACTGCCGAAATATGCCCGGCACCGGCGCATAGCTCCGGGGAGCTGCGTACCTTCGTCTTTAGCGCCTTTTGTGGTCTACATCATTGCAGAAAGGTTTTTCACTATGTCTGGCAAAGAGAAACTGTGCCAGCACAGAAAGCATCACCCATCGTGTTTTACATGTTGCAGAGAGCTCTGCAGAGTGTTTTGCAAGAAGAAAAAGAAAGTTGTCCAAAACACCTTCCAATCGAATGTTCATGTGTTTGGGAAAGGTAAGAGAGTGGTAAGGTACTGTTTTCTATCAGTTTGCAAGCTGCGCACACAATCCCATTGTTGTGCAGCTTCATTCTTCACCTTTCGAAAGCCGCCGCTCTCTCCGGCTCCCGGAGACGAAGAGGCGGCTTCTTCGCGCAAAGGCGATTGTGCCGGTCCCAGTGCACAAAGGTGCGGCGGCTTCTGCCGAAATGTGCCCGGGACAGGCGCATAGCTCCGAGGATATCCGTACATTCTTCTTTCTTGACTTTTGTAATCTACATCATTGCAGAAAGGTTTTTCATTATGTTAGGCCAAGAGAAACTGTGCCAGCACAGAAAACATCTCCCATCGTGTTTTACATGTTGCAGAGAGCTCTGCAGAAGTTTATGCAGGAAGAAAAAGAAAGTTATTGAAAACACCTTCCAATCTAATGTTCATGTGTTTGGAAAAGGTAAGAGAGTGCTAAGGTACACTTTTGGATCAGTTTGCAAGCTGCGCACACAATCCCATTGTTGTGCAGCTTCATTCTCACCTTTCCGAAGCAGCCGCACTCTCCAGCTGCCGGAGGCGAAGAAGCGGCTTCTTCGCGCAAACGCGATTGTACCGGTCCCAGTGCACAAAGGTGCGGCGGCTTCTGCCGAAATGTGCCCGGGACCGGCGCATAGCTCCGGGGAACTCCGTATCCTTCGTCTTTAGCGTCTTTTGTGATCTACATCATTGCAGAAAGGTATTTCACTATGTCTAGCAAGGAGAAACTGTGCCAGCACAGAAAACATCTCCCATCGTGTTTTACATGTTGCAGAGAGCTCTGCAGAGTGTTTTGCAAGATGAAAAAGAAAGTTGTCCAAAACACTTTCCAATCGAATGTTCATGTGTTTGGTGAAGGTAGGAAAGTGGTATGGTACTGTTTTCTATCAGTTTGCAAGCTGCGCACACAATCCCTGTGTTGTGCAGTTTCATTCTTCACCTTTCGAAAGCCGCCGCTCTCTCCGGCTCCCGGAGACGAAGAGGCGGCTTCTTCGCGCAAAGGCGATTGTACCGGTCCCAGTGCACAAAGGTGCGGCGGCTTCTGCCAAAATGTGCCCGGGACCGGCGCATAGCTCCGGGGAGCTCCGTATCCTTCGTCTTTCGGGATTTTGTGGACCACATCATTACACAAAGGTTTTTCACTATGTCTGGCATGGAGAAACTGTGTCAGCACAGAAAACATCTCCCATCGTGTTTTACATGTTGCAGTAGGAAAGTAGTGAGGTACGGTTTTCTATCAGTTTGCAAGCTGCGCACACAATCCCAGTGTTGTGCAGCTTCATTCTCACCTTTCCGAAGCAGCCGCACTCTCCAGCTGCCGGAGGCGAAGAAGCGGCTTCTTCGCGCAATAGCGATTGTGCCGGTTCCAGTGCACAAAGGTGCGGCGGCTACTGCCGAAATATGCCCGGGACCGGCGCATAGCTCCAGGAAGCTGCATACCTTCGTCTTTAGCGCCTTTTGTGGTCTACATCATTGCAGAAAGGTTTTCACTTTGTCTGGCAAAGAGAAACTGTGCCAACAGAGAAAACATCTCCCATCGTGTTTTACATGTTGCAGAGAGCTCTGCAGAAGTTTTTGCGCGAAGAAAAAGAAAGTTGTCCAAAACACCTTCCAATCGAATGTTCATGTGTTTGGAAAAGGTAGGAAAGTGGTAAGGTACTGTTTTCTATCAGTTTGCAAGCTGCGCACACAATCCCATTGTTGTGCAGCTTCATTCTCACCTTTCCGAAGCAGCCGCACTCTCCAGCTGCCGGAGGCGAAGAAGCGGCTTCTTCGCGCAAAAGCGATTGTGCCGGTCCCAGTGCACTCCAGTGCGGCGGCTACTGCCGAAATATGCCCGGCACCGGCGCATAGCTCCGGGGAGCTCCGTATCCTTCTTCTTTCTTGACTTTTGTGGTCTACATCATTGCAGAAAGGTTTTTCACTATGTCTGGCAAAGAGAAACTGTGCCAGCACAGAAAACATCTCCCATCGTGTTTTACATGTTGCAGAAAGCTCTGCAGAAGTTTATGCACGAAGAAAAAGAAAGTTATTGAAAACAACTTCCAACCGAATATTCATGTGTTTGAAAAAGGTAAGAGAGTGGTAAGGTACACTTTTGGATCAGTTTGCAAGCTGCGCACACAATCCCAGTGTTGTGCAGCTTCATTCTCACCTTTCCGAAGCAGCCGCAATCTCCAGCTGCCGGAGGCGAAGAACCGGCTTCTTCGCGCAAAGGCGATTGTACCGGTCCCAGTGCACTCCAGTGCGGCAGCTTCTGCCGAAATGTGCCCGGGACCGGCGCATAGCTCCGGGGAACTCCGTACCTTCTTCTTTCTTGACTTTTGTGGTCTACATCATTGCAAAAAACTTTCCCACTATGTTAGGCAAGGAGAAACTGTGCCAGCACAGAAAACATCTCCCATCGTGGTTTTCATGTTGCAGAGAGCTCTGCAGAAGTTTATGCAGGAAGAAAAAGAGAGTTATTGAAAACAATTCCAACCGAATTTCATGTGTTTGGAAAAGGTAAGAGAGTGGTAAGGTAGACTTTTGGATCAGTTTGCAAGCTGCGCACACAATCCCATTGTTGTGCAGCTTCATTCTCGCCTTTCCGAAGCAGCCGCACTCTCCAGCTGCCGGAGGCGAAGAAGCGGCTTCTTCGCGCAAACGCGATTGTACCGGTCCCAGTGCACAAAGGTGCGGCGGCTTCTGCCGAAATGTGCCCGGGACCGGCGCTTACCTCCGGGGATATCCGTACATTCTTCTTTCTTGACTTTTGTAATCTACATCATTGCAAAAAGGTTTTTCACTATGTTAGGCAAGGAGAAACTGTGCCAGCACAGAAAACATCTCCCATCGTGTTTTACATGTTGCAGAGAGCTCTGCAGAGTGTTTTGCAAGAAGAAAAAAAGTTGTCCAAAACACCTTCCAATCGAATGTTCATGTGTTTGGTTAAGGTAGGAAAGTGGTATGGTACTGTTTTCTATCAGTTTGCAAGCTGCGCACACAATCCCATTGTTGTGCAGCTTCATTCTTCACCTTTCGACACCCGCCGCTCTCTCCGGCTCCCGGAGACGAAGAGGCGGCTTCTTCGCGCAAAGGCGATTGTACCGGTCCCAGTGCACAAAGGTGCGGCAACTTCTGCCACGATGTGCCCTGGACCGGCGCATAGCTCCGGGGAGCTCCGTATCCTTCTTCTTTCTTGACTTTTGTGGTCTACATAATTGCAAAAACTTTCCCACTATGTTAGGCAAGGAGTAACTGTGCCACCACAGAAAACATCTCCCATCGTGTTTTACATGATGCAGAGAGCTTTGCAGAGTGTTTTGCAAGAAGAAAAAGAAAGTTGTCCAAAACAACTTCCAATCGAATGTTCATGTGTTTGGAAAAGGTAGGAAAGTCGTGAGGTACGGTTTTCTATAATTTGCAAGCTGCGCACACAATCCCAAAGTTGTTCAGCTTCATTCTCACCTTTCCGAAGCAGCCGCACTCTCCAGCTGCCGGAGGCGAAGAAGCGGCTTCTTCGAGCAAAGGCGATTGTGCCGGTCCCAGTGCACTCCAGTGCGGCGGCTACTGCCGAAATATGCCCGGCACCGGAGCATAGCTCCGGGGAGCTGCGTACCTTCGTCTTTAGCGCCTTTTGTGGTCTACATCATTGCAGAAAGGTTTTTCACTATGTCTGGCAAAGAGAAACTGTGCCAGCACAGAAAACATCTCCCATCGTGTTTTACGTTGCAGAGAGGTCTGCAGAGTGTTTTGCAAGAAGAAAAAGAAAGTTGTCCAAAACACCTTCCAATCGAATGTTCATGTGTTTGGGAAAGGTAAGAGAGTGGTAAGGTACTGTTTTCTATCAGTTTGCAAGCTGCGCACACAATCCCTGTGTTGTGCAGCTTCATTCTTCACCTTTCGAAATCAGCCGCTCTCTCCGGCTCCCGGAGACGAAGAGGCGGCTTCTTCGCGCAAAGGCGATTGTGCAGGTCCCAGTGCACTAAGTGGCGGCGGCTTCTGCCGAAATGTTGCCGGGACAGGCGCTTAGCTCCGAGGATATCCGTACATTCTTCTTTCTTGACTTTTGTAATCTACATCATTGCAGAAAGGTTTTTCATTATGTTAGGCCAAGAGAAACTGTGCCAGCACAGAAAACATCTCCCATCGTGTTTTACATGTTGCAGAGAGCTCTGCAGAAGTTTATGCAGGAAGAAAAAGAAAGTTATTGAAAACACCTTCCAATCGAATGTTCATGTGTTTGGAAAAGGTAAGAGAGTGCTAAGGTACACTTTTGGATCAGTTTGCAAGCTGCGCACACAATCCCATTGTTGTGCAGCTTCATTCTTCACCTTTCCGAAGCAGCCGCACTCTCCAGCTGCCGGAGGCGAAGAAGCGGCTTCTTCGCGCAAAGGCGATTGTACCGGTCCCAGTGCACAAAGGTGCGGCGGCTTCTGCCGAAATGTGCCCGGGACAGGCGCATAGCTCCGGGGAGCTCCGTATCCTTCGTCTTTAGCGTCTTTTGTGATCTACATCATTGCAGAAAGGTTTTTCACTTTTAGAAAGGAGAAACTGTGCCAGCACAGAAAACATCTCCCATCGTGTTTTACATGTTGCAGAGAGCTCTGCAGAGTGTTTTGCAAGAAGAAAAAGAATGTTGTCCAAACACCTTCCAATCGAATGTTCATTTGTTTGGTAAAGGTAGGAAAGTGGTATGGTACTGTTTTCTATCAGTTTGCAAGCTGCGCACACATACCCATTGATGTGCAGCTTCATTCTTCACCTTTCGAAAGCCGCCGCTCTCTCCGGCTCCCGGAGACGAAGAGGCGGCTACTTCGCGCAAAGGCGATTGTACCGGTCCCAGTGCACAAAGGTGCGGCGGCTACTGCCGAAATGTGCCCGGGACCGGCGCATAGCTCCGGGGAGCTCCGTATCCTTCGTGTTTCGGGATTTTGTGGATCACATCATTACACAAAGGTTTTTCACTATGTCTGGCAAGGAGAAACTGTGCCAGCACAGAAAACATCTCCCATCGTGTTTTACATGTTGCAGAGAGCTCTGCAGAGTGTTTTGCAAGAAGAAAAAGAAAGTTGTCCAAAACACCTTCCAATCGAATGTTCATGTGTTTGGTAATGGTAGGAAAGTGGTATGACACTGTTTTCTATCATTTGCAAGCCGCGCACACAATCCCAGTGTTGTGCAGCTTCATTCTCACCTTTCGAAAGCAGCCGCTCTCTCCGGCTCCCGGAGACGAAGAGACGGCTTCTTCGCGCAAAGGCGATTGTGCCGGTCCCAGTGCACTCCAGTGCGGCAGCTTCTGCCGAAATGTGCCCGGGACCGGCGCATAGCTCCGGGGAGCTCCGTATCCTTCGTCTTTAGCGTCTTTTGTGATCTACATCATTGCAGAAAGGTATTTCACTATGTCTAGCAAGGAGAAACTGTGCCAGCACAGAAAACATCTCCCATCGTGTTTTACATGTTGCAGAGAGCTCTGCAGAGTGTTTTGCTAGAAGAAAAAGAAAGTTGTCCAAAACACCTTCCAATCGAATGTTCATGTGTTTGGTTAAGGTAGGAAAGTGGTATGGTACTGTTTTCTATCAGTTTGCAAGCTGCGCACACAATCCCATTGTTGTGCAGCTTCATTCTTCACCTTTCGAAAGCAGCCGCTCTCTCCGGCTCCCGGAGACGAAGAGGCGGCTACTTCGCGCAAAGGCGATTGTACCGGTCCCAGTGCACTCCAGTGCGGCGGCTTCTGCCGAAATGTGCCCGGGACCGGCGCATAGCTCCGGGGAGCTCCGTATCCTTCTTCTTTCTTGACTTTTGTGGTCTATATCATTGCAAAAAGTCTACCTTATGTTAGGCAAGAAGAAACTGTGCCAGCACTGAAAACATCTCCCATCGTGTTTACATGTTGCAGAGAGCCATGCAGAGTGTTTTGCAAGAAGAAAAAGAAAGTTGTCCAAAACACCTTCCAATCGAATGTTCATGTGTTTGGAAAAGGTAGGAAAGTCGTGAGGTACGGTTTTCTTTCAGTTTGCAAGCTGCGCACACAATCCCAGTGTCGTGCAGCTTCATTCTCACCTTTCCGAAGCAGCCGCACTCTCCAGCTGCCGGAGGCGAAGAAGCGGCTTCTTTGAGCAAAGGCGATTGTGCCGGTCCCAGTGCACTCCAGTGCGGCGGCTACTGCCGAAATATGCCCGGCACCGGCGCATAGCTCCGGGGAGCTGCGTACCTTCGTCTTTAGCGCCTTTTGTGGTCTACATCATTGCAGAAAGGTTTTTCACTATGTCTGGCAAAGAGAAACTGTGCCAGCACAGAAAACATCACCCATCGTGTTTTACATGTTGCAGAGAGCTCTGCAGAGTGTTTTGCAAGAAGAAAAAGAAAGTTGTCCAAAACACCTTCCAATCGAATGTTCATGTGTTTGGGAAAGGTAAGAGAGTGGTAAGGTACTGTTTTCTATCAGTTTGCAAGCTGCGCACACAATCCCATTGTTGTGCAGCTTCATTCTTCACCTTTCGAAAGCCGCCGCTCTCTCCGGCTCCCGGAGACGAAGAGGCGGCTTCTTCGCGCAAAGGCGATTGTGCCGGTCCCAGTGCACAAAGGTGCGGCGGCTTCTGCCGAAATGTGCCCGGGACAGGCGCTTAGCTCCGAGGATATCCGTACATTCTTCTTTCTTGACTTTTGTAATCTACATCATTGCAGAAAGGTTTTTCATTATGTTAGGCCAAGAGAAACTGTGCCAGCACAGAAAACATCTCCCATCGTGTTTTACATGTTGCAGAGAGCTCTGCAGAAGTTTATGCAGGAAGAAAAAGAAAGTTATTGAAAACACCTTCCAATCTAATGTTCATGTGTTTGGAAAAGGTAAGAGAGTGCTAAGGTACACTTTTGGATCAGTTTGCAAGCTGCGCACACAATCCCATTGTTGTGCAGCTTCATTCTCACCTTTCCGAAGCAGCCGCACTCTCCAGCTGCCGGAGGCGAAGAAGCGGCTTCTTCGCGCAAACGCGATTGTACCGGTCCCAGTGCACAAAGGTGCGGCGGCTTCTGCCGAAATGTGCCCGGGACCGGCGCATAGCTCCGGGGAACTCCGTATCCTTCGTCTTTAGCGTCTTTTGTGATCTACATCATTGCAGAAAGGTATTTCACTATGTCTAGCAAGGAGAAACTGTGCCAGCACAGAAAACATCTCCCATCGTGTTTTACATGTTGCAGAGAGCTCTGCAGAGTGTTTTGCAAGATGAAAAAGAAAGTTGTCCAAAACACTTTCCAATCGAATGTTCATGTGTTTGGTGAAGGTAGGAAAGTGGTATGGTACTGTTTTCTATCAGTTTGCAAGCTGCGCACACAATCCCTGTGTTGTGCAGTTTCATTCTTCACCTTTCGAAAGCCGCCGCTCTCTCCGGCTCCCGGAGACGAAGAGGCGGCTTCTTCGCGCAAAGGCGATTGTACCGGTCCCAGTGCACAAAGGTGCGGCGGCTTCTGCCAAAATGTGCCCGGGACCGGCGCATAGCTCCGGGGAGCTCCGTATCCTTCGTCTTTCGGGATATTGTGGACCACATCATTACACAAAGGTTTTTCACTATGTCTGGCATGGAGAAACTGTGTCAGCACAGAAAACATCTCCCATCGTGTTTTACATGTTGCAGTAGGAAAGTAGTGAGGTACGGTTTTCTATCAGTTTGCAAGCTGCGCACACAATCCCAGTGTTGTGCAGCTTCATTCTCACCTTTCCGAAGCAGCCGCACTCTCCAGCTGCCGGAGGCGAAGAAGCGGCTTCTTCGCGCAATAGCGATTGTGCCGGTTCCAGTGCACAAAGGTGCGGCGGCTACTGCCGAAATATGCCCGGGACCGGCGCATAGCTCCAGGAAGCTGCATACCTTCGTCTTTAGCGCCTTTTGTGGTCTACATCATTGCAGAAAGGTTTTCACTTTGTCTGGCAAAGAGAAACTGTGCCAACAGAGAAAACATCTCCCATCGTGTTTTACATGTTGCAGAGAGCTCTGCAGAAGTTTTTGCGCGAAGAAAAAGAAAGTTGTCCAAAACACCTTCCAATCGAATGTTCATGTGTTTGGAAAAGGTAGGAAAGTGGTAAGGTACTGTTTTCTATCAGTTTGCAAGCTGCGCACACAATCCCATTGTTGTGCAGCTTCATTCTCACCTTTCCGAAGCAGCCGCACTCTCCAGCTGCCGGAGGCGAAGAAGCGGCTTCTTCGCGCAAAAGCGATTGTGCCGGTCCCAGTGCACTCCAGTGCGGCGGCTACTGCCGAAATATGCCCGGCACCGGCGCATAGCTCCGGGGAGCTCCGTATCCTTCTTCTTTCTTGACTTTTGTGGTCTACATCATTGCAGAAAGGTTTTTCACTATGTCTGGCAAAGAGAAACTGTGCCAGCACAGAAAACATCTCCCATCGTGTTTTACATGTTGCAGAAAGCTCTGCAGAAGTTTATGCACGAAGAAAAAGAAAGTTATTGAAAACAACTTCCAACCGAATATTCATGTGTTTGAAAAAGGTAAGAGAGTGGTAAGGTACACTTTTGGATCAGTTTGCAAGCTGCGCACACAATCCCAGTGTTGTGCAGCTTCATTCTCACCTTTCCGAAGCAGCCGCAATCTCCAGCTGCCGGAGGCGAAGAACCGGCTTCTTCGCGCAAAGGCGATTGTACCGGTCCCAGTGCACTCCAGTGCGGCAGCTTCTGCCGAAATGTGCCCGGGACCGGCGCATAGCTCCGGGGAACTCCGTACCTTCTTCTGTCTTGACTTTTGTGGTCTACATCATTGCAAAAAACTTTCCCACTATGTTAGGCAAGGAGAAACTGTGCCAGCACAGAAAACATCTCCCATCGTGTTTTACATGTTGCAGAGAGCTCTGCAGAGTGTTTTGCAAGAAGAAAAAGAATGTTGTCCAAACACCTTCCAATCGAATGTTCATTTGTTTGGTAAAGGTAGGAAAGTGGTATGGTACTGTTTTCTATCAGTTTGCAAGCTGCGCACACATACCCATTGATGTGCAGCTTCATTCTTCACCTTTCGAAAGCCGCCGCTCTCTCCGGCTCCCGGAGACGAAGAGGCGGCTACTTCGCGCAAAGGCGATTGTACCGGTCCCAGTGCACTCCAGTGCGGCGGCTTCTGCCGAAATGTGCCCGGGACCGGCGCATAGCTCCGGGGAGCTCCGTATCCTTCTTCTTTCTTGACTTTTGTGGTCTATATCATTGCAAAAAGTCTACCTTATGTTAGGCAAGAAGAAACTGTGCCAGCACTGAAAACATCTCCCATCGTGTTTACATGTTGCAGAGAGCTCTGCAGAAGTTTATGCAGGAAGAAAAAGAAAGTTATTGAAAACACCTTCCAATCGAATGTTCATGTGTTTGGAAAAGGTAAGAGAGTGCTAAGGTACACTTTTGGATCAGTTTGCAAGCTGCGCACACAATCCCATTGTTGTGCAGCTTCATTCTCACCTTTCCGAAGCAGCCGCACTCTCCAGCTGCCGGAGGCGAAGAAGCGGCTTCTTCGCGCAAACGCGATTGTACCGGTCCCAGTGCACAAAGGTGCGGCGGCTTCTGCCGAAATGTGCCCGGGACCGGCGCATAGCTCCGGGGAACTCCGTATCCTTCGTCTTTCGGGATTTTGTGGACCACATCATTACACAAAGGTTTTTCACTATGTCTGGCATGGAGAAACTGTGTCAGCACAGAAAACATCTCCCATCGTGTTTTACATGTTGCAGTAGGAAAGTAGTGAGGTACGGTTTTCTATCAGTTTGCAAGCTGCGCACACAATCCCAGTGTTGTGCAGCTTCATTCTCACCTTTCCGAAGCAGCCGCACTCTCCAGCTGCCGGAGGCGAAGAAGCGGCTTCTTCGCGCAATAGCGATTGTGCCGGTTCCAGTGCACAAAGGTGCGGCGGCTACTGCCGAAATATGCCCGGGACCGGCGCATAGCTCCAGGAAGCTGCATACCTTCGTCTTTAGCGCCTTTTGTGGTCTACATCATTGCAGAAAGGTTTTCACTTTGTCTGGCAAAGAGAAACTGTGCCAGCACAGAAAACATCTCCCATCGTGTTTTACATGTTGCAGAGAGCTCTGCAGAGTGTTTTGCAAGAAGAAAAAGAAAGTTGTCCAAAACACCTTCCAATCGAATGTTCATGTGTTTGGTTAAGGTAGGAAAGTGGTATGGTACTGTTTTCTATCAGTTTGCAAGCTGCGCACACAATCCCATTGTTGTGCAGCTTCATTCTTCACCTTTCGAAAGCAGCCGCTCTCTCCGGCTCCCGGAGACGAAGAGGCGGCTACTTCGCGCAAAGGCGATTGTACCGGTCCCAGTGCACAAAGGTGCGGCGGCTTCTGCCGAAATGTGCCCGGGACCGGCGCATAGCTCCGGGGAGCTCCGTATCCTTCTTCTTTCTTGACTTTTGTGGTCTATATCATTGCAAAAAGTCTACCTTATGTTAGGCAAGAAGAAACTGTGCCAGCACTGAAAACATCTCCCATCGTGTTTACATGTTGCAGAGAGCCATGCAGAGTGTTTTGCAAGAAGAAAAAGAAAGTTGTCCAAAACACCTTCCAATCGAATGTTCATGTGTTTGGAAAAGGTAGGAAAGTCGTGAGGTACGGTTTTCTTTCAGTTTGCAAGCTGCGCACACAATCCCAGTGTTGTGCAGCTTCATTCTCACCTTTCCGAAGCAGCCGCACTCTCCAGCTGCCGGAGGCGAAGAAGCGGCTTCTTTGAGCAAAGGCGATTGTGCCGGTCCCAGTGCACTCCAGTGCGGCGGCTACTGCCGAAATATGCCCGGCACCGGCGCATAGCTCCGGGGAGCTGCGTACCTTCGTCTTTAGCGCCTTTTGTGGTCTACATCATTGCAGAAAGGTTTTTCACTATGTCTGGCAAAGAGA
The DNA here is from genome assembly GCF_047830755.1 of Zonotrichia albicollis. Lineage (NCBI taxonomy): Eukaryota > Metazoa > Chordata > Aves > Passeriformes > Passerellidae > Zonotrichia > Zonotrichia albicollis. Next base: position 8,911,593 of record NC_133823.1, read on the forward strand.
AACTGTGCCAGCACAGAAAACATCACCCATCGTGTTTTACATGTTGCAGAGAGCTCTGCAGAGTGTTTTGCAAGAAGAAAAAGAAAGTTGTCCAAAACACCTTCCAATCGAATGTTCATGTGTTTGGGAAAGGTAAGAGAGTGGTAAGGTACTGTTTTCTATCAGTTTGCAAGCTGCGCACACAATCCCATTGTTGTGCAGCTTCATTCTTCCACCTTTCGAAAGCCGCCGCTCTCTCCGGCTCCCGGAGACGAAGAGGCGGCTTCTTCGCGCAAAGGCGATTGTGCCGGTCCCAGTGCACAAAGGTGCGGCGGCTTCTGCCGAAATGTGCCCGGGACAGGCGCATAGCTCCGAGGATATCCGTACATTCTTCTTTCTTGACTTTTGTAATCTACATCATTGCAGAAAGGTTTTTCATTATGTTAGGCCAAGAGAAACTGTGCCAGCACAGAAAACATCTCCCATCGTGTTTTACATGTTGCAGAGAGCTCTGCAGAAGTTTATGCAGGAAGAAAAAGAAAGTTATTGAAAACACCTTCCAATCGAATGTTCATGTGTTTGGAAAAGGTAAGAGAGTGCTAAGGTACACTTTTGGATCAGTTTGCAAGCTGCGCACACAATCCCATTGTTGTGCAGCTTCATTCTCACCTTTCCGAAGCAGCCGCACTCTCCAGCTGCCGGAGGCGAAGAAGCGGCTTCTTCGCGCAAACGCGATTGTACCGGTCCCAGTGCACAAAGGTGCGGCGGCTTCTGCCGAAATGTGCCCGGGACCGGCGCATAGCTCCGGGGAACTCCGTATCCTTCGTCTTTAGCGTCTTTTGTGATCTACATCATTGCAGAAAGGTATTTCACTATGTCTAGCAAGGAGAAACTGTGCCAGCACAGAAAACATCTCCCATCGTGTTTTACATGTTGCAGAGAGCTCTGCAGAGTGTTTTGCAAGATGAAAAAGAAAGTTGTCCAAAACACTTTCCAATCGAATGTTCATGTGTTTGGTGAAGGTAGGAAAGTGGTATGGTACTGTTTTCTATCAGTTTGCAAGCTGCGCACACAATCCCTGTGTTGTGCAGTTTCATTCTTCACCTTTCGAAAGCCGCCGCTCTCTCCGGCTCCCGGAGACGAAGAGGCGGCTTCTTCGCGCAAAGGCGATTGTACCGGTCCCAGTGCACAAAGGTGCGGCGGCTTCTGCCGAAATGTGCCCGGGACCGGCGCATAGCTCCGGGGAGCTCCGTATCCTTCTTCTTTCTTGACTTTTGTGGTCTATATCATTGCAAAAAGTCTACCTTATGTTAGGCAAGAAGAAACTGTGCCAGCACTGAAAACATCTCCCATCGTGTTTACATGTTGCAGAGAGCTCTGCAGAAGTTTATGCAGGAAGAAAAAGAAAGTTATTGAAAACACCTTCCAATCGAATGTTCATGTGTTTGGAAAAGGTAAGAGAGTGCTAAGGTACACTTTTGGATCAGTTTGCAAGCTGCGCACACAATCCCATTGTTGTGCAGCTTCATTCTCACCTTTCCGAAGCAGCCGCACTCTCCAGCTGCCGGAGGCGAAGAAGCGGCTTCTTCGCGCAAACGCGATTGTACCGGTCCCAGTGCACAAAGGTGCGGCGGCTTCTGCCGAAATGTGCCCGGGACCGGCGCATAGCTCCGGGGAACTCCGTATCCTTCGTCTTTCGGGATTTTGTGGACCACATCATTACACAAAGTTTTTTCACTATGTCTGGCATGGAGAAACTGTGTCAGCACAGAAAACATCTCCCATCGTGTTTTACATGTTGCAGTAGGAAAGTAGTGAGGTACGGTTTTCTATCAGTTTGCAAGCTGCGCACACAATCCCAGTGTTGTGCAGCTTCATTCTCACCTTTCCGAAGCAGCCGCACTCTCCAGCTGCCGGAGGCGAAGAAGCGGCTTCTTCGCGCAATAGCGATTGTGCCGGTTCCAGTGCACAAAGGTGCGGCGGCTACTGCCGAAATATGCCCGGGACCGGCGCATAGCTCCAGGAAGCTGCATACCTTCGTCTTTAGCGCCTTTTGTGGTCTACATCATTGCAGAAAGGTTTTCACTTTGTCTGGCAAAGAGAAACTGTGCCAACAGAGAAAACATCTCCCATCGTGTTTTACATGTTGCAGAGAGCTCTGCAGAAGTTTTTGCGCGAAGAAAAAGAAAGTTGTCCAAAACACCTTCCAATCGAATGTTCATGTGTTTGGAAAAGGTAGGAAAGTGGTAAGGTACTGTTTTCTATCAGTTTGCAAGCTGCGCACACAATCCCATTGTTGTGCAGCTTCATTCTCACCTTTCCGAAGCAGCCGCACTCTCCAGCTGCCGGAGGCGAAGAAGCGGCTTCTTCGCGCAAAAGCGATTGTGCCGGTCCCAGTGCACTCCAGTGCGGCGGCTACTGCCGAAATATGCCCGGCACCGGCGCATAGCTCCGGGGAGCTCCGTATCCTTCTTCTTTCTTGACTTTTGTGGTCTACATCATTGCAGAAAGGTTTTTCACTATGTCTGGCAAAGAGAAACTGTGCCAGCACAGAAAACATCTCCCATCGTGTTTTACATGTTGCAGAAAGCTCTGCAGAAGTTTATGCACGAAGAAAAAGAAAGTTATTGAAAACAACTTCCAACCGAATATTCATGTGTTTGAAAAAGGTAAGAGAGTGGTAAGGTACACTTTTGGATCAGTTTGCAAGCTGCGCACACAATCCCAGTGTTGTGCAGCTTCATTCTCACCTTTCCGAAGCAGCCGCAATCTCCAGCTGCCGGAGGCGAAGATCCGGCTTCTTCGCGCAAAGGCGATTGTACCGGTCCCAGTGCACTCCAGTGCGGCAGCTTCTGCCGAAATGTGCCCGGGACCGGCGCATAGCTCCGGGGAACTCCGTACCTTCTTCTGTCTTGACTTTTGTGGTCTACATCATTGCAAAAAACTTTCCCACTATGTTAGGCAAGGAGAAACTGTGCCAGCACAGAAAACATCTCCCATCGTGTTTTACATGTTGCAGAGAGCTCTGCAGAGTGTTTTGCAAGAAGAAAAAGAATGTTGTCCAAACACCTTCCAATCGAATGTTCATTTGTTTGGTAAAGGTAGGAAAGTGGTATGGTACTGTTTTCTATCAGTTTGCAAGCTGCGCACACATACCCATTGATGTGCAGCTTCATTCTTCACCTTTCGAAAGCCGCCGCTCTCTCCGGCTCCCGGAGACGAAGAGGCGGCTACTTCGCGCAAAGGCGATTGTACCGGTCCCAGTGCACTCCAGTGCGGCGGCTTCTGCCGAAATGTGCCCGGGACCGGCGCATAGCTCCGGGGAGCTCCGTATCCTTCTTCTTTCTTGACTTTTGTGGTCTATATCATTGCAAAAAGTCTACCTTATGTTAGGCAAGAAGAAACTGTGCCAGCACTGAAAACATCTCCCATCGTGTTTACATGTTGCAGAGAGCTCTGCAGAAGTTTATGCAGGAAGAAAAAGAAAGTTATTGAAAACACCTTCCAATCGAATGTTCATGTGTTTGGAAAAGGTAAGAGAGTGCTAAGGTACACTTTTGGATCAGTTTGCAAGCTGCGCACACAATCCCATTGTTGTGCAGCTTCATTCTCACCTTTCCGAAGCAGCCGCACTCTCCAGCTGCCGGAGGCGAAGAAGCGGCTTCTTCGCGCAAACGCGATTGTACCGGTCCCAGTGCACAAAGGTGCGGCGGCTTCTGCCGAAATGTGCCCGGGACCGGCGCATAGCTCCGGGGAACTCCGTATCCTTCGTCTTTCGGGATTTTGTGGACCACATCATTACACAAAGGTTTTTCACTATGTCTGGCATGGAGAAACTGTGTCAGCACAGAAAACATCTCCCATCGTGTTTTACATGTTGCAGTAGGAAAGTAGTGAGGTACGGTTTTCTATCAGTTTGCAAGCTGCGCACACAATCCCAGTGTTGTGCAGCTTCATTCTCACCTTTCCGAAGCAGCCGCACTCTCCAGCTGCCGGAGGCGAAGAAGCGGCTTCTTCGCGCAATAGCGATTGTGCCGGTTCCAGTGCACAAAGGTGCGGCGGCTACTGCCGAAATATGCCCGGGACCGGCGCATAGCTCCAGGAAGCTGCATACCTTCGTCTTTAGCGCCTTTTGTGGTCTACATCATTGCAGAAAGGTTTTCACTTTGTCTGGCAAAGAGAAACTGTGCCAACAGAGAAAACATCTCCCATCGTGTTTTACATGTTGCAGAGAGCTCTGCAGAAGTTTTTGCGCGAAGAAAAAGAAAGTTGTCCAAAACACCTTCCAATCGAATGTTCATGTGTTTGGAAAAGGTAGGAAAGTGGTAAGGTACTGTTTTCTATCAGTTTGCAAGCTGCGCACACAATCCCAGTGTTGTGCAGCTTCATTCTCACCTTTCCGAAGCAGCCGCACCCTCCAGCTGGCGGAGACGAAGAGGCCGCTACTTCGCGCAAAGGCGATTGTACCGGTCCCAGTGCACAAAGGTGCGGCAGCTTCTGCCGAAATGTGCCCGGGACCGGCGCATAGCTCCGGGGAACTCCGTATCCTTCTTCTTTCTTGACTTTTGTGGTCTACATCATTGCAAAAAACTTTCCCACTATGTTAGGCAAGGAGAAACTGTGCCAGCACAGAAAACATCTCCCATCGTGGTTTTCATGTTGCAGAGAGCTCTGCAGAAGTTTATGCAGGAAGAAAAAGAGAGTTATTGAAAACAATTCCAACCGAATTTCATGTGTTTGGAAAAGGTAAGAGAGTGGTAAGGTAGACTTTTGGATCAGTTTGCAAGCTGCGCACACAATCCCATTGTTGTGCAGCTTCATTCTCGCCTTTCCGAAGCAGCCGCACTCTCCAGCTGCCGGAGGCGAAGAAGCGGCTTCTTCGCGCAAACGCGATTGTACCGGTCCCAGTGCACAAAGGTGCGGCGGCTTCTGCCGAAATGTGCCCGGGCCAGGCGCTTACCTCCGGGGATATCCGTACATTCTTCTTTCTTGACTTTTGTAATCTACATCATTGCAAAAAGGTTTTTCACTATGTTAGGCAAGGAGAAACTGTGCCAGCACAGAAAACATCTCCCATCGTGTTTTACATGTTGCAGAGAGCTCTGCAGAGTGTTTTGCAAGAAGAAAAAAAGTTGTCCAAAACACCTTCCAATCGAATGTTCATGTGTTTGGTTAAGGTAGGAAAGTGGTATGGTACTGTTTTCTATCAGTTTGCAAGCTGCGCACACAATCCCATTTTTGTGCAGCTTCATTCTTCACCTTTCGACACCCGCCGCTCTCTCCGGCTCCCGGAGACGAAGAGGCGGCTTCTTCGCGCAAAGGCGATTGTACCGGTCCCAGTGCACAAAGGTGCGGCAACTTCTGCCACGATGTGCCCTGGACCGGCGCATAGCTCCGGGGAGCTCCGTATCCTTCTTCTTTCTTGACTTTTGTGGTCTACATAATTGCAAAAACTTTCCCACTATGTTAGGCAAGGAGTAACTGTGCCACCACAGAAAACATCTCCCATCGTGTTTTACATGATGCAGAGAGCTTTGCAGAGTGTTTTGCAAGAAGAAAAAGAAAGTTGTCCAAAACAACTTACAATCGAATGTTCATGTGTTTGGAAAAGGTAGGAAAGTCGTGAGGTACGGTTTTCTATAATTTGCAAGCTGCGCACACAATCCCAAAGTTGTTCAGCTTCATTCTCACCTTTCCGAAGCAGCCGCACTCTCCAGCTGCCGGAGGCGAAGAAGCGGCTTCTTCGAGCAAAGGCGATTGTGCCGGTCCCAGTGCACTCCAGTGCGGCGGCTACTGCCGAAATATGCCCGGCACCGGAGCATAGCTCCGGGGAGCTGCGTACCTTCGTCTTTAGCGCCTTTTGTGGTCTACATCATTGCAGAAAGGTTTTTCACTATGTCTGGCAAAGAGAAACTGTGCCAGCACAGAAAACATCTCCCATCGTGTTTTACATGTTGCAGAGAGCTCTGCAGAGTGTTTTGCAAGAAGAAAAAGAAAGTTGTCCAAACACCTTCCAATCGAATGTTCATTTGTTTGGTAAAGGTAGGAAAGTGGTATGGTACTGTTTTCTATCAGTTTGCAAGCTGCGCACACATACCCATTGATGTGCAGCTTCATTCTTCACCTTTCGAAAGCCGCCGCTCTCTCCGGCTCCCGGAGACGAAGAGGCGGCTACTTCGCGCAAAGGCGATTGTACCGGTCCCAGTGCACAAAGGTGCGGCGGCTACTGCCGAAATGTGCCCGGGACCGGCGCATAGCTCCGGGGAGCTCCGTATCCTTCGTGTTTCGGGATTTTGTGGACCACATCATTACACAAAGGTTTTTCACTATGTCTGGCATGGAGAAACTGTGTCAGCACAGAAAACATCTCCCATCGTGTTTTACATGTTGCAGTAGGAAAGTAGTGAGGTACGGTTTTCTATCAGTTTGCAAGCTGCGCACACAATCCCAGTGTTGTGCAGCTTCATTCTCACCTTTCCGAAGCAGCCGCACTCTCCAGCTGCCGGAGGCGAAGAAGCGGCTTCTTCGCGCAATAGCGATTGTGCCGGTTCCAGTGCACAAAGGTGCGGCGGCTACTGCCGAAATATGCCCGGGACCGGCGCATAGCTCCAGGAAGCTGCATACCTTCGTCTTTAGCGCCTTTTGTGGTCTACATCATTGCAGAAAGGTTTTCACTTTGTCTGGCAAAGAGAAACTGTGCCAACAGAGAAAACATCTCCCATCGTGTTTTACATGTTGCAGAGAGCTCTGCAGAAGTTTTTGCGCGAAGAAAAAGAAAGTTGTCCAAAACACCTTCCAATCGAATGTTCATGTGTTTGGAAAAGGTAGGAAAGTGGTAAGGTACTGTTTTCTATCAGTTTGCAAGCTGCGCACACAATCCCATTGTTGTGCAGCTTCATTCTCACCTTTCCGAAGCAGCCGCACTCTCCAGCTGCCGGAGGCGAAGAAGCGGCTTCTTCGCGCAAAAGCGATTGTGCCGGTCCCAGTGCACTCCAGTGCGGCGGCTACTGCCGAAATATGCCCGGCACCGGAGCATAGCTCCGGGGAGCTGCGTACCTTCGTCTTTAGCGCCTTTTGTGGTCTACATCATTGCAGAAAGGTTTTTCACTATGTCTGGCAAAGAGAAACTGTGCCAGCACAGAAAACATCTCCCATCGTGTTTTACATGTTGCAGAGAGCTCTGCAGAAGTTTATGCACGAAGAAAAAGAAAGTTATTGAAAACAACTTCCAACCGAATATTCATGTGTTTGAAAAAGGTAAGAGAGTGGTAAGGTACACTTTTGGATCAGTTTGCAAGCTGCGCACACAATCCCAGTGTTGTGCAGCTTCATTCTCACCTTTCCGAAGCAGCCGCAATCTCCAGCTGCCGGAGGCGAAGAACCGGCTTCTTCGCGCAAAGGCGATTGTACCGGTCCCAGTGCACTCCAGTGCGGCAGCTTCTGCCGAAATGTGCCCGGGACCGGCGCATAGCTCCGGGGAACTCCGTACCTTCTTCTGTCTTGACTTTTGTGGTCTACATCATTGCAAAAAACTTTCCCACTATGTTAGGCAAGGAGAAACTGTGCCAGCACAGAAAACATCTCCCATCGTGTTTTACATGTTGCAGAGAGCTCTGCAGAGTGTTTTGCAAGAAGAAAAAGAATGTTGTCCAAACACCTTCCAATCGAATGTTCATTTGTTTGGTAAAGGTAGGAAAGTGGTATGGTACTGTTTTCTATCAGTTTGCAAGCTGCGCACACATACCCATTGATGTGCAGCTTCATTCTTCACCTTTCGAAAGCCGCCGCTCTCTCCGGCTCCCGGAGACGAAGAGGCGGCTACTTCGCGCAAAGGCGATTGTACCGGTCCCAGTGCACAAAGGTGCGGCGGCTACTGCCGAAATATGCCCGGCACCGGAGCATAGCTCCGGGGAGCTGCGTACCTTCGTCTTTAGCGCCTTTTGTGGTCTACATCATTGCAGAAAGGTTTTTCACTATGTCTGGCAAAGAGAAACTGTGCCAGCACAGAAAACATCTCCCATCGTGTTTTACGTTGCAGAGAGGTCTGCAGAGTGTTTTGCAAGAAGAAAAAGAAAGTTGTCCAAAACACCTTCCAATCGAATGTTCATGTGTTTGGGAAAGGTAAGAGAGTGGTAAGGTACTGTTTTCTATCAGTTTGCAAGCTGCGCACACAATCCCTGTGTTGTGCAGCTTCATTCTTCACCTTTCGAAATCAGCCGCTCTCTCCGGCTCCCGGAGACGAAGAGGCGGCTTCTTCGCGCAAAGGCGATTGTGCAGGTCCCAGTGCACTAAGTGGCGGCGGCTTCTGCCGAAATGTTGCCGGGACAGGCGCTTAGCTCCGAGGATATCCGTACATTCTTCTTTCTTGACTTTTGTAATCTACATCATTGCAGAAAGGTTTTTCATTATGTTAGGCCAAGAGAAACTGTGCCAGCACAGAAAACATCTCCCATCGTGTTTTACATGTTGCAGAGAGCTCTGCAGAAGTTTATGCAGGAAGAAAAAGAAAGTTATTGAAAACACCTTCCAATCGAATGTTCATGTGTTTGGAAAAGGTAAGAGAGTGCTAAGGTACACTTTTGGATCAGTTTGCAAGCTGCGCACACAATCCCATTGTTGTGCAGCTTCATTCTTCACCTTTCCGAAGCAGCCGCACTCTCCAGCTGCCGGAGGCGAAGAAGCGGCTTCTTCGCGCAAAGGCGATTGTACCGGTCCCAGTGCACAAAGGTGCGGCGGCTTCTGCCGAAATGTGCCCGGGACAGGCGCATAGCTCCGGGGAGCTCCGTATCCTTCGTCTTTAGCGTCTTTTGTGATCTACATCATTGCAGAAAGGTTTTTCACTTTTAGAAAGGAGAAACTGTGCCAGCACAGAAAACATCTCCCATCGTGTTTTACATGTTGCAGAGAGCTCTGCAGAGTGTTTTGCAAGAAGAAAAAGAATGTTGTCCAAACACATTCCAATCGAATGTTCATTTGTTTGGTAAAGGTAGGAAAGTGGTATGGTACTGTTTTCTATCAGTTTGCAAGCTGCGCACACATACCCATTGATGTGCAGCTTCATTCTTCACCTTTCGAAAGCCGCCGCTCTCTCCGGCTCCCGGAGACGAAGAGGCGGCTACTTCGCGCAAAGGCGATTGTACCGGTCCCAGTGCACAAAGGTGCGGCGGCTACTGCCGAAATGTGCCCGGGACCGGCGCATAGCTCCGGGGAGCTCCGTATCCTTCGTGTTTCGGGATTTTGTGGATCACATCATTACACAAAGGTTTTTCACTATGTCTGGCAAGGAGAAACTGTGCCAGCACAGAAAACATCTCCCATCGTGTTTTACATGTTGCAGAGAGCTCTGCAGAGTGTTTTGCAAGAAGAAAAAGAAAGTTGTCCAAAACACCTTCCAATCGAATGTTCATGTGTTTGGTAATGGTAGGAAAGTGGTATGACACTGTTTTCTATCATTTGCAAGCCGCGCACACAATCCCAGTGTTGTGCAGCTTCATTCTCACCTTTCGAAAGCCGCCGCTCTCTCCGGCTCCCGGAGACGAAGAGACGGCTTCTTCGCGCAAAGGCGATTGTGCCGGTCCCAGTGCACTCCAGTGCGGCAGCTTCTGCCGAAATATGCCCGGGACCGGCGCATAGCTCCAGGGAGCTCCGTATCCTTCGTCTTTAGCGTCTTTTGTGATCTACATCATTGCAGAAAGGTATTTCACTATGTCTAGCAAGGAGAAACTGTGCCAGCACAGAAAACATCTCCCATCGTGTTTTACATGTTGCAGAGAGCTCTGCAGAGTGTTTTGCTAGAAGAAAAAGAAAGTTGTCCAAAACACCTTCCAATCGAATGTTCATGTGTTTGGTTAAGGTAGGAAAGTGGTATGGTACTGTTTTCTATCAGTTTGCAAGCTGCGCACACAATCCCATTGTTGTGCAGCTTCATTCTTCACCTTTCGAAAGCAGCCGCTCTCTCCGGCTCCCGGAGACGAAGAGGCGGCTACTTAGCGCAAAGGCGATTGTACCGGTCCCAGTGCACTCCAGTGCGGCGGCTTCTGCCGAAATGTGCCCGGGACCGGCGCATAGCTCCGGGGAGCTCCGTATCCTTCTTCTTTCTTGACTTTTGTGGTCTATATCATTGCAAAAAGTCTACCTTATGTTAGGCAAGAAGAAACTGTGCCAGCACTGAAAACATCTCCCATCGTGTTTACATGTTGCAGAGAGCTCTGCAGAAGTTTATGCAGGAAGAAAAAGAAAGTTATTGAAAACACCTTCCAATCGAATGTTCATGTGTTTGGAAAAGGTAAGAGAGTGCTAAGGTACACTTTTGGATCAGTTTGCAAGCTGCGCACACAATCCCATTGTTGTGCAGCTTCATTCTCACCTTTCCGAAGCAGCCGCACTCTCCAGCTGCCGGAGGCGAAGAAGCGGCTTCTTCGCGCAAACGCGATTGTACCGGTCCCAGTGCACAAAGGTGCGGCGGCTTCTGCCGAAATGTGCCCGGGACCGGCGCATAGCTCCGGGGAACTCCGTATCCTTCGTCTTTAGCGTCTTTTGTGATCTACATCATTGCAGAAAGGTATTTCACTATGTCTAGCAAGGAGAAACTGTGCCAGCACAGAAAACATCTCCCATCGTGTTTTACATGTTGCAGAGAGCTCTGCAGAGTGTTTTGCAAGAAGAAAAAGAAAGTTGTCCAAAACACTTTCCAATCGAATGTTCATGTGTTTGGTGAAGGTAGGAAAGTGGTATGGTACTGTTTTCTATCAGTTTGCAAGCTGCGCACACAATCCCTGTGTTGTGCAGTTTCATTCTTCACCTTTCGAAAGCCGCCGCTCTCTCCGGCTCCCGGAGACGAAGAGGCGGCTTCTTCGCGCAAAGGCGATTGTACCGGTCCCAGTGCACAAAGGTGCGGCGGCTACTGCCGAAATGTGCCCGGGACCGGCGCATAGCTCCGGGGAGCTCCGTATCCTTCGTCTTTCGGGATTTTGTGGACCACATCATTACACAAAGGTTTTTCACTATGTCTGGCATGGAGAAACTGTGTCAGCACAGAAAACATCTCCCATCGTGTTTTACATGTTGCAGTAGGAAAGTAGTGAGGTACGGTTTTCTATCAGTTTGCAAGCTGCGCACACAATCCCAGTGTTGTGCAGCTTCATTCTCACCTTTCCGAAGCAGCCGCACTCTCCAGCTGCCGGAGGCGAAGAAGCGGCTTCTTCGCGCAATAGCGATTGTGCCGGTTCCAGTGCACAAAGGTGCGGCGGCTACTGCCGAAATATGCCCGGGACCGGCGCATAGCTCCAGGAAGCTGCATACCTTCGTCTTTAGCGCCTTTTGTGGTCTACATCATTGCAGAAAGGTTTTCACTTTGTCTGGCAAAGAGGAACTGTGCCAGCACAGAAAACATCTCCCATCGTGTTTACATGTTGCAGAGAGCCATGCAGAGTGTTTTGCAAGAAGAAAAAGAAAGTTGTCCAAAACACCTTCCAATCGAATGTTCATGTGTTTGGAAAAGGTAGGAAAGTCGTGAGGTACGGTTTTCTTTCAGTTTGCAAGCTGCGCACACAATCCCAGTGTTGTGCAGCTTCATTCTCACCTTTCCGAAGCAGCCGCACTCTCCAGCTGCCGGAGGCGAAGAAGCGGCTTCTTTGAGCAAAGGCGATTGTGCCGGTCCCAGTGCACTCCAGTGCGGCGGCTACTGCCGAAATATGCCCGGCACCGGCGCATAGCTCCGGGGAGCTGCGTACCTTCGTCTTTAGCGCCTTTTGTGGTCTACATCATTGCAGAAAGGTTTTTCACTATGTCTGGCAAAGAGAAACTGTGCCAGCACAGAAAACATCACCCATCGTGTTTTACATGTTGCAGAGAGCTCTGCAGAGTGTTTTGCAAGAAGAAAAAGAAAGTTGTCCAAAACACCTTCCAATCGAATGTTCATGTGTTTGGGAAAGGTAAGAGAGTGGTAAGGTACTGTTTTCTATCAGTTTGCAAGCTGCGCACACAATACCATTGTTGTGCAGCTTCATTCTTCACCTTTCGAAAGCCGCCGCTCTCTCCGGCTCCCGGAGACGAAGAGGCGGCTTCTTCGCGCAAAGGCGATTGTACCGGTCCCAGTGCACAAAGGTGCGGCGGCTTCTGCCGAAATGTGCCCGGCACCGGCGCATAGCTCCGGGGAACTCCGTATCCTTCGTCTTTAGCGTCTTTTGTGATCTACATCATTGCAGAAAGGTATTTCACTATGTCTAGCAAGGAGAAACTGTGCCAGCACAGAAAACATCTCCCATCGTGTTTTACATGTTGCAGAGAGCTCTGCAGAGTGTTTTGCAAGATGAAAAAGAAAGTTGTCCAAAACACTTTCCAATCGAATGTTCATGTGTTTGGTGAAGGTAGGAAAGTGGTATGTTACTGTTTTCTATCAGTTTGCAAGCTGCGCACACAATCCCTGTGTTGTGCAGTTTCATTCTTCACCTTTCCGAAGCAGCCGCACTCTCCAGCTGCCGGAGGCGAAGAAGCGGCTTCTTCGCGCAAACGCGATTGTACCGGTCCCAGTGCACAAAGGTGCGGCGGCTTCTGCCGAAATGTGCCCGGGACCGGCGCATAGCTCCGGGGAACTCCGTATCCTTCGTCTTTCGGGATTTTGTGGACCACATCATTACACAAAGGTTTTTCACTATGTCTGGCATGGAGAAACTGTGTCAGCACAGAAAACATCTCCCATCGTGTTTTACATGTTGCAGTAGGAAAGTAGTGAGGTACGGTTTTCTATCAGTTTGCAAGCTGCGCACACAATCCCAGTGTTGTGCAGCTTCATTCTCACCTTTCCGAAGCAGCCGCACTCTCCAGCTGCCGGAGGCGAAGAAGCGGCTTCTTCGCGCAATAGCGATTGTGCCGGTTCCAGTGCACAAAGGTGCGGCGGCTACTGCCGAAATATGCCCGGGACCGGCGCATAGCTCCAGGAAGCTGCATACCTTCGTCTTTAGCGCCTTTTGTGGTCTACATCATTGCAGAAAGGTTTTCACTTTGTCTGGCAAAGAGAAACTGTGCCAACAGAGAAAACATCTCCCATCGTGTTTTACATGTTGCAGAGAGCTCTGCAGAAGTTTTTGCGCGAAGAAAAAGAAAGTTGTCCAAAACACCTTCCAATCGAATGTTCATGTGTTTGGAAAAGGTAGGAAAGTGGTAAGGTACTGTTTTCTATCAGTTTGCAAGCTGCGCACACAATCCCAGTGTTGTGCAGCTTCATTCTCACCTTTCCGAAGCAGCCGCACCCTCCAGCTGGCGGAGGCGAAGAAGCGGCTTCTTCGCGCAAAAGCGATTGTGCCGGTCCCAGTGCACTCCAGTGCGGCGGCTACTGCCGAAATATGCCCGGCACCGGCGCATAGCTCCGGGGAGCTCCGTATCCTTCTTCTTTCTTGACTTTTGTGGTCTACATCATTGCAGAAAGGTTTTTCACTATGTCTGGCAAAGAGAAACTGTGCCAGCACAGAAAACATCTCCCATCGTGTTTTACATGTTGCAGAAAGCTCTGCAGAAGTTTATGCACGAAGAAAAAGAAAGTTATTGAAAACAACTTCCAACCGAATATTCATGTGTTTGAAAAAGGTAAGAGAGTGGTAAGGTACACTTTTGGATCAGTTTGCAAGCTGCGCACACAATCCCAGTGTTGTGCAGCTTCATTCTCACCTTTCCGAAGCAGCCGCAATCTCCAGCTGCCGGAGGCGAAGAACCGGCTTCTTCGCGCAAAGGCGATTGTACCGGTCCCAGTGCACTCCAGTGCGGCAGCTTCTGCCGAAATGTGCCCGGGACCGGCGCATAGCTCCGGGGAACTCCGTACCTTCTTCTTTCTTGACTTTTGTGGTCTACATCATTGCAAAAAACTTTCCCACTATGTTAGGCAAGGAGAAACTGTGCCAGCACAGAAAACATCTCCCATCGTGGTTTTCATGTTGCAGAGAGCTCTGCAGAAGTTTATGCAGGAAGAAAAAGAGAGTTATTGAAAACAATTCCAACCGAATTTCATGTGTTTGGAAAAGGTAAGAGAGTGGTAAGGTAGACTTTTGGATCAGTTTGCAAGCTGCGCACACAATCCCATTGTTGTGCAGCTTCATTCTCGCCTTTCCGAAGCAGCCGCACTCTCCAGCTGCCGGAGGCGAAGAAGCGGCTTCTTCGCGCAAACGCGATTGTACCGGTCCCAGTGCACAAAGGTGCGGCGGCTTCTGCCGAAATGTGCCCGGGACCGGCGCTTACCTCCGGGGATATCCGTACATTCTTCTTTCTTGACTTTTGTAATCTACATCATTGCAAAAAGGTTTTTCACTATGTTAGGCAAGGAGAAACTGTGCCAGCACAGAAAACATCTCCCATCGTGTTTTACATGTTGCAGAGAGCTCTGCAGAGTGTTTTGCAAGAAGAAAAAAAGTTGTCCAAAACACCTTCCAATCGAATGTTCATGTGTTTGGTTAAGGTAGGAAAGTGGTATGGTACTGTTTTCTATCAGTTTGCAAGCTGCGCACACAATCCCATTTTTGTGCAGCTTCATTCTTCACCTTTCGACACCCGCCGCTCTCTCCGGCTCCCGGAGACGAAGAGGCGGCTTCTTCGCGCAAAGGCGATTGTACCGGTCCCAGTGCACAAAGGTGCGGCGGCTTCTGCCACGATGTGCCCTGGACCGGCGCATAGCTCCGGGGAGCTCCGTATCCTTCTTCTTTCTTGACTTTTGTGGTCTACATAATTGCAAAAACTTTCCCACTATGTTAGGCAAGGAGTAAATGTGCCACCACAGAAAACATCTCCCATCGTGTTTTACATGATGCAGAGAGCTTTGCAGAGTGTTTTGCAAGAAGAAAAAGAAAGTTGTCCAAAACAACTTACAATCGAATGTTCATGTGTTTGGAAAAGGTAGGAAAGTCGTGAGGTACGGTTTTCTATAATTTGCAAGCTGCGCACACAATCCCAAAGTTGTTCAGCTTCATTCTCACCTTTCCGAAGCAGCCGCACTCTCCAGCTGCCGGAGGCGAAGAAGCGGCTTCTTCGAGCAAAGGCGATTGTGCCGGTCCCAGTGCACTCCAGTGCGGCGGCTACTGCCGAAATATGCCCGGCACCGGAGCATAGCTCCGGGGAGCTGCGTACCTTCGTCTTTAGCGCCTTTTGTGGTCTACATCATTGCAGAAAGGTTTTTCACTATGTCTGGCAAAGAGAAACTGTGCCAGCACAGAAAACATCTCCCATCGTGTTTTACATGTTGCAGAGAGCTCTGCAGAGTGTTTTGCAAGAAGAAAAAGAAAGTTGTCCAAACACCTTCCAATCGAATGTTCATTTGTTTGGTAAAGGTAGGAAAGTGGTATGGTACTGTTTTCTATCAGTTTGCAAGCTGCGCACACATACCCATTGATGTGCAGCTTCATTCTTCACCTTTCGAAAGCCGCCGCTCTCTCCGGCTCCCGGAGACGAAGAGGCGGCTACTTCGCGCAAAGGCGATTGTACCGGTCCCAGTGCACAAAGGTGCGGCGGCTACTGCCGAAATGTGCCCGGGACCGGCGCATAGCTCCGGGGAGCTCCGTATCCTTCGTGTTTCGGGATTTTGTGGACCACATCTTTACACAAAGGTTTTTCACTATGTCTGGCAAGGAGAAACTGTGCCAGCACAGAAAACATCTCCCATCGTGTTTTACATGTTGCAGAGAGCTCTGCAGAGTGTTTTGCAAGAAGAAAAAGAAAGTTGTCCAAAACACCTTCCAATCGAATGTTCATGTGTTTGGTAATGGTAGGAAAGTGGTATGACACTGTTTTCTATCATTTGCAAGCCGCGCACACAATCCCAGTGTTGTGCAGCTTCATTCTCACCTTTCCGAAGCAGCCGCACTCTCCAGCTGCCGGAGGCGAAGAAGCGGCTTCTTCCAGCAAAGGCGATTGTGCCGGTCCCAGTGCACTCCAGTGTGGCGGCTACTGCCGAAATATGCCCGGCACCGGCGCATAGCTCCGGGGAGCTGCGTACCTTCGTCTTTAGCGCCTTTTGTGGTCTACATCATTGCAGAAAGGTTTTTCACTATGTCTGGCAAAGAGAAACTGTGCCAGCACAGAAAACATCTCCCATCGTGTTTTACATGTTGCAGAGAGCTCGGCAGAGTGTTTTGCAAGAAGAAAAAGAAAGTTGTCCAAAACACCTTCCAATCGAATGTTCATGTGTTTGGGAAAGGTAAGAGAGTGGTAAGGTACTGTTTTCTATCAGTTTGCAAGCTGCGCACACAATCCCTGTGTTGTGCAGCTTCATTCTTCACCTTTCGAAAGCCGCCGCTCTCTCCGGCTCCCGGAGACGAAGAGGCGGCTTCTTCGCGCAAAGGCGATTGTGCCGGTCCCAGTGCACTAAGTGGCGGCGGCTTCTGCCGAAATGTTCCCGGGACAGGCGCTTAGCTCCGGGGATATCCGTACATTCTTCTTTCTTGACTTTTGTAATCTACATCATTGCAGAAAGGTTTTTCATTATGTTAGGCCAAGAGAAACTGTGCCAGCACAGAAAACATCTCCCATCGTGTTTTACATGTTGCAGAGAGCTCTGCAGAAGTTTATGCAGGAAGAAATAGAAAGTTATTGAAAACACCTTCCAATCGAATTTTCATGTGTTTGGGAAAGGTAAGAGAGTGGTAAGGTACACTTTTGCATCAGTTTGCAAGCTGCGCACACAATACCATTGTTGTGCAGCTTCATTCTCACCTTTCCGAAGCAGCCGCACCCTCCAGCTGCCGGAAGCGAAGAAGCGGCTTCTTCGCGCAAACGCGATTGTACCGGTCCCAGTGCACAAAGGTGCGGCGGCTTCTGCCGAAATGTGCCCGGGACCGGCGCATAGCTCCGGGGAGCTCCGTATCCTTCGTCTTTAGCGTCTTTTGTGATCTACATCATTGCAGAAAGGTATTTCACTATGTCTAGCAAGGAGAAACTGTGCCAGCACAGAAAACATCTCCCATCGTGTTTTACATGTTGCAGAGAGCTCTGCAGAGTGTTTTGCAAGAAGAAAAAGAAAGTTGTCCAAAACACCTTCCAATCGAATGTTCATGTGTTTGGTTAAGGTAGGAAAGTGGTATGGTACTGTTTTCTATCAGTTTGCAAGCTGCGCACACAATCCCATTGTTGTGCAGCTTCATTCTTCACCTTTCGAAAGCAGCCGCTCTCTCCGGCTCCCGGAGACGAAGAGGCGGCTACTTCGCGCAAAGGCGATTGTACCGGTCCCAGTGCACAAAGGTGCGGCGGCTTCTGCCGAAATGTGCCCGGGACCGGCGCATAGCTCCGGGGAGCTCCGTATCCTTCTTCTTTCTTGACTTTTGTGGTCTATATCATTGCAAAAAGTCTACCTTATGTTAGGCAAGAAGAAACTGTGCCAGCACTGAAAACATCTCCCATCGTGTTTACATGTTGCAGAGAGCCATGCAGAGTGTTTTGCAAGAAGAAAAAGAAAGTTGTCCAAAACACCTTCCAATCGAATGTTCATGTGTTTGGAAAAGGTAGGAAAGTCGTGAGGTACGGTTTTCTTTCAGTTTGCAAGCTGCGCACACAATCCCAGTGTTGTGCAGCTTCATTCTCACCTTTCCGAAGCAGCCGCACTCTCCAGCTGCCGGAGGCGAAGAAGCGGCTTCTTTGAGCAAAGGCGATTGTGCCGGTCCCAGTGCACTCCAGTGCGGCGGCTACTGCCGAAATATGCCCGGCACCGGCGCATAGCTCCGGGGAGCTGCGTACCTTCGTCTTTAGCGCCTTTTGTGGTCTACATCATTGCAGAAAGGTTTTTCACTATGTCTGGCAAAGAGAAACTGTGCCAGCACAGAAAACATCACCCATCGTGTTTTACATGTTGCAGAGAGCTCTGCAGAGTGTTTTGCAAGAAGAAAAAGAAAGTTGTCCAAAACACCTTCCAATCGAATGTTCATGTGTTTGGGAAAGGTAAGAGAGTGGTAAGGTACTGTTTTCTATCAGTTTGCAAGCTGCGCACACAATCCCATTGTTGTGCAGCTTCATTCTTCACCTTTCGAAAGCAGCCGCTCTCTCCGGCTCCCGGAGACGAAGAGGCGGCTTCTTCGCGCAAAGGCGATTGTGCCGGTCCCAGTGCACAAAGGTGCGGCGGCTTCTGCCGAAATGTGCCCGGGACCGGCGCTTAGCTCCGAGGATATCCGTACATTCTTCTTTCTTGACTTTTGTAATCTACATCATTGCAGAAAGGTTTTTCATTATGTTAGGCCAAGAGAAACTGTGCCAGCACAGAAAACATCTCCCATCGTGTTTTACATGATGCAGAGAGCTTTGCAGAAGTTTATGCAGGAAGAAAAAGAAAGTTATTGAAAACACCTTCCAATCGAATGTTCATGTGTTTGGAAAAGGTAAGAGAGTGCTAAGGTACACTTTTGCATCAGTTTGCAAGCTGCGCACACAATCCCATTGTTGTGCAGCTTCATTCTCACCTTTCCGAAGCAGCCGCACTCTCCAGCTGCCGGAGGCGAAGAAGCGGCTTCTTCGCGCAAACGCGATTGTACCGGTCCCAGTGCACTCCAGTGCGGCGGCTTCTGCCGAAATGTGCCCGGGACCGGCGCATAGCTCCGGGGAGCTCCGTATCCTTCGTCTTTAGCGTCTTTTGTGATCTACATCATTGCAGAAAGGTATTTCACTATGTCTAGCAAGGAGAAACTGTGCCAGCACAGAAAACATCTCCCATCGTGTTTTACATGTTGCAGAGAGCTCTGCAGAGTGTTTTGCAAGATGAAAAAGAAAGTTGTCCAAAACACTTTCCAATCGAATGTTCATGTGTTTGGTGAAGGTAGGAAAGTGGTATGGTACTGTTTTCTATCAGTTTGCAAGCTGCGCACACAATCCCTGTGTTGTGCAGTTTCATTCTTCACCTCTCGAAAGCCGCCGCTCTCTCCGGCTCCCGGAGACGAAGAGGCGGCTTCTTCGCGCAAAGGCGATTGTACCGGTCCCAGTGCACAAAGGTGCGGCGGCTTCTGCCAAAATGTGCCCGGGACCGGCGCATAGCTCCGGGGAGCTCCGTATCCTTCGTCTTTCGGGATTTTGTGGACCACATCATTACACAAAGGTTTTTCACTATGTCTGGCATGGAGAAACTGTGTCAGCACAGAAAACATCTCCCATCGTGTTTTACATGTTGCAGTAGGAAAGTAGTGAGGTACGGTTTTCTATCAGTTTGCAAGCTGCGCACACAATCCCAGTGTTGTGCAGCTTCATTCTCACCTTTCCGAAGCAGCCGCACTCTCCAGCTGCCGGAGGCGAAGAAGCGGCTTCTTCGCGCAAACGCGATTGTACCGGTCCCAGTGCACAAAGGTGCGGCGGCTTCTGCCGAAATGTGCCCGGGACCGGCGCATAGCTCCGGGGAACTCCGTATCCTTCGTCTTTCGGGATTTTGTGGACCACATCATTACACAAAGTTTTTTCACTATGTCTGGCATGGAGAAACTGTGTCAGCACAGAAAACATCTCCCATCGTGTTTTACATGTTGCAGTAGGAAAGTAGTGAGGTACGGTTTTCTATCAGTTTGCAAGCTGCGCACACAATCCCAGTGTTGTGCAGCTTCATTCTCACCTTTCCGAAGCAGCCGCACTCTCCAGCTGCCGGAGGCGAAGAAGCGGCTTCTTCGCGCAATAGCGATTGTGCCGGTTCCAGTGCACAAAGGTGCGGCGGCTACTGCCGAAATATGCCCGGGACCGGCGCATAGCTCCAGGAAGCTGCATACCTTCGTCTTTAGCGCCTTTTGTGGTCTACATCATTGCAGAAAGGTTTTCACTTTGTCTGGCAAAGAGAAACTGTGCCAACAGAGAAAACATCTCCCATCGTGTTTTACATGTTGCAGAGAGCTCTGCAGAAGTTTTTGCGCGAAGAAAAAGAAAGTTGTCCAAAACACCTTCCAATCGAATGTTCATGTGTTTGGAAAAGGTAGGAAAGTGGTAAGGTACTGTTTTCTATCAGTTTGCAAGCTGCGCACACAATCCCATTGTTGTGCAGCTTCATTCTCACCTTTCCGAAGCAGCCGCACTCTCCAGCTGCCGGAGGCGAAGAAGCGGCTTCTTCGCGCAAAAGCGATTGTGCCGGTCCCAGTGCACTCCGGTGCGGCGGCTACTGCCGAAATATGCCCGGCACCGGCGCATAGCTCCGGGGAGCTCCGTATGCTTCTTCTTTCTTGACTTTTGTGGTCTACATCATTGCAGAAAGGTTTTTCACTATGTCTGGCAAAGAGAAACTGTGCCAGCACAGAAAACATCTCCCATCGTGTTTTACATGTTGCAGAAAGCTCTGCAGAAGTTTATGCACGAAGAAAAAGAAAGTTATTGAAAACAACTTCCAACCGAATATTCATGTGTTTGAAAAAGGTAAGAGAGTGGTAAGGTACACTTTTGGATCAGTTTGCAAGCTGCGCACACAATCCCAGTGTTGTGCAGCTTCATTCTCACCTTTCCGAAGCAGCCGCAATCTCCAGCTGCCGGAGGCGAAGAACCGGCTTCTTCGCGCAAAGGCGATTGTACCGGTCCCAGTGCACTCCAGTGCGGCAGCTTCTGCCGAAATGTGCCCGGGACCGGCGCATAGCTCCGGGGAACTCCGTACCTTCTTCTTTCTTGACTTTTGAGGTCGACATCATTGCAAAAAACTTTCCCACTATGTTAGGCAAGGAGAAACTGTGCCAGCACAGAAAACATCTCCCATCGTGGTTTTCATGTTGCAGAGAGCTCTGCAGAAGTTTATGCAGGAAGAAAAAGAGAGTTATTGAAAACAATTCCAACCGAATTTCATGTGTTTGGAAAAGGTAAGAGAGTGGTAAGGTAGACTTTTGGATCAGTTTGCAAGCTGCGCACACAATCCCATTGTTGTGCAGCTTCATTCTCGCCTTTCCGAAGCAGCCGCACTCTCCAGCTGCCGGAGGCGAAGAAGCGGCTTCTTCGCGCAAACGCGATTGTACCGGTCCCAGTGCACAAAGGTGCGGCGGCTTCTGCCGAAATGTGCCCGGGACCGGCGCTTACCTCCGGGGATATCCGTACATTCTTCTTTCTTGACTTTTGTAATCTACATCATTGCAAAAAGGTTTTTCACTATGTTAGGCAAGGAGAAACTGTGCCAGCACAGAAAACATCTCCCATCGTGTTTTACATGTTGCAGAGAGCTCTGCAGAGTGTTTTGCAAGAAGAAAAAAAGTTGTCCAAAACACCTTCCAATCGAATGTTCATGTGTTTGGTTAAGGTAGGAAAGTGGTATGGTACTGTTTTCTATCAGTTTGCAAGCTGCGCACACAATCCCATTGTTGTGCAGCTTCATTCTTCACCTTTCGACACCCGCCGCTCTCTCCGGCTCCCGGAGACGAAGAAGCGGCTTCTTCGCGCAAAGGCGATTGTACCGGTCCCAGTGCACAAAGGTGCGGCAACTTCTGCCACGATGTGCCCTGGACCGGCGCATAGCTCCGGGGAGCTCCGTATCCTTCTTCTTTCTTGACTTTTGTGGTCTACATAATTGCAAAAACTTTCCCACTATGTTAGGCAAGGAGTAACTGTGCCACCACAGAAAACATCTCCCATCGTGTTTTACATGATGCAGAGAGCTTTGCAGAGTGTTTTGCAAGAAGAAAAAGAAAGTTGTCCAAAACAACTTCCAATCGAATGTTCATGTGTTTGGAAAAGGTAGGAAAGTCGTGAGGTACGGTTTTCTATAATTTGCAAGCTGCGCACACAATCCCAAAGTTGTTCAGCTTCATTCTCACCTTTCCGAAGCAGCCGCACTCTCCAGCTGCCGGAGGCGAAGAAGCGGCTTCTTCGAGCAAAGGCGATTGTGCCGGTCCCAGTGCACTCCAGTGCGGCGGCTACTGCCGAAATATGCCCGGCACCGGAGCATAGCTCCGGGGAGCTGCGTACCTTCGTCTTTAGCGCCTTTTGTGGTCTACATCATTGCAGAAAGGTTTTTCACTATGTCTGGCAAAGAGAAACTGTGCCAGCACAGAAAACATCTCCCATCGTGTTTTACGTTGCAGAGAGGTCTGCAGAGTGTTTTGCAAGAAGAAAAAGAAAGTTGTCCAAAACACCTTCCAATCGAATGTTCATGTGTTTGGGAAAGGTAAGAGAGTGGTAAGGTACTGTTTTCTATCAGTTTGCAAGCTGCGCACACAATCCCTGTGTTGTGCAGCTTCATTCTTCACCTTTCGAAATCAGCCGCTCTCTCCGGCTCCCGGAGACGAAGAGGCGGCTTCTTCGCGCAAAGGCGATTGTGCAGGTCCCAGTGCACTAAGTGGCGGCGGCTTCTGCCGAAATGTTGCCGGGACAGGCGCTTAGCTCCGAGGATATCCGTACATTCTTCTTTCTTGACTTTTGTAATCTACATCATTGCAGAAAGGTTTTTCATTATGTTAGGCCAAGAGAAACTGTGCCAGCACAGAAAACATCTCCCATCGTGTTTTACATGTTGCAGAGAGCTCTGCAGAAGTTTATGCAGGAAGAAAAAGAAAGTTATTGAAAACACCTTCCAATCGAATGTTCATGTGTTTGGAAAAGGTAAGAGAGTGCTAAGGTACACTTTTGGATCAGTTTGCAAGCTGCGCACACAATCCCATTGTTGTGCAGCTTCATTCTTCACCTTTCCGAAGCAGCCGCACTCTCCAGCTGCCGGAGGCGAAGAAGCGGCTTCTTCGCGCAAAGGCGATTGTACCGGTCCCAGTGCACAAAGGTGCGGCGGCTTCTGCCGAAATGTGCCCGGGACAGGCGCATAGCTCCGGGGAGCTCCGTATCCTTCGTCTTTAGCGTCTTTTGTGATCTACATCATTGCAGAAAGGTTTTTCACTTTTAGAAAGGAGAAACTGTGCCAGCACAGAAAACATCTCCCATCGTGTTTTACATGTTGCAGAGAGCTCTGCAGAGTGTTTTGCAAGAAGAAAAAGAATGTTGTCCAAACACCTTCCAATCGAATGTTCATTTGTTTGGTAAAGGTAGGAAAGTGGTATGGTACTGTTTTCTATCAGTTTGCAAGCTGCGCACACATACCCATTGATGTGCAGCTTCATTCTTCACCTTTCGAAAGCCGCCGCTCTCTCCGGCTCCCGGAGACGAAGAGGCGGCTACTTCGCGCAAAGGCGATTGTACCGGTCCCAGTGCACAAAGGTGCGGCGGCTACTGCCGAAATGTGCCCGGGACCGGCGCATAGCTCCGGGGAGCTCCGTATCCTTCGTGTTTCGGGATTTTGTGGATCACATCATTACACAAAGGTTTTTCACTATGTTAGGCAAGGAGAAACTGTGCCAGCACAGAAAACATCTCCCATCGTGTTTTACATGTTGCAGAGAGCTCTGCAGAGTGTTTTGCAAGAAGAAAAAGAAAGTTGTCCAAAACACCTTCCAATCGAATGTTCATGTGTTTGGTAATGGTAGGAAAGTGGTATGACACTGTTTTCTATCATTTGCAAGCCGCGCACACAATCCCAGTGTTGTGCAGCTTCATTCTCACCTTTCGAAAGCAGCCGCTCTCTCCGGCTCCCGGAGACGAAGAGACGGCTTCTTCGCGCAAAGGCGATTGTGCCGGTCCCAGTGCACTCCAGTGCGGCAGCTTCTGCCGAAATGTGCCCGGGACCGGCGCATAGCTCCGGGGAGCTCCGTATCCTTCGTCTTTAGTGTCTTTTGTGATCTACATCATTGCAGAAAGGTATTTCACTATGTCTAGCAAGGAGAAACTGTGCCAGCACAGAAAACATCTCCCATCGTGTTTTACATGTTGCAGAGAGCTCTGCAGAGTGTTTTGCTAGAAGAAAAAGAAAGTTGTCCAAAACACCTTCCAATCGAATGTTCATGTGTTTGGTTAAGGTAGGAAAGTGGTATGGTACTGTTTTCTATCAGTTTGCAAGCTGCGCACACAATCCCATTGTTGTGCAGCTTCATTCTTCACCTTTCGAAAGCAGCCGCTCTCTCCGGCTCCCGGAGACGAAGAGGCGGCTACTTCGCGCAAAGGCGATTGTACCGGTCCCAGTGCACTCCAGTGCGGCGGCTTCTGCCGAAATGTGCCCGGGACCGGCGCATAGCTCCGGGGAGCTCCGTATCCTTCTTCTTTCTTGACTTTTGTGGTCTATATCATTGCAAAAAGTCTACCTTATGTAAGGCAAGGAGAAACTGTGCCAGCACTGAAAACATCTCCCATCGTGTTTACATGTTGCAGAGAGCTCTGCAGAAGTTTATGCAGGAAGAAAAAGAAAGTTATTGAAAACACCTTCCAATCGAATGTTCATGTGTTTGGAAAAGGTAAGAGAGTGCTAAGGTACACTTTTGGATCAGTTTGCAAGCTGCGCACACAATCCCATTGTTGTGCAGCTTCATTCTCACCTTTCCGAAGCAGCCGCACTCTCCAGCTGCCGGAGGCGAAGAAGCGGCTTCTTCGCGCAAACGCGATTGTACCGGTCCCAGTGCACAAAGGTGCGGCGGCTTCTGCCGAAATGTGCCCGGGACCGGCGCATAGCTCCGGGGAACTCCGTATCCTTCGTCTTTAGCGTCTTTTGTGATCTACATCATTGCAGAAAGGTATTTCACTATGTCTAGCAAGGAGAAACT
The DNA here is from genome assembly GCF_047830755.1 of Zonotrichia albicollis. Taxonomy (NCBI): domain Eukaryota; kingdom Metazoa; phylum Chordata; class Aves; order Passeriformes; family Passerellidae; genus Zonotrichia; species Zonotrichia albicollis. The sequence goes on from NC_133823.1 coordinate 8,936,111, forward strand.
GTGCCAGCACAGAAAACATCTCCCATCGTGTTTTACATGTTGCAGAGAGCTCTGCAGAGTGTTTTGCAAGATGAAAAAGAAAGTTGTCAAAAACACTTTCCAATCGAATGTTCATGTGTTTGGTGAAGGTAGGAAAGTGGTATGGTACTGTTTTCTATCAGTTTGCAAGCTGCGCACACAATCCCTGTGTTGTGCAGTTTCATTCTTCACCTCTCGAAAGCCGCCGCTCTCTCCGGCTCCCGGAGACGAAGAGGCGGCTTCTTCGCGCAAAGGCGATTGTACCGGTCCCAGTGCACAAAGGTGCGGCGGCTACTGCCGAAATGTGCCCGGGACCGGCGCATAGCTCCGGGGAGCTCCGTATCCTTCGTCTTTCGGGATTTTGTGGACCACATCATTACACAAAGGTTTTTCACTATGTCTGGCATGGAGAAACTGTGTCAGCACAGAAAACATCTCCCATCGTGTTTTACATGTTGCAGTAGGAAAGTAGTGAGGTACGGTTTTCTATCAGTTTGCAAGCTGCGCACACAATCCCAGTGTTGTGCAGCTTCATTCTCACCTTTCCGAAGCAGCCGCACTCTCCAGCTGCCGAAGGCGAAGAAGCGGCTTCTTCGCGCAATAGCGATTGTGCCGGTTCCAGTGCACAAAGGTGCGGCGGCTACTGCCGAAATATGCCCGGGACCGGCGCATAGCTCCAGGAAGCTGCATACCTTCGTCTTTAGCGCCTTTTGTGGTCTACATCATTGCAGAAAGGTTTTCACTTTGTCTGGCAAAGAGAAACTGTGCCAGCACAGAAAACATCTCCCATCGTGTTTTACATGTTGCAGAGAGCTCTGCAGAGTGTTTTGCAAGAAGAAAAAGAAAGTTGTCCAAAACACCTTCCAATCGAATGTTCATGTGTTTGGTTAAGGTAGGAAAGTGGTATGGTACTGTTTTCTATCAGTTTGCAAGCTGCGCACACAATCCCATTGTTGTGCAGCTTCATTCTTCACCTTTCGAAAGCAGCCGCTCTCTCCGGCTCCCGGAGACGAAGAGGCGGCTACTTCGCGCAAAGGCGATTGTACCGGTCCCAGTGCACTCCAGTGCGGCGGCTTCTGCCGAAATGTGCCCGGGACCGGCGCATAGCTCCGGGGAGCTCCGTATCCTTCTTCTTTCTTGACTTTTGTGGTCTATATCATTGCAAAAAGTCTACCTTATGTTAGGCATGAAGAAACTGTGCCAGCACTGAAAACATCTCCCATCGTGTTTACATGTTGCAGAGAGCCATGCAGAGTGTTTTGCAAGAAGAAAAAGAAAGTTGTCCAAAACACCTTCCAATCGAATGTTCATGTGTTTGGAAAAGGTAGGAAAGTCGTGAGGTACGGTTTTCTTTCAGTTTGCAAGCTGCGCACACAATCCCAGTGTTGTGCAGCTTCATTCTCACCTTTCCGAAGCAGCCGCACTCTCCAGCTGCCGGAGGCGAAGAAGCGGCTTCTTTGAGCAAAGGCGATTGTGCCGGTCCCAGTGCACTCCAGTGCGGCGGCTACTGCCGAAATATGCCCGGCACCGGCGCATAGCTCCGGGGAGCTGCGTACCTTCGTCTTTAGCGCCTTTTGTGGTCTACATCATTGCAGAAAGGTTTTTCACTATGTCTGGCAAAGAGAAACTGTGCCAGCACAGAAAACATCACCCATCGTGTTTTACATGTTGCAGAGAGCTCTGCAGAGTGTTTTGCAAGAAGAAAAAGAAAGTTGTCCAAAACACCTTCCAATCGAATGTTCATGTGTTTGGGAAAGGTAAGAGAGTGGTAAGGTACTGTTTTCTATCAGTTTGCAAGCTGCGCACACAATCCCATTGTTGTGCAGCTTCATTCTTCACCTTTCGAAAGCCGCCGCTCTCTCCGGCTCCCGGAGACGAAGAGGCGGCTTCTTCGCGCAAAGGCGATTGTGCCGGTCCCAGTGCACAAAGGTGCGGCGGCTTCTGCCGAAATGTGCCCGGGACAGGCGCTTAGCTCCGAGGATATCCGTACATTCTTGTTTCTTGACTTTTGTAATCTACATCATTGCAGAAAGGTTTTTCATTATGTTAGGCCAAGAGAAACTGTGCCAGCACAGAAAACATCTCCCATCGTGTTTTACATGTTGCAGAGAGCTCTGCAGAAGTTTATGCAGGAAGAAAAAGAAAGTTATTGAAAACACCTTCCAATCTAATGTTCATGTGTTTGGAAAAGGTAAGAGAGTGCTAAGGTACACTTTTGGATCAGTTTGCAAGCTGCGCACACAATCCCAGTGTTGTGCAGCTTCATTCTCACCTTTCCGAAGCAGCCGCACTCTCCAGCTGCCGGAGGCGAAGAAGCGGCTTCTTCGCGCAAACGCGATTGTACCGGTCCCAGTGCACAAAGGTGCGGCGGCTTCTGCCGAAATGTGCCCGGGACCGGCGCATAGCTCCGGGGAACTCCGTATCCTTCGTCTTTAGCGTCTTTTGTGATCTACATCATTGCAGAAAGGTATTTCACTATGTCTAGCAAGGAGAAACTGTGCCAGCACAGAAAACATCTCCCATCGTGTTTTACATGTTGCAGAGAGCTCTGCAGAGTGTTTTGCAAGATGAAAAAGAAAGTTGTCCAAAACACTTTCCAATCGAATGTTCATGTGTTTGGTGAAGGTAGGAAAGTGGTATGGTACTGTTTTCTATCAGTTTGCAAGCTGCGCACACAATCCCTGTGTTGTGCAGTTTCATTCTTCACCTTTCGAAAGCCGCCGCTCTCTCCGGCTCCCGGAGACGAAGAGGCGGCTTCTTCGCGCAAAGGCGATTGTACCGGTCCCAGTGCACAAAGGTGCGGCGGCTTCTGCCAAAATGTGCCCGGGACCGGCGCATAGCTCCGGGGAGCTCCGTATCCTTCGTCTTTCGGGATATTGTGGACCACATCATTACACAAAGGTTTTTCACTATGTCTGGCATGGAGAAACTGTGTCAGCACAGAAAACATCTCCCATCGTGTTTTACATGTTGCAGTAGGAAAGTAGTGAGGTACGGTTTTCTATCAGTTTGCAAGCTGCGCACACAATCCCAGTGTTGTGCAGCTTCATTCTCACCTTTCCGAAGCAGCCGCACTCTCCAGCTGCCGGAGGCGAAGAAGCGGCTTCTTCGCGCAATAGCGATTGTGCCGGTTCCAGTGCACAAAGGTGCGGCGGCTACTGCCGAAATATGCCCGGGACCGGCGCATAGCTCCAGGAAGCTGCATACCTTCGTCTTTAGCGCCTTTTGTGGTCTACATCATTGCAGAAAGGTTTTCACTTTGTCTGGCAAAGAGAAACTGTGCCAACAGAGAAAACATCTCCCATCGTGTTTTACATGTTGCAGAGAGCTCTGAAGAAGTTTTTGCGCGAAGAAAAAGAAAGTTGTCCAAAACACCTTCCAATCGAATGTTCATGTGTTTGGAAAAGGTAGGAAAGTGGTAAGGTACTGTTTTCTATCAGTTTGCAAGCTGCGCACACAATCCCAGTGTTGTGCAGCTTCATTCTCACCTTTCCGAAGCAGCCGCACCCTCCAGCTGGCGGAGGCGAAGAAGCGGCTTCTTCGCGCAAAAGCGATTGTGCCGGTCCCAGTGCACTCCAGTGCGGCGGCTACTGCCGAAATATGCCCGGCACCGGCGCATAGCTCCGGGGAGCTCCGTATCCTTCTTCTTTCTTGACTTTTGTGGTCTACATCATTGCAGAAAGGTTTTTCACTATGTCTGGCAAAGAGAAACTGTGCCAGCACAGAAAACATCTCCCATCGTGTTTTACATGTTGCAGAAAGCTCTGCAGAAGTTTATGCACGAAGAAAAAGAAAGTTATTGAAAACAACTTCCAACCGAATATTCATGTGTTTGAAAAAGGTAAGAGAGTGGTAAGGTACACTTTTGGATCAGTTTGCAAGCTGCGCACACAATCCCAGTGTTGTGCAGCTTCATTCTCACCTTTCCGAAGCAGCCGCAATCTCCAGCTGCCGGAGGCGAAGAACCGGCTTCTTCGCGCAAAGGCGATTGTACCGGTCCCAGTGCACTCCAGTGCGGCAGCTTCTGCCGAAATGTGCCCGGGACCGGCGCATAGCTCCGGGGAACTCCGTACCTTCTTCTGTCTTGACTTTTGTGGTCTACATCATTGCAAAAAACTTTCCCACTATGTTAGGCAAGGAGAAACTGTGCCAGCACAGAAAACATCTCCCATCGTGTTTTACATGTTGCAGAGAGCTCTGCAGAGTGTTTTGCAAGAAGAAAAAGAATGTTGTCCAAACACCTTCCAATCGAATGTTCATTTGTTTGGTAAAGGTAGGAAAGTGGTATGGTACTGTTTTCTATCAGTTTGCAAGCTGCGCACACATACCCATTGTTGTGCAGCTTCATTCTTCACCTTTCGAAAGCCGCCGCTCTCTCCGGCTCCCGGAGACGAAGAGGCGGCTACTTCGCGCAAAGGCGATTGTACCGGTCCCAGTGCACTCCAGTGCGGCGGCTTCTGCCGAAATGTGCCCGGGACCGGCGCATAGCTCCGGGGAGCTCCGTATCCTTCTTCTTTCTTGACTTTTGTGGTCTATATCATTGCAAAAAGTCTACCTTATGTTAGGCAAGAAGAAACTGTGCCAGCACTGAAAATATCTCCCATCGTGTTTACATGTTGCAGAGAGCTCTGCAGAAGTTTATGCAGGAAGAAAAAGAAAGTTATTGAAAACACCTTCCAATCGAATGTTCACGTGTTTGGAAAAGGTAAGAGAGTGCTAAGGTACACTTTTGGATCAGTTTGCAAGCTGCGCACACAATCCCATTGTTGTGCAGCTTCATTCTCACCTTTCCGAAGCAGCCGCACTCTCCAGCTGCCGGAGGCGAAGAAGCGGCTTCTTCGCGCAAACGCGATTGTACCGGTCCCAGTGCACAAAGGTGCGGCGGCTTCTGCCGAAATGTGCCCGGGACCGGCGCATAGCTCCGGGGAACTCCGTATCCTTCGTCTTTCGGGATTTTGTGGACCACATCATTACACAAAGGTTTTTCACTATGTCTGGCATGGAGAAACTGTGTCAGCACAGAAAACATCTCCCATCGTGTTTTACATGTTGCAGTAGGAAAGTAGTGAGGTACGGTTTTCTATCAGTTTGCAAGCTGCGCACACAATCCCAGTGTTGTGCAGCTTCATTCTCACCTTTCCGAAGCAGCCGCACTCTCCAGCTGCCGGAGGCGAAGAAGCGGCTTCTTCGCGCAATAGCGATTGTGCCGGTTCCAGTGCACAAAGGTGCGGCGGCTACTGCCGAAATATGCCCGGGACCGGCGCATAGCTCCAGGAAGCTGCATACCTTCGTCTTTAGCGCCTTTTGTGGTCTACATCATTGCAGAAAGGTTTTCACTTTGTCTGGCAAAGAGAAACTGTGCCAACAGAGAAAACATCTCCCATCGTGTTTTACATGTTGCAGAGAGCTCTGCAGAAGTTTTTGCGCGAAGAAAAAGAAAGTTGTCCAAAACACCTTCCAATCGAATGTTCATGTGTTTGGAAAAGGTAGGAAAGTGGTAAGGTACTGTTTTCTATCAGTTTGCAAGCTGCGCACACAATCCCATTGTTGTGCAGCTTCATTCTCACCTTTCCGAAGCAGCCGCACTCTCCAGCTGCCGGAGGCGAAGAAGCGGCTTCTTCGCGCAAAAGCGATTGTGCCGGTCCCAGTGCACTCCAGTGCGGCGGCTACTGCCGAAATATGCCCGGCACCGGCGCATAGCTCCGGGGAGCTCCGTATCCTTCTTCTTTCTTGACTTTTGTGGTCTACATCATTGCAGAAAGGTTTTTCACTATGTCTGGCAAAGAGAAACTGTGCCAGCACAGAAAACATCTCCCATCGTGTTTTACATGTTGCAGAAAGCTCTGCAGAAGTTTATGCACGAAGAAAAAGAAAGTTATTGAAAACAACTTCCAACCGAATATTCATGTGTTTGAAAAAGGTAAGAGAGTGGTAAGGTACACTTTTGGATCAGTTTGCAAGCTGCGCACACAATCCCAGTGTTGTGCAGCTTCATTCTCACCTTTCCGAAGCAGCCGCAATCTCCAGCTGCCGGAGGCGAAGAACCGGCTTCTTCGCGCAAAGGCGATTGTACCGGTCCCAGTGCACTCCAGTGCGGCAGCTTCTGCCGAAATGTGCCCGGGACCGGCGCATAGCTCCGGGGAACTCCGTACCTTCTTCTTTCTTGACTTTTGTGGTCTACATCATTGCAAAAAACTTTCCCACTATGTTAGGCAAGGAGAAACTGTGCCAGCACAGAAAACATCTCCCATCGTGGTTTTCATGTTGCAGAGAGCTCTGCAGAAGTTTATGCAGGAAGAAAAAGAGAGTTATTGAAAACAATTCCAACCGAATTTCATGTGTTTGGAAAAGGTAAGAGAGTGGTAAGGTAGACTTTTGGATCAGTTTGCAAGCTGCGCACACAATCCCATTGTTGTGCAGCTTCATTCTCGCCTTTCCGAAGCAGCCGCACTCTCCAGCTGCCGGAGGCGAAGAAGCGGCTTCTTCGCGCAAACGCGATTGTACCGGTCCCAGTGCACAAAGGTGCGGCGGCTTCTGCCGAAATGTGCCCGGGACCGGCGCTTACCTCCGGGGATATCCGTACATTCTTCTTTCTTGACTTTTGTAATCTACATCATTGCAAAAAGGTTTTTCACTATGTTAGGCAAGGAGAAACTGTGCCAGCACAGAAAACATCTCCCATCGTGTTTTACATGTTGCAGAGAGCTCTGCAGAGTGTTTTGCAAGAAGAAAAAAAGTTGTCCAAAACACCTTCCAATCGAATGTTCATGTGTTTGGTTAAGGTAGGAAAGTGGTATGGTACTGTTTTCTATCAGTTTGCAAGCTGCGCACACAATCCCATTTTTGTGCAGCTTCATTCTTCACCTTTCGACACCCGCCGCTCTCTCCGGCTCCCGGAGACGAAGAGGCGGCTTCTTCGCGCAAAGGCGATTGTACCGGTCCCAGTGCACAAAGGTGCGGCGGCTTCTGCCACGATGTGCCCTGGACCGGCGCATAGCTCCGGGGAGCTCCGTATCCTTCTTCTTTCTTGACTTTTGTGGTCTACATAATTGCAAAAACTTTCCCACTATGTTAGGCAAGGAGTAACTGTGCCACCACAGAAAACATCTCCCATCGTGTTTTACATGATGCAGAGAGCTTTGCAGAGTGTTTTGCAAGAAGAAAAAGAAAGTTGTCCAAAACAACTTACAATCGAATGTTCATGTGTTTGGAAAAGGTAGGAAAGTCGTGAGGTACGGTTTTCTATAATTTGCAAGCTGCGCACACAATCCCAAAGTTGTTCAGCTTCATTCTCACCTTTCCGAAGCAGCCGCACTCTCCAGCTGCCGGAGGCGAAGAAGCGGCTTCTTCGAGCAAAGGCGATTGTGCCGGTCCCAGTGCACTCCAGTGCGGCGGCTACTGCCGAAATATGCCCGGCACCGGAGCATAGCTCCGGGGAGCTGCGTACCTTCGTCTTTAGCGCCTTTTGTGGTCTACATCATTGCAGAAAGGTTTTTCACTATGTCTGGCAAAGAGAAACTGTGCCAGCACAGAAAACATCTCCCATCGTGTTTTACATGTTGCAGAGAGCTCTGCAGAGTGTTTTGCAAGAAGAAAAAGAAAGTTGTCCAAACACCTTCCAATCGAATGTTCATTTGTTTGGTAAAGGTAGGAAAGTGGTATGGTACTGTTTTCTATCAGTTTGCAAGCTGCGCACACATACCCATTGATGTGCAGCTTCATTCTTCACCTTTCGAAAGCCGCCGCTCTCTCCGGCTCCCGGAGACGAAGAGGCGGCTACTTCGCGCAAAGGCGATTGTACCGGTCCCAGTGCACAAAGGTGCGGCGGCTACTGCCGAAATGTGCCCGGGACCGGCGCATAGCTCCGGGGAGCTCCGTATCCTTCGTGTTTCGGGATTTTGTGGACCACATCATTACACAAAGGTTTTTCACTATGTCTGGCAAGGAGAAACTGTGCCAGCACAGAAAACATCTCCCATCGTGTTTTACATGTTGCAGAGAGCTCTGCAGAGTGTTTTGCAAGAAGAAAAAGAAAGATGTCCAAAACACCTTCCAATCGAATGTTCATGTGTTTGGTTAAGGTAGGAAAGTGGTATGGTACTGTTTTCTATCAGTTTGCAAGCTGCGCACACAATCCCATTTTTGTGCAGCTTCATTCTTCACCTTTCGACACCCGCCGCTCTCTCCGGCTCCCGGAGACGAAGAGGCGGCTTCTTCGCGCAAAGGCGATTGTACCGGTCCCAGTGCACAAAGGTGCGGCGGCTTCTGCCACGATGTGCCCTGGACCGGCGCATAGCTCCGGGGAGTTCCGTATCCTTCTTCTTTCTTGACTTTTGTGGTCTACATAATTGCAAAAACTTTCCCACTATGTTAGGCAAGGAGTAACTGTGCCACCACAGAAAACATCTCCCATCGTGTTTTACATGATGCAGAGAGCTCTGCAGAGTGTTTTGCAAGAAGAAAAAGAAAGTTGTCCAAAACAACTTACAATCGAATGTTCATGTGTTTGGAAAAGGTAGGAAAGTCGTGAGGTACGGTTTTCTATAATTTGCAAGCTGCGCACACAATCCCAAAGTTGTTCAGCTTCATTCTCACCTTTCCGAAGCAGCCGCACTCTCCAGCTGCCGGAGGCGAAGAAGCGGCTTCTTCGAGCAAAGGCGATTGTGCCGGTCCCAGTGCACTCCAGTGCGGCGGCTACTGCCGAAATATGCCCGGCACCGGAGCATAGCTCCGGGGAGCTGCGTACCTTCGTCTTTAGCGCCTTTTGTGGTCTACATCATTGCAGAAAGGTTTTTCACTATGTCTGGCAAAGAGAAACTGTGCCAGCACAGAAAACATCTCCCATCGTGTTTTACATGTTGCAGAGAGCTCTGCAGAGTGTTTTGCAAGAAGAAAAAGAAAGTTGTCCAAACACCTTCCAATCGAATGTTCATTTGTTTGGTAAAGGTAGGAAAGTGGTATGGTACTGTTTTCTATCAGTTTGCAAGCTGCGCACACATACCCATTGATGTGCAGCTTCATTCTTCACCTTTCGAAAGCCGCCGCTCTCTCCGGCTCCCGGAGACGAAGAGGCGGCTACTTCGCGCAAAGGCGATTGTACCGGTCCCAGTGCACAAAGGTGCGGCGGCTACTGCCGAAATGTGCCCGGGACCGGCGCATAGCTCCGGGGAGCTCCGTATCCTTCGTGTTTCGGGATTTTGTGGACCACATCATTACACAAAGGTTTTTCACTATGTCTGGCAAGGAGAAACTGTGCCAGCACAGAAAACATCTCCCATCGTGTTTTACATGTTGCAGAGAGCTCTGCAGAGTGTTTTGCAAGAAGAGAAAGAAAGATGTCCAAAACACCTTCCAATCGAATGTTCATGTGTTTGGTAATGGTAGGAAAGTGGTATGACACTGTTTTCTATCATTTGCAAGCCGCGCACACAATCCCAGTGTTGTGCAGCTTCATTCTCACCTTTCCGAAGCAGCCGCACTCTCCAGCTGCCGGAGGCGAAGAAGCGGCTTCTTCCAGCAAAGGCGATTGTGCCGGTCCCAGTGCACTCCAGTGTGGCGGCTACTGCCGAAATATGCCCGGCACCGGCGCATAGCTCCGGGGAGCTGCGTACCTTCGTCTTTAGCGCCTTTTGTGGTCTACATCATTGCAGAAAGGTTTTTCACTATGTCTGGCAAAGAGAAACTGTGCCAGCACAGAAAACATCTCCCATCGTGTTTTACATGTTGCAGAGAGCTCGGCAGAGTGTTTTGCAAGAAGAAAAAGAAAGTTGTCCAAAACACCTTCCAATCGAATGTTCATGTGTTTGGGAAAGGTAAGAGAGTGGTAAGGTACTGTTTTCTATCAGTTTGCAAGCTGCGCACACAATCCCTGTGTTGTGCAGCTTCATTCTTCACCTTTCGAAAGCCGCCGCTCTCTCCGGCTCCCGGAGACGAAGAGGCGGCTTCTTCGCGCAAAGGCGATTGTGCCGGTCCCAGTGCACTAAGTGGCGGCGGCTTCTGCCGAAATGTGCCCGGGACAGGCGCTTAGCTCCGGGGATATCCGTACATTCTTCTTTCTTGACTTTTGTAATCTACATCATTGCAGAAAGGTTTTTCATTATGTTAGGCCAAGAGAAACTGTGCCAGAACAGAAAACATCTCCCATCGTGTTTTACATGTTGCAGAGAGCTCTGCAGAAGTTTATGCAGGAAGAAATAGAAAGTTATTGAAAACACCTTCCAATCGAATTTTCATGTGTTTGGGAAAGGTAAGAGAGTGGTAAGGTACAGTTTTGGATCAGTTTGCAAGCTGCGCACACAATACCATTGTTGTGCAGCTTCATTCTCACCTTTCCGAAGCAGCCGCACCCTCCAGCTGCCGGAAGCGAAGAAGCGGCTTCTTCGCGCAAACGCGATTGTACCGGTCCCAGTGCACAAAGGTGCGGCGGCTTCTGCCGAAATGTGCCCGGGACCGGCGCATAGCTCCGGGGAGCTCCGTATCCTTCGTCTTTAGCGTCTTTTGTGATCTACATCATTGCAGAAAGGTATTTCACTATGTCTAGCAAGGAGAAACTGTGCCAGCACAGAAAACATCTCCCATCGTGTTTTACATGTTGCAGAGAGCTCTGCAGAGTGTTTTGCAAGAAGAAAAAGCAAGTTGTCTAAAACACCTTCCAATCGAATGTTCATGTGTTTGGTTAAGGTAGGAAAGTGGTATGGTACTGTTTTCTATCAGTTTGCAAGCTGCGCACACAATCCCATTGTTGTGCAGCTTCATTCTTCACCTTTCGAAAGCAGCCGCTCTCTCCGGCTCCCGGAGACGAAGAGGCGGCTACTTCGCGCAAAGGCGATTGTACCGGTCCCAGTGCACAAAGGTGCGGCGGCTTCTGCCGAAATGTGCCCGGGACCGGCGCATAGCTCCGGGGAGCTCCGTATCTTTCTTCTTTCTTGACTTTTGTGGTCTATATCATTGCAAAAAGTCTACCTTATGTTAGGCAAGAAGAAACTGTGCCAGCACTGAAAACATCTCCCATCGTGTTTACATGTTGCAGAGAGCCATGCAGAGTGTTTTGCAAGAAGAAAAAGAAAGTTGTCCAAAACACCTTCCAATCGAATGTTCATGTGTTTGGAAAAGGTAGGAAAGTCGTGAGGTACGGTTTTCTTTCAGTTTGCAAGCTGCGCACACAATCCCAGTGTTGTGCAGCTTCATTCTCACCTTTCCGAAGCAGCCGCACTCTCCAGCTGCCGGAGGCGAAGAAGCGGCTTCTTTGAGCAAAGGCGATTGTGCCGGTCCCAGTGCACTCCAGTGCGGCGGCTACTGCCGAAATATGCCCGGCACCGGCGCATAGCTCCGGGGAGCTGCGTACCTTCGTCTTTAGCGCCTTTTGTGGTCTACATCATTGCAGAAAGGTTTTTCACTATGTCTGGCAAAGAGAAACTGTGCCAGCACAGAAAACATCACCCATCGTGTTTTACATGTTGCAGAGAGCTCTGCAGAGTGTTTTGCAAGAAGAAAAAGAAAGTTGTCCAAAACACCTTCCAATCGAATGTTCATGTGTTTGGGAAAGGTAAGAGAGTGGTAAGGTACTGTTTTCTATCAGTTTGCAAGCTGCGCACACAATCCCATTGTTGTGCAGCTTCATTCTTCACCTTTCGAAAGCAGCCGCTCTCTCCGGCTCCCGGAGACGAAGAGGCGGCTTCTTCGCGCAAAGGCGATTGTGCCGGTCCCAGTGCACAAAGGTGCGGCGGCTTCTGCCGAAATGTGCCCGGGACAGGCGCTTAGCTCCGAGGATATCCGTACATTCTTCTTTCTTGACTTTTGTAATCTACATCATTGCAGAAAGGTTTTTCATTATGTTAGGCCAAGAGAAACTGTGCCAGAACAGAAAACATCTCCCATCGTGTTTTACATGTTGCAGAGAGCTCTGCAGAAGTTTATGCAGGAAGAAATAGAAAGTTATTGAAAACACCTTCCAATCGAATTTTCATGTGTTTGGGAAAGGTAAGAGAGTGGTAAGGTACACTTTTGGATCAGTTTGCAAGCTGCGCACACAATACCATTGTTGTGCAGCTTCATTCTCACCTTTCCGAAGCAGCCGCACCCTCCAGCTGCCGGAAGCGAAGAAGCGGCTTCTTCGCGCAAACGCGATTGTACCGGTCCCAGTGCACAAAGGTGCGGCGGCTTCTGCCGAAATGTGCCCGGGACCGGCGCATAGCTCCGGGGAGCTCCGTATCCTTCGTCTTTAGCGTCTTTTGTGATCTACATCATTGCAGAAAGGTATTTCACTATGTCTAGCAAGGAGAAACTGTGCCAGCACAGAAAACATCTCCCATCGTGTTTTACATGTTGCAGAGAGCTCTGCAGAGTGTTTTGCAAGAAGAAAAAGAAAGTTGTCTAAAACACCTTCCAATCGAATGTTCATGTGTTTGGTTAAGGTAGGAAAGTGGTATGGTACTGTTTTCTATCAGTTTGCAAGCTGCGCACACAATCCCATTGTTGTGCAGCTTCATTCTTCACCTTTCGAAAGCAGCCGCTCTCTCCGGCTCCCGGAGACGAAGAGGCGGCTACTTCGCCCAAAGGCGATTGTACCGGTCCCAGTGCACAAAGGTGCGGCGGCTTCTGCCGAAATGTGCCCGGGACCGGCGCATAGCTCCGGGGAGCTCCGTATCTTTCTTCTTTCTTGACTTTTGTGGTCTATATCATTGCAAAAAGTCTACCTTATGTTAGGCAAGAAGAAACTGTGCCAGCACTGAAAACATCTCCCATCGTGTTTACATGTTGCAGAGAGCCATGCAGAGTGTTTTGCAAGAAGAAAAAGAAAGTTGTCCAAAACACCTTCCAATCGAATGTTCATGTGTTTGGAAAAGGTAGGAAAGTCGTGAGGTACGGTTTTCTTTCAGTTTGCAAGCTGCGCACACAATCCCAGTGTTGTGCAGCTTCATTCTTCACCTTTCCGAAGCAGCCGCACTCTCCAGCTGCCGGAGGCGAAGAAGCGGCTTCTTTGAGCAAAGGCGATTGTGCCGGTCCCAGTGCACTCCAGTGCGGCGGCTACTGCCGAAATATGCCCGGCACCGGCGCATAGCTCCGGGGAGCTGCGTACCTTCGTCTTTAGCGCCTTTTGTGGTCTACATCATTGCAGAAAGGTGTTTCACTATGTCTGGCAAAGAGAAACTGTGCCAGCACAGAAAACATCTCCCATCGTGTTTTACATGTTGCAGAGAGCTCTGCAGAGTGTTTTGCAAGAAGAAAAAGAAAGTTGTCCAAAACACCTTCCAATCGAATGTTCATGTGTTTGGGAAAGGTAAGAGAGTGGTAAGGTACTGTTTTCTATCAGTTTGCAAGCTGCGCACACAATCCCATTGTTGTGCAGCTTCATTCTTCACCTTTCGAAAGCAGCCGCTCTCTCCGGCTCCCGGAGACGAAGAGGCGGCTTCTTCGCGCAAAGGCGATTGTGCCGGTCCCAGTGCACAAAGGTGCGGCGGCTTCTGCCGAAATGTGCCCGGGACAGGCGCTTAGCTCCGAGGATATCCGTACATTCTTCTTTCTTGACTTTTGTAATCTACATCATTGCAGAAAGGTTTTTCATTATGTTAGGCCAAGAGAAACTGTGCCAGCACAGAAAACATCTCCCATCGTGTTTTACATGATGCAGAGAGCTTTGCAGAAGTTTATGCAGGAAGAAAAAGAAAGTTATTGAAAACACCTTCCAATCGAATGTTCATGTGTTTGGAAAAGGTAAGAGAGTGCTAAGGTACACTTTTGCATCAGTTTGCAAGCTGCGCACACAATCCCATTGTTGTGCAGCTTCATTCTCACCTTTCCGAAGCAGCCGCACTCTCCAGCTGCCGGAGGCGAAGAAGCGGCTTCTTCGCGCAAACGCGATTGTACCGGTCCCAGTGCACAAAGGTGCGGCGGCTTCTGCCGAAATGTGCCCGGGACCGGCGCATAGCTCCGGGGAGCTCCGTATCCTTCGTCTTTAGCGTCTTTTGTGATCTACATCATTGCAGAAAGGTATTTCACTATGTCTAGCAAGGAGAAACTGTGCCAGCACAGAAAACATCTCCCATCGTGTTTTACATGTTGCAGAGAGCTCTGCAGAGTGTTTTGCAAGATGAAAAAGAAAGTTGCCCAAAACACTTTCCAATCGAATGTTCATGTTTTTGGTGAAGGTAGGAAAGTGGTATGGTACTGTTTTCTATCAGTTTGCAAGCTGCGCACACAATCCCTGTGTTGTGCAGTTTCATTCTTCACCTTTCGAAAGCCGCCGCACTCTCCGGCTCCCGGAGACGAAGAGGCGGCTTCTTCGCGCAAAGGCGATTGTACCGGTCCCAGTGCACAAAGGTGCGGCGGCTTCTGCCAAAATGTGCCCGGGACCGGCGCATAGCTCCGGGGAGCTCCGTATCCTTCGTCTTTCGGGATTTTGTGGACCACATCATTACACAAAGGTTTTTCACTATGTCTGGCATGGAGAAACTGTGTCAGCACAGAAAACATCTCCCATCGTGTTTTACATGTTGCAGTAGGAAAGTAGTGAGGTACGGTTTTCTATCAGTTTGCAAGCTGCGCACACAATCCCAGTGTTGTGCAGCTTCATTCTCACCTTTCCGAAGCAGCCGCACTCTCCAGCTGCCGGAGGCGAAGAAGCGGCTTCTTCGCGCAATAGCGATTGTGCCGGTTCCAGTGCACAAAGGTGCGGCGGCTACTGCCGAAATATGCCCGGGACCGGCGCATAGCTCCAGGAAGCTGCATACCTTCGTCTTTAGCGCCTTTTGTGGTCTACATCATTGCAGAAAGGTTTTCACTTTGTCTGGCAAAGAGAAACTGTGCCAACAGAGAAAACATCTCCCATCGTGTTTTACATGTTGCAGAGAGCTCTGCAGAAGTTTTTGCGCGAAGAAAAAGAAAGTTGTCCAAAACACCTTCCAATCGAATGTTCATGTGTTTGGAAAAGGTAGGAAAGTGGTAAGGTACTGTTTTCTATCAGTTTGCAAGCTGCGCACACAATCCCATTGTTGTGCAGCTTCATTCTCACCTTTCCGAAGCAGCCGCACTCTCCAGCTGCCGGAGGCGAAGAAGCGGCTTCTTCGCGCAAAAGCGATTGTGCCGGTCCCAGTGCACTCCAGTGCGGCGGCTACTGCCGAAATATGCCCGGCACCGGCGCATAGCTCCGGGGAGCTCCGTATCCTTCTTCTTTCTTGACTTTTGTGGTCTACATCATTGCAGAAAGGTTTTTCACTATGTCTGGCAAAGAGAAACTGTGCCAGCACAGAAAACATCTCCCATCGTGTTTTACATGTTGCAGAAAGCTCTGCAGAAGTTTATGCACGAAGAAAAAGAAAGTTATTGAAAACAATTTCCAACCGAATATTCATGTGTTTGAAAAAGGTAAGAGAGTGGTAAGGTACACTTTTGGATCAGTTTGCAAGCTGCGCACACAATCCCAGTGTTGTGCAGCTTCATTCTCACCTTTCCGAAGCAGCCGCAATCTCCAGCTGCCGGAGGCGAAGAACCGGCTTCTTCGCGCAAAGGCGATTGTACCGGTCCCAGTGCACTCCAGTGCGGCAGCTTCTGCCGAAATGTGCCCGGGACCGGCGCATAGCTCCGGGGAACTCCGTACCTTCTTCTGTCTTGACTTTTGTGGTCTACATCATTGCAAAAAACTTTCCCACTATGTTAGGCAAGGAGAAACTGTGCCAGCACAGAAAACATCTCCCATCGTGTTTTACATGTTGCAGAGAGCTCTGCAGAGTGTTTTGCAAGAAGAAAAAGAAAGTTGTCCAAACACCTTCCAATCGAATGTTCATTTGTTTGGTAAAGGTAGGAAAGTGGTATGGTACTGTTTTCTATCAGTTTGCAAGCTGCGCACACATACCCATTGATGTGCAGCTTCATTCTTCACCTTTCGAAAGCCGCCGCTCTCTCCGGCTCCCGGAGACGAAGAGGCGGCTACTTCGCGCAAAGGCGATTGTACCGGTCCCAGTGCACAAAGGTGCGGCGGCTACTGCCGAAATGTGCCCGGGACCGGCGCATAGCTCCGGGGAGCTCCGTATCCTTCGTGTTTCGGGATTTTGTGGACCACATCATTACACAAAGGTTTTTCACTATGTCTGGCAAGGAGAAACTGTGCCAGCACAGAAAACATCTCCCATCGTGTTTTACATGTTGCAGAGAGCTCTGCAGAGTGTTTTGCAAGAAGAAAAAGAAAGTTGTCCAAAACACCTTCCAATCGAATGTTCATGTGTTTGGTAATGGTAGGAAAGTGGTATGACACTGTTTTCTATCATTTGCAAGCCGCGCACACAATCCCAGTGTTGTGCAGCTTCATTCTCACCTTTCGAAAGCAGCCGCTCTCTCCGGCTCCCGGAGACGAAGAGACGGCTTCTTCGCGCAAAGGCGATTGTGCCGGTCCCAGTGCACTCCAGTGCGGCAGCTTCTGCCGAAATGTGCCCGGGACCGGCGCATAGCTCCGGGGAGCTCCGTATCCTTCGTCTTTAGCGTCTTTTGTGATCTACATCATTGCAGAAAGGTATTTCACTATGTCTAGCAAGGAGAAACTGTGCCAGCACAGAAAACATCTCCCATCGTGTTTTACATGTTGCAGAGAGCTCTGCAGAGTGTTTTGCTAGAAGAAAAAGAAAGTTGTCCAAAACACCTTCCAATCGAATGTTCATGTGTTTGGTTAAGGTAGGAAAGTGGTATGGTACTGTTTTCTATCAGTTTGCAAGCTGCGCACACAATCCCATTGTTGTGCAGCTTCATTCTTCACCTTTCGAAAGCAGCCGCTCTCTCCGGCTCCCGGAGACGAAGAGGCGGCTACTTCGCGCAAAGGCGATTGTACCGGTCCCAGTGCACAAAGGTGCGGCGGCTACTGCCGAAATGTGCCCGGGACCGGCGCATAGCTCCGGGGAGCTCCGTATCCTTCTTCTTTCATGACTTTTGTGGTCTATATCATTGCAAAAAGTCTACCTTATGTTAGGCAAGGAGAAACTGTGCCAGCACTGAAAACATCTCCCATCGTGTTTACATGTTGCAGAGAGCTCTGCAGAAGTTTATGCAGGAAGAAAAAGAAAGTTATTGAAAACACCTTCCAATCGAATGTTCATGTGTTTGGAAAAGGTAAGAGAGTGCTAAGGTACACTTTTGGATCAGTTTGCAAGCTGCGCACACAATCCCATTGTTGTGCAGCTTCATTCTCACCTTTCCGAAGCAGCCGCACTCTCCAGCTGCCGGAGGCGAAGAAGCGGCTTCTTCGCGCAAACGCGATTGTACCGGTCCCAGTGCACAAAGGTGCGGCGGCTTCTGCCGAAATGTGCCCGGCACCGGCGCATAGCTCCGGGGAACTCCGTATCCTTCGTCTTTAGCGTCTTTTGTGATCTACATCATTGCAGAAAGGTATTTCACTATGTCTAGCAAGGAGAAACTGTGCCAGCACAGAAAACATCTCCCATCGTGTTTTACATGTTGCAGAGAGCTCTGCAGAGTGTTTTGCAAGATGAAAAAGAAAGTTGTCCAAAACACTTTCCAATCGAATGTTCATGTGTTTGGTGAAGGTAGGAAAGTGGTATGGTACTGTTTTCTATCAGTTTGCAAGCTGCGCACACAATCCCTGTGTTGTGCAGTTTCATTCTTCACCTTTCGAAAGCCGCCGCTCTCTCCGGCTCCCGGAGACGAAGAGGCGGCTTCTTCGCGCAAAGGCGATTGTACCGGTCCCAGTGCACAAAGGTGCGGCGGCTACTGCCGAAATGTGCCCGGCACCGGCGCATAGCTCCGGGGAGCTCCGTATCCTTCGTCTTTCGGGATTTTGTGGACCACATCATTACACAAAGGTTTTTCACTATGTCTGGCATGGAGAAACTGTGTCAGCACAGAAAACATCTCCCATCGTGTTTTACATGTTGCAGTAGGAAAGTAGTGAGGTACGGTTTTCTATCAGTTTGCAAGCTGCGCACACAATCCCAGTGTTGTGCAGCTTCATTCTCACCTTTCCAAAGCAGCCGCACTCTCCAGCTGCCGGAGGCGAAGAAGCGGCTTCTTCGCGCAATAGCGATTGTGCCGGTTCCAGTGCACAAAGGTGCGGCGGCTACTGCCGAAATATGCCCGGGACCGGCGCATAGCTCCAGGAAGCTGCATACCTTCGTCTTTAGCGCCTTTTGTGGTCTACATCATTGCAGAAAGGTTTTCACTTTGTCTGGCAAAGAGAAACTGTGCCAGCACAGAAAACATCTCCCATCGTGTTTTACATGTTGCAGAGAGCTCTGCAGAGTGTTTTGCAAGAAGAAAAAGAAAGTTGTCCAAAACACCTTCCAATCGAATGTTCATGTGTTTGGTTAAGGTAGGAAAGTGGTATGGTACTGTTTTCTATCAGTTTGCAAGCTGCGCACACAATCCCATTGTTGTGCAGCTTCATTCTTCACCTTTCGAAAGCAGCCGCTCTCTCCGGCTCCCGGAGACGAAGAGGCGGCTACTTCGCGCAAAGGCGATTGTACCGGTCCCAGTGCACTCCAGTGCGGCGGCTTCTGCCGAAATGTGCCCGGGACCGGCGCATAGCTCCGGGGAGCTCCGTATCCTTCTTCTTTCTTGACTTTTGTGGTCTATATCATTGCAAAAAGTCTACCTTATGTTAGGCAAGAAGAAACTGTGCCAGCACTGAAAACATCTCCCATCGTGTTTACATGTTGCAGAGAGCCATGCAGAGTGTTTTGCAAGAAGAAAAAGAAAGTTGTCCAAAACACCTTCCAATCGAATGTTCATGTGTTTGGAAAAGGTAGGAAAGTCGTGAGGTACGGTTTTCTTTCAGTTTGCAAGCTGCGCACACAATCCCAGTGTTGTGCAGCTTCATTCTCACCTTTCCGAAGCAGCCGCACTCTCCAGCTGCCGGAGGCGAAGAAGCGGCTTCTTTGAGCAAAGGCGATTGTGCCGGTCCCAGTGCACTCCAGTGCGGCGGCTACTGCCGAAATATGCCCGGCACCGGCGCATAGCTCCGGGGAGCTGCGTACCTTCGTCTTTAGCGCCTTTTGTGGTCTACATCATTGCAGAAAGGTTTTTCACTATGTCTGGCAAAGAGAAACTGTGCCAGCACAGAAAACATCACCCATCGTGTTTTACATGTTGCAGAGAGCTCTGCAGAGTGTTTTGCAAGAAGAAAAAGAAAGTTGTCCAAAACACCTTCCAATCGAATGTTCATGTGTTTGGGAAAGGTAAGAGAGTGGTAAGGTACTGTTTTCTATCAGTTTGCAAGCTGCGCACACAATCCCATTGTTGTGCAGCTTCATTCTTCACCTTTCGAAAGCCGCCGCTCTCTCCGGCTCCCGGAGACGAAGAGGCGGCTTCTTCGCGCAAAGGCGATTGTGCCGGTCCCAGTGCACAAAGGTGCGGCGGCTTCTGCCGAAATGTGCCCGGGACAGGCGCTTAGCTCCGAGGATATCCGTACATTCTTCTTTCTTGACTTTTGTAATCTACATCATTGCAGAAAGGTTTTTCATTATGTTAGGCCAAGAGAAACTGTGCCAGCACAGAAAACATCTCCCATCGTGTTTTACATGTTGCAGAGAGCTCTGCAGAAGTTTATGCAGGAAGAAAAAGAAAGTTATTGAAAACACCTTCCAATCGAATGTTCATGTGTTTGGAAAAGGTAAGAGAGTGCTAAGGTACACTTTTGGATCAGTTTGCAAGCTGCGCACACAATCCCATTGTTGTGCAGCTTCATTCTCACCTTTCCGAAGCAGCCGCACTCTCCAGCTGCCGGAGGCGAAGAAGCGGCTTCTTCGCGCAAACGCGATTGTACCGGTCCCAGTGCACAAAGGTGCGGCGGCTTCTGCCGAAATGTGCCCGGGACCGGCGCATAGCTCCGGGGAACTCCGTATCCTTCGTCTTTAGCGTCTTTTGTGATCTACATCATTGCAGAAAGGTATTTCACTATGTCTAGCAAGGAGAAACTGTGCCAGCACAGAAAACATCTCCCATCGTGTTTTACATGTTGCAGAGAGCTCTGCAGAGTGTTTTGCAAGATGAAAAAGAAAGTTGTCCAAAACACTTTCCAATCGAATGTTCATGTGTTTGGTGAAGGTAGGAAAGTGGTATGGTACTGTTTTCTATCAGTTTGCAAGCTGCGCACACAATCCCTGTGTTGTGCAGTTTCATTCTTCACCTTTCGAAAGCCGCCGCTCTCTCCGGCTCCCGGAGACGAAGAGGCGGCTTCTTCGCGCAAAGGCGATTGTACCGGTCCCAGTGCACAAAGGTGCGGCGGCTACTGCCGAAATGTGCCCGGGACCGGCGCATAGCTCCGGGGAGCTCCGTATCCTTCGTGTTTCGGGATTTTGTGGACCACATCATTACACAAAGGTTTTTCACTATGTCTGGCAAGGAGAAACTGTGCCAGCACAGAAAACATCACCCATCGTGTTTTACATGTTGCAGAGAGCTCTGCAGAGTGTTTTGCAAGAAGAAAAAGAAAGTTGTCCAAAACACCTTCCAATCGAATGTTCATGTGTTTGGGAAAGGTAAGAGAGTGGTAAGGTACTGTTTTCTATCAGTTTGCAAGCTGCGCACACAATCCCATTGTTGTGCAGCTTCATTCTTCACCTTTCGAAAGCCGCCGCTCTCTCCGGCTCCCGGAGACGAAGAGGCGGCTTCTTCGCGCAAAGGCGATTGTGCCGGTCCCAGTGCACAAAGGTGCGGCGGCTTCTGCCGAAATGTGCCCGGGACAGGCGCTTAGCTCCGAGGATATCCGTACATTCTTCTTTCTTGACTTTTGTAATCTACATCATTGCAGAAAGGTTTTTCATTATGTTAGGCCAAGAGAAACTGTGCCAGCACAGAAAACATCTCCCATCGTGTTTTACATGATGCAGAGGGCTTTGCAGAAGTTTATGCAGGAAGAAAAAGAAAGTTATTGAAAACACCTTCCAATCGAATGTTCATGTGTTTGGAAAAGGTAAGAGAGTGCTAAGGTACACTTTTGCATCAGTTTGCAAGCTGCGCACACAATCCCTGTGTTGTGCAGTTTCATTCTTCACCTTTCGAAAGCCGCCGCTCTCTCCGGCTCCCGGAGACGAAGAGGCGGCTTCTTCGCGCAAAGGCGATTGTACCGGTCCCAGTGCACAAAGGTGCGGCGGCTTCTGCCAAAATGTGCCCGGGACCGGCGCATAGCTCCGGGGAGCTCCGTATCCTTCGTCTTTCGGGATTTTGTGGACCACATCATTACACAAAGGTTTTTCACTATGTCTGGCATGGAGAAACTGTGTCAGCACAGAAAACATCTCCCATCGTGTTTTACATGTTGCAGTAGGAAAGTAGTGAGGTACGGTTTTCTATCAGTTTGCAAGCTGCGCACACAATCCCAGTGTTGTGCAGCTTCATTCTCACCTTTCCGAAGCAGCCGCACTCTCCAGCTGCCGGAGGCGAAGAAGCGGCTTCTTCGCGCAATAGCGATTGTGCCGGTTCCAGTGCACAAAGGTGCGGCGGCTACTGCCGAAATATGCCCGGGACCGGCGCATAGCTCCAGGAAGCTGCATACCTTCGTCTTTAGCGCCTTTTGTGGTCTACATCATTGCAGAAAGGTTTTCACTTTGTCTGGCAAAGAGAAACTGTGCCAACAGAGAAAACATCACCCATCGTGTTTTACATGTTGCAGAGAGCTCTGCAGAAGTTTTTGCGCGAAGAAAAAGAAAGTTGTCCAAAACACCTTCCAATCGAATGTTCATGTGTTTGGAAAAGGTAGGAAAGTGGTAAGGTACTGTTTTCTATCAGTTTGCAAGCTGCGCACACAATCCCATTGTTGTGCAGCTTCATTCTCACCTTTCCGAAGCAGCCGCACTCTCCAGCTGCCGGAGGCGAAGAAGCGGCTTCTTCGCGCAAAAGCGATTGTGCCAGTCCCAGTGCACTCCAGTGCGGCGGCTACTGCCGAAATATGCCCGGCACCGGCGCATAGCTCCGGGGAGCTCCGTATCCTTCTTCTTTCTTGACTTTTGTGGTCTACATCATTGCAGAAAGGTTTTTCACTATGTCTGGCAAAGAGAAACTGTGCCAGCACAGAAAACATCTCCCATCGTGTTTTACATGTTGCAGAAAGCTCTGCAGAAGTTTATGCACGAAGAAAAAGAAAGTTATTGAAAACAACTTCCAACCGAATATTCATGTGTTTGAAAAAGGTAAGAGAGTGGTAAGGTACACTTTTGGATCAGTTTGCAAGCTGCGCACACAATCCCAGTGTTGTGCAGCTTCATTCTCACCTTTCCGAAGCAGCCGCAATCTCCAGCTGCCGGAGGCGAAGAACCGGCTTCTTCGCGCAAAGGCGATTGTACCGGTCCCAGTGCACTCCAGTGCGGCAGCTTCTGCCGAAATGTGCCCGGGACCGGCGCATAGCTCCGGGGAACTCCGTACCTTCTTCTTTCTTGACTTTTGTGGTCTACATCATTGCAAAAAACTTTCCCACTATGTTAGGCAAGGAGAAACTGTGCCAGCACAGAAAACATCTCCCATCGTGGTTTTCATGTTGCAGAGAGCTCTGCAGAAGTTTATGCAGGAAGAAAAAGAGAGTTATTGAAAACAATTCCAACCGAATTTCATGTGTTTGGAAAAGGTAAGAGAGTGGTAAGGTAGACTTTTGGATCAGTTTGCAAGCTGCGCACACAATCCCATTGTTGTGCAGCTTCATTCTCGCCTTTCCGAAGCAGCCGCACTCTCCAGCTGCCGGAGGCGAAGAAGCGGCTTCTTCGCGCAAACGCGATTGTACCGGTCCCAGTGCACAAAGGTGCGGCGGCTTCTGCCGAAATGTGCCCGGGACCGGCGCTTACCTCCGGGGATATCCGTACATTCTTCTTTCTTGACTTTTGTAATCTACATCATTGCAAAAAGGTTTTTCACTATGTTAGGCAAGGAGAAACTGTGCCAGCACAGAAAACATCTCCCATCGTGTTTTACATGTTGCAGAGAGCTCTGCAGAGTGTTTTGCAAGAAGAAAAAAAGTTGTCCAAAACACCTTCCAATCGAATGTTCATGTGTTTGGTTAAGGTAGGAAAGTGGTATGGTACTGTTTTCTATCAGTTTGCAAGCTGCGCACACAATCCCATTGTTGTGCAGCTTCATTCTTCACCTTTCGACACCCGCCGCTCTCTCCGGCTCCCGGAGACGAAGAGGCGGCTTCTTCGCGCAAAGGCGATTGTACCGGTCCCAGTGCACAAAGGTGCGGCAACTTCTGCCACGATGTGCCCTGGACCGGCGCATAGCTCCGGGGAGCTCCGTATCCTTCTTCTTTCTTGACTTTTGTGGTCTACATAATTGCAAAAACTTTCCCACTATGTTAGGCAAGGAGTAACTGTGCCACCACAGAAAACATCTCCCATCGTGTTTTACATGATGCAGAGAGCTTTGCAGAGTGTTTTGCAAGAAGAAAAAGAAAGTTGTCCAAAACAACTTCCAATCGAATGTTCATGTGTTTGGAAAAGGTAGGAAAGTCGTGAGGTACGGTTTTCTATAATTTGCAAGCTGCGCACACAATCCCAAAGTTGTTCAGCTTCATTCTCACCTTTCCGAAGCAGCCGCACTCTCCAGCTGCCGGAGGCGAAGAAGCGGCTTCTTCGAGCAAAGGCGATTGTGCCGGTCCCAGTGCACTCCAGTGCGGCGGCTACTGCCGAAATATGCCCGGCACCGGAGCATAGCTCCGGGGAGCTGCGTACCTTCGTCTTTAGCGCCTTTTGTGGTCTACATCATTGCAGAAAGGTTTTTCACTATGTCTGGCAAAGAGAAACTGTGCCAGCACAGAAAACATCTCCCATCGTGTTTTACGTTGCAGAGAGGTCTGCAGAGTGTTTTGCAAGAAGAAAAAGAAAGTTGTCCAAAACACCTTCCAATCGAATGTTCATGTGTTTGGGAAAGGTAAGAGAGTGGTAAGGTACTGTTTTCTATCAGTTTGCAAGCTGCGCACACAATCCCTGTGTTGTGCAGCTTCATTCTTCACCTTTCGAAATCAGCCGCTCTCTCCGGCTCCCGGAGACGAAGAGGCGGCTTCTTCGCGCAAAGGCGATTGTGCAGGTCCCAGTGCACTAAGTGGCGGCGGCTTCTGCCGAAATGTTGCCGGGACAGGCGCTTAGCTCCGAGGATATCCGTACATTCTTCTTTCTTGACTTTTGTAATCTACATCATTGCAGAAAAGTTTTTCATTATGTTAGGCCAAGAGAAACTGTGCCAGCACAGAAAACATCTCCCATCGTGTTTTACATGTTGCAGAGAGCTCTGCAGAAGTTTATGCAGGAAGAAAAAGAAAGTTATTGAAAACACCTTCCAATCGAATGTTCATGTGTTTGGAAAAGGTAAGAGAGTGCTAAGGTACACTTTTGGATCAGTTTGCAAGCTGCGCACACAATCCCATTGTTGTGCAGCTTCATTCTTCACCTTTCCGAAGCAGCCGCACTCTCCAGCTGCCGGAGGCGAAGAAGCGGCTTCTTCGCGCAAAGGCGATTGTACCGGTCCCAGTGCACAAAGGTGCGGCGGCTTCTGCCGAAATGTGCCCGGGACAGGCGCATAGCTCCGGGGAGCTCCGTATCCTTCGTCTTTAGCGTCTTTTGTGATCTACATCATTGCAGAAAGGTTTTTCACTTTTAGAAAGGAGAAACTGTGCCAGCACAGAAAACATCTCCCATCGTGTTTTACATGTTGCAGAGAGCTCTGCAGAGTGTTTTGCAAGAAGAAAAAGAATGTTGTCCAAACACCTTCCAATCGAATGTTCATTTGTTTGGTAAAGGTAGGAAAGTGGTATGGTACTGTTTTCTATCAGTTTGCAAGCTGCGCACACATACCCATTGATGTGCAGCTTCATTCTTCACCTTTCGAAAGCCGCCGCTCTCTCCGGCTCCCGGAGACGAAGAGGCGGCTACTTCGCGCAAAGGCGATTGTACCGGTCCCAGTGCACAAAGGTGCGGCGGCTACTGCCGAAATGTGCCCGGGACCGGCGCATAGCTCCGGGGAGCTCCGTATCCTTCGTGTTTCGGGATTTTGTGGACCACATCATTACACAAAGGTTTTTCACTATGTCTGGCATGGAGAAACTGTGCCAGCACAGAAAACATCTCCCATCGTGTTTTACATGTTGCAGAGAGCTCTGCAGAGTGTTTTGCAAGAAGAAAAAGAAAGTTGTCCAAAACACCTTCCAATCGAATGTTCATGTGTTTGGTAATGGTAGGAAAGTGGTATGACACTGTTTTCTATCATTTGCAAGCCGCGCACACAATCCCAGTGTTGTGCAGCTTCATTCTCACCTTTCGAAAGCAGCCGCTCTCTCCGGCTCCCGGAGACGAAGAGACGGCTTCTTCGCGCAAAGGCGATTGTGCCGGTCCCAGTGCACTCCAGTGCGGCAGCTTCTGCCGAAATGTGCCCGGGACCGGCGCATAGCTCCGGGGAGCTCCGTATCCTTCGTCTTTAGCGTCTTTTGTGATCTACATCATTGCAGAAAGGTATTTCACTATGTCTAGCAAGGAGAAACTGTGCCAGCACAGAAAACATCTCCCATCGTGTTTTACATGTTGCAGAGAGCTCTGCAGAGTGTTTTGCTAGAAGAAAAAGAAAGTTGTCCAAAACACCTTCCAATCGAATGTTCATGTGTTTGGTTAAGGTAGGAAAGTGGTATGGTACTGTTTTCTATCAGTTTGCAAGCTGCGCACACAATCCCATTGTTGTGCAGCTTCATTCTTCACCTTTCGAAAGCAGCCGCTCTCTCCGGCTCCCGGAGACGAAGAGGCGGCTACTTCGCGCAAAGGCGATTGTACCGGTCCCAGTGCACAAAGGTGCGGCGGCTTCTGCCGAAATGTGCCCGGGACCGGCGCATAGCTCCGGGGAGCTCCGTATCCTTCTTCTTTCTTGACTTTTGTGGTCTATATCATTGCAAAAAGTCTACCTTATGTTAGGCAAGGAGAAACTGTGCCAGCACTGAAAACATCTCCCATCGTGTTTACATGTTGCAGAGAGCTCTGCAGAAGTTTATGCAGGAAGAAAAAGAAAGTTATTGAAAACACCTTCCAATCGAATGTTCATGTGTTTGGGAAAGGTAAGAGAGTGGTAAGGTACTGTTTTCTATCAGTTTGCAAGCTGCGCACACAATCCCATTGTTGTGCAGCTTCATTCTTCACCTTTCGAAAGCCGCCGCTCTCTCCGGCTCCCGGAGACGAAGAGGCGGCTTCTTCGCGCAAACGCGATTGTACCGGTCCCAGTGCACAAAGGTGCGGCGGCTTCTGCCGAAATGTGCCCGGGACCGGCGCATAGCTCCGGGGAACTCCGTATCCTTCGTCTTTAGCGTCTTTTGTGATCTACATCATTGCAGAAAGGTATTTCACTATGTCTAGCAAGGAGAAACTGTGCCAGCACAGAAAACATCTCCCATCGTGTTTTACATGTTGCAGAGAGCTCTGCAGAGTGTTTTGCAAGATGAAAAAGAAAGTTGTCAAAAACACTTTCCAATCGAATGTTCATGTGTTTGGTGAAGGTAGGAAAGTGGTATGGTACTGTTTTCTATCAGTTTGCAAGCTGCGCACACAATCCCTGTGTTGTGCAGTTTCATTCTTCACCTTTCGAAAGCCGCCGCTCTCTCCGGCTCCCGGAGACGAAGAGGCGGCTTCTTCGCGCAAAGGCGATTGTACCGGTCCCAGTGCACAAAGGTGCGGCGGCTACTGCCGAAATGTTCCCGGGACCGGCGCATAGCTCCGGGGAGCTCCGTATCCTTCGTCTTTCGGGATTTTGTGGACCACATCATTACACAAAGGTTTTTCACTATGTCTGGCATGGAAAAACTGTGTCAGCACAGAAAACATCTCCCATCGTGTTTTACATGTTGCAGTAGGAAAGTAGTGAGGTACGGTTTTCTATCAGTTTGCAAGCTGCGCACACAATCCCAGTGTTGTGCAGCTTCATTCTCACCTTTCCGAAGCAGCCGCACTCTCCAGCTGCCGGAGGCGAAGAAGCGGCTTCTTCGCGCAATAGCGATTGTGCCGGTTCCAGTGCACAAAGGTGCGGCGGCTACTGCCGAAATATGCCCGGGACCGGCGCATAGCTCCAGGAAGCTGCATACCTTCGTCTTTAGCGCCTTTTGTGGTCTACATCATTGCAGAAAGGTTTTCACTTTGTCTGGCAAAGAGGAACTGTGCCAGCACAGAAAACATCTCCCATCGTGTTTTACATGTTGCAGAGAGCTCTGCAGAGTGTTTTGCAAGAAGAAAAAGAAAGTTGTCCAAAACACCTTCCAATCGAATGTTCATGTGTTTGGTTAAGGTAGGAAAGTGGTATGGTACTGTTTTCTATCAGTTTGCAAGCTGCGCACACAATCCCATTGTTGTGCAGCTTCATTCTTCACCTTTCGAAAGCAGCCGCTCTCTCCGGCTCCCGGAGACGAAGAGGCGGCTACTTCGCGCAAAGGCGATTGTACCGGTCCCAGTGCACAAAGGTGCGGCGGCTTCTGCCGAAATGTGCCCGGGACCGGCGCATAGCTCCGGGGAGCTCCGTATCCTTCTTCTTTCTTGACTTTTGTGGTCTATATCATTGCAAAAAGTCTACCTTATGTTAGGCAAGAAGAAACTGTGCCAGCACTGAAAACATCTCCCATCGTGTTTACATGTTGCAGAGAGCCATGCAGAGTGTTTTGCAAGAAGAAAAAGAAAGTTGTCCAAAACACCTTCCAATCGAATGTTCATGTGTTTGGAAAAGGTAGGAAAGTCGTGAGGTACGGTTTTCTTTCAGTTTGCAAGCTGCGCACACAATCCCAGTGTTGTGCAGCTTCATTCTCACCTTTCCGAAGCAGCCGCACTCTCCAGCTGCCGGAGGCGAAGAAGCGGCTTCTTTGAGCAAAGGCGATTGTGCCGGTCCCAGTGCACTCCAGTGCGGCGGCTACTGCCGAAATATGCCCGGCACCGGCGCATAGCTCCGGGGAGCTGCGTACCTTCGTCTTTAGCGCCTTTTGTGGTCTACATCATTGCAGAAAGGTTTTTCACTATGTCTGGCAAAGAGAAACTGTGCCAGCACAGAAAACATCTCCCATCGTGTTTTACATGTTGCAGAGAGCTCTGCAGAGTGTTTTGCAAGAAGAAAAAGAAAGTTGTCCAAAACACCTTCCAATCGAATGTTCATGTGTTTGGGAAAGGTAAGAGAGTGGTAAGGTACTGTTTTCTATCAGTTTGCAAGCTGCGCACACAATCCCATTGTTGTGCAGCTTCATTCTTCACCTTTCGAAAGCCGCCGCTCTTTCCGGCTCCCGGAGACGAAGAGGCGGCTTCTTCGCGCAAAGGCGATTGTACCGGTCCCAGTGCACAAAGGTGCGGCGGCTTCTGCCGAAATGTGCCCGGGACCGGCGCATAGCTCCGGGGAACTCCGTATCCTTCGTCTTTAGCGTCTTTTGTGATCTACATCATTGCAGAAAGGTATTTCACTATGTCTAGCAAGGAGAAACTGTGCCAGCACAGAAAACATCTCCCATCGTGTTTTACATGTTGCAGAGAGCTCTGCAGAGTGTTTTGCAAGATGAAAAAGAAAGTTGTCCAAAACACTTTCCAATCGAATGTTCATGTGTTTGGTGAAGGTAGGAAAGTGGTATGGTACTGTTTTCTATCAGTTTGCAAGCTGCGCACACAATCCCTGTGTTGTGCAGTTTCATTCTTCACCTTTCGAAAGCCGCCGCTCTCTCCGGCTCCCGGAGACGAAGAGGCGGCTTCTTCGCGCAAAGGCGATTGTACCGGTCCCAGTGCACAAAGGTGCGGCGGCTACTGCCGAAATGTGCCCGGGACCGGCGCATAGCACCGGGGAGCTCCGTATCCTTCGTCTTTCGGGATTTTGTGGACCACATCATTACACAAAGGTTTTTCACTATGTCTGGCATGGAGAAACTGTGTCAGCACAGAAAACATCTCCCATCGTGTTTTACATGTTGCAGTAGGAAAGTAGTGAGGTACGGTTTTCTATCAGTTTGCAAGCTGCGCACACAATCCCAGTGTTGTGCAGCTTCATTCTCACCTTTCCGAAGCAGCCGCACTCTCCAGCTGCCGGAGGCGAAGAAGCGGCTTCTTCGCGCAATAGCGATTGTGCCGGTTCCAGTGCACAAAGGTGCGGCGGCTACTGCCGAAATATGCCCGGGACCGGCGCATAGCTCCAGGAAGCTGCATACCTTCGTCTTTAGCGCCTTTTGTGGTCTACATCATTGCAGAAAGGTTTTCACTTTGTCTGGCAAAGAGAAACTGTGCCAACAGAGAAAACATCTCCCATCGTGTTTTACATGTTGCAGAGAGCTCTGCAGAAGTTTTTGCGCGAAGAAAAAGAAAGTTGTCCAAAACACCTTCCAATCGAATGTTCATGTGTTTGGAAAAGGTAGGAAAGTGGTAAGGTACTGTTTTCTATCAGTTTGCAAGCTGCGCACACAATCCCAGTGTTGTGCAGCTTCATTCTCACCTTTCCGAAGCAGCCGCACCCTCCAGCTGGCGGAGGCGAAGAAGCGGCTTCTTCGCGCAAAAGCGATTGTGCCG
The DNA here is from genome assembly GCF_047830755.1 of Zonotrichia albicollis. Classification (NCBI taxonomy): domain Eukaryota; kingdom Metazoa; phylum Chordata; class Aves; order Passeriformes; family Passerellidae; genus Zonotrichia; species Zonotrichia albicollis. The sequence goes on from NC_133823.1 coordinate 8,965,600, forward strand.
GTCCCAGTGCACTCCAGTGCGGCGGCTACTGCCGAAATATGCCCGGCACCGGCGCATAGCTCCGGGGAGCTCCGTATCCTTCTTCTTTCTTGACTTTTGTGGTCTACATCATTGCAGAAAGGTTTTTCACTATGTCTGGCAAAGAGAAACTGTGCCAGCACAGAAAACATCTCCCATCGTGTTTTACATGTCGCAGAAAGCTCTGCAGAAGTTTATGCACGAAGAAAAAGAAAGTTATTGAAAACAACTTCCAACCGAATATTCATGTGTTTGAAAAAGGTAAGAGAGTGGTAAGGTACACTTTTGGATCAGTTTGCAAGCTGCGCACACAATCCCAGTGTTGTGCAGCTTCATTCTCACCTTTCCGAAGTAGCCGCAATCTCCAGCTGCCGGAGGCGAAGAACCGGCTTCTTCGCGCAAAGGCGATTGTACCGGTCCCAGTGCACTCCAGTGCGGCAGCTTCTGCCGAAATGTGCCCGGGACCGGCGCATAGCTCCGGGGAACTCCGTACCTTCTTCTTTCTTGACTTTTGTGGTCTACATCATTGCAAAAAACTTTCCCACTATGTTAGGCAAGGAGAAACTGTGCCAGCACAGAAAACATCTCCCATCGTGGTTTTCATGTTGCAGAGAGCTCTGCAGAAGTTTATGCAGGAAGAAAAAGAGAGTTATTGAAAACAATTCCAACCGAATTTCATGTGTTTGGAAAAGGTAAGAGAGTGGTAAGGTAGACTTTTGGATCAGTTTGCAAGCTGCGCACACAATCCCATTGTTGTGCAGCTTCATTCTCGCCTTTCCGAAGCAGCCGCACTCTCCAGCTGCCGGAGGCGAAGAAGCGGCTTCTTCGCGCAAACGCGATTGTACCGGTCCCAGTGCACAAAGGTGCGGCGGCTTCTGCCGAAATGTGCCCGGGACCGGCGCTTACCTCCGGGGATATCCGTACATTCTTCTTTCTTGACTTTTGTAATCTACATCATTGCAAAAAGGTTTTTCACTATGTTAGGCAAGGAGAAACTGTGCCAGCACAGAAAACATCTCCCATCGTGTTTTACATGTTGCAGAGAGCTCTGCAGAGTGTTTTGCAAGAAGAAAAAGAAAGTTGTCCAAAACACCTTCCAATCGAATGTTCATGTGTTTGGTTAAGGTAGGAAAGTGGTATGGTACTGTTTTCTATCAGTTTGCAAGCTGCGCACACAATCCCATTTTTGTGCAGCTTCATTCTTCACCTTTCGACACCCGCCGCTCTCTCCGGCTCCCGGAGACGAAGAGGCGGCTTCTTCGCGCAAAGGCGATTGTACCGGTCCCAGTGCACAAAGGTGCGGCGGCTTCTGCCACGATGTGCCCTGGACCGGCGCATAGCTCCGGGGAGCTCCGTATCCTTCTTCTTTCTTGACTTTTGTGGTCTACATAATTGCAAAAACTTTCCCACTATGTTAGGCAAGGAGTAACTGTGCCACCACAGAAAACATCTCCCATCATGTTTTACATGATGCAGAGAGCTTCGCAGAGTGTTTTGCAAGAAGAAAAAGAAAGTTGTCCAAAACAACTTACAATCGAATGTTCATGTGTTTGGAAAAGGTAGGAAAGTCGTGAGGTACGGTTTTCTATAATTTGCAAGCTGCGCACACAATCCCAAAGTTGTTCAGCTTCATTCTCACCTTTCCGAAGCAGCCGCACTCTCCAGCTGCCGGAGGCGAAGAAGCGGCTTCTTCGAGCAAAGGCGATTGTGCCGGTCCCAGTGCACTCCAGTGCGGCGGCTACTGCCGAAATATGCCCGGCACCGGAGCATAGCTCCGGGGAGCTGCGTACCTTCGTCTTTAGCGCCTTTTGTGGTCTACATCATTGCAGAAAGGTTTTTCACTATGTCTGGCAAAGAGAAACTGTGCCAGCACAGAAAACATCTCCCATCGTGTTTTACATGTTGCAGAGAGCTCTGCAGAGTGTTTTGCAAGAAGAAAAAGAAAGTTGTCCAAACACCTTCCAATCGAATGTTCATTTGTTTGGTAAAGGTAGGAAAGTGGTATGGTACTGTTTTCTATCAGTTTGCAAGCTGCGCACACATACCCATTGATGTGCAGCTTCATTCTTCACCTTTCGAAAGCCGCCGCTCTCTCCGGCTCCCGGAGACGAAGAGGCGGCTACTTCGCGCAAAGGCGATTGTACCGGTCCCAGTGCACAAAGGTGCGGCGGCTACTGCCGAAATGTGCCCGGGACCGGCGCATAGCTCCGGGGAGCTCCGTATCCTTCGTGTTTCGGGATTTTGTGGACCACATCATTACACAAAGGTTTTTCACTATGTCTGGCAAGGAGAAACTGTGCCAGCACAGAAAACATCTCCCATCGTGTTTTACATGTTGCAGAGAGCTCTGCAGAGTGTTTTGCAAGAAGAAAAAGAAAGTTGTCCAAAACACCTTCCAATCGAATGTTCATGTGTTTGGTAATGGTAGGAAAGTGGTATGACACTGTTTTCTATCATTTGCAAGCCGCGCACACAATCCCAGTGTTGTGCAGCTTCATTCTCACCTTTCCGAAGCAGCCGCACTCTCCAGCTGCCGGAGGCGAAGAAGCGGCTTCTTCCAGCTAAGGCGATTGTGCCGGTCCCAGTGCACTCCAGTGTGGCGGCTACTGCCGAAATATGCCCGGCACCGGCGCATAGCTCCGGGGAGCTGCGTACCTTCGTCTTTAGCGCCTTTTGTGGTCTACATCATTGCAGAAAGGTTTTTCACTATGTCTGGCAAAGAGAAACTGTGCCAGCACAGAAAACATCTCCCATCGTGTTTTACATGTTGCAGAGAGCTCGGCAGAGTGTTTTGCAAGAAGAAAAAGAAAGTTGTCCAAAACACCTTCCAATCGAATGTTCATGTGTTTGGGAAAGGTAAGAGAGTGGTAAGGTACTGTTTTCTATCAGTTTGCAAGCTGCGCACACAATCCCTGTGTTGTGCAGCTTCATTCTTCACCTTTCGAAAGCCGCCGCTCTCTCCGGCTCCCGGAGACGAAGAGGCGGCTTCTTCGCGCAAAGGCGATTGTGCCGGTCCCAGTGCACTAAGTGGCGGCGGCTTCTGCCGAAATGTTCCCGGGACAGGCGCTTAGCTCCGGGGATATCCGTACATTCTTCTTTCTTGACTTTTGTAATCTACATCATTGCAGAAAGGTTTTTCATTATGTTAGGCCAAGAGAAACTGTGCCAGCACAGAAAACATCTCCCATCGTGTTTTACATGTTGCAGAGAGCTCTGCAGAAGTTTATGCAGGAAGAAATAGAAAGTTATTGAAAACACCTTCCAATCGAATTTTCATGTGTTTGGGAAAGGTAAGAGAGTGGTAAGGTACACTTTTGCATCAGTTTGCAAGCTGCGCACACAATACCATTGTTGTGCAGCTTCATTCTCACCTTTCCGAAGCAGCCGCACCCTCCAGCTGCCGGAAGCGAAGAAGCGGCTTCTTCGCGCAAACGCGATTGTACCGGTCCCAGTGCACAAAGGTGCGGCGGCTTCTGCCGAAATGTGCCCGGGACCGGCGCATAGCTCCGGGGAGCTCCGTATCCTTCGTCTTTAGCGTCTTTTGTGATCTACATCATTGCAGAAAGGTATTTCACTATGTCTAGCAAGGAGAAACTGTGCCAGCACAGAAAACATCTCCCATCGTGTTTTACATGTTGCAGAGAGCTCTGCAGAGTGTTTTGCAAGAAGAAAAAGAAAGTTGTCCAAACCACCTTCCAATCGAATGTTCATGTGTTTGGTTAAGGTAGGAAAGTGGTATGGTACTGTTTTCTATCAGTTTGCAAGCTGCGCACACAATCCCATTGTTGTGCAGCTTCATTCTTCACCTTTCGAAAGCAGCCGCTCTCTCCGGCTCCCGGAGACGAAGAGGCGGCTACTTCGCGCAAAGGCGATTGTACCGGTCCCAGTGCACAAAGGTGCGGCGGCTTCTGCCGAAATGTGCCCGGGACCGGCGCATAGCTCCGGGGAGCTCCGTATCCTTCTTCTTTCTTGACTTTTGTGGTCTATATCATTGCAAAAAGTCTACCTTATGTTAGGCAAGAAGAAACTGTGCCAGCACTGAAAACATCTCCCATCGTGTTTACATGTTGCAGAGAGCCATGCAGAGTGTTTTGCAAGAAGAAAAAGAAAGTTGTCCAAAACACCTTCCAATCGAATGTTCATGTGTTTGGAAAAGGTAGGAAAGTCGTGAGGTACGGTTTTCTTTCAGTTTGCAAGCTGCGCACACAATCCCAGTGTTGTGCAGCTTCATTCTCACCTTTCCGAAGCAGCCGCACTCTCCAGCTGCCGGAGGCGAAGAAGCGGCTTCTTTGAGCAAAGGCGATTGTGCCGGTCCCAGTGCACTCCAGTGCGGCGGCTACTGCCGAAATATGCCCGGCACCGGCGCATAGCTCCGGGGAGCTGCGTACCTTCGTCTTTAGCGCCTTTTGTGGTCTACATCATTGCAGAAAGGTTTTTCACTATGTCTGGCAAAGAGAAACTGTGCCAGCACAGAAAACATCACCCATCGTGTTTTACATGTTGCAGAGAGCTCTGCAGAGTGTTTTGCAAGAAGAAAAAGAAAGTTGTCCAAAACACCTTCCAATCGAATGTTCATGTGTTTGGGAAAGGTAAGAGAGTGGTAAGGTACTGTTTTCTATCAGTTTGCAAGCTGCGCACACAATCCCATTGTTGTGCAGCTTCATTCTTCACCTTTCGAAAGCCGCCGCTCTCTCCGGCTCCCGGAGACGAAGAGGCGGCTTCTTCGCGCAAAGGCGATTGTGCCGGTCCCAGTGCACAAAGGTGCGGCGGCTACTGCCGAAATGTGCCCGGGACCGGCGCATAGTTCCGGGGAGCTCCGTATCCTTCGTGTTTCGGGATTTTGTGGACCACATCATTACACAAAGGTTTTTCACTATGTCTGGCAAGGAGAAACTGTGCCAGCACAGAAAACATCTCCCATCGTGTTTTACATGTTGCAGAGAGCTCTGCAGAGTGTTTTGCAAGAAGAAAAAGAAAGTTGTCCAAAACACCTTCCAATCGAATGTTCATGTGTTTGGAAAAGGTAGGAAAGTGGTAAGGTACTGTTTTCTATCAGTTTGCAAGCTGCGCACACAATCCCATTGTTGTGCAGCTTCATTCTCACCTTTCCGAAGCAGCCGCACTCTCCAGCTGCCGGAGGCGAAGAAGCGGCTTCTTCGCGCAAAAGCGATTGTGCCGGTCCCAGTGCACTCCAGTGCGGCGGCTACTGCCGAAATATGCCCGGCACCGGCGCATAGCTCCGGGGAGCTCCGTATCCTTCTTCTTTCTTGACTTTTGTGGTCTACATCATTGCAGAAAGGTTTTTCACTATGTCTGGCAAAGAGAAACTGTGCCAGCACAGAAAACATCTCCCATCGTGTTTTACATGTTGCAGAGAGCTCGGCAGAGTGTTTTGCAAGAAGAAAAAGAAAGTTGTCCAAAACACCTTCCAATCGAATGTTCATGTGTTTGGGAAAGGTAAGAGAGTGGTAAGGTACTGTTTTCTATCAGTTTGCAAGCTGCGCACACAATCCCTGTGTTGTGCAGCTTCATTCTTCACCTTTCGAAAGCCGCCGCTCTCTCCGGCTCCCGGAGACGAAGAGGCGGCTTCTTCGCGCAAAGGCGATTGTGCCGGTCCCAGTGCACTAAGTGGCGGCGGCTTCTGCCGAAATGTTCCCGGGACAGGCGCTTAGCTCCGGGGATATCCGTACATTCTTCTTTCTTGACTTTTGTAATCTACATCATTGCAGAAAGGTTTTTCATTATGTTAGGCCAAGAGAAACTGTGCCAGCACAGAAAACATCTCCCATCGTGTTTTACATGTTGCAGAGAGCTCTGCAGAAGTTTATGCAGGAAGAAATAGAAAGTTATTGAAAACACCTTCCAATCGAATTTTCATGTGTTTGGGAAAGGTAAGAGAGTGGTAAGGTACACTTTTGCATCAGTTTGCAAGCTGCGCACACAATACCATTGTTGTGCAGCTTCATTCTCACCTTTCCGAAGCAGCCGCACCCTCCAGCTGCCGGAAGCGAAGAAGCGGCTTCTTCGCGCAAACGCGATTGTACCGGTCCCAGTGCACAAAGGTGCGGCGGCTTCTGCCGAAATGTGCCCGGGACCGGCGCATAGCTCCGGGGAGCTCCGTATCCTTCGTCTTTAGCGTCTTTTGTGATCTACATCATTGCAGAAAGGTATTTCACTATGTCTAGCAAGGAGAAACTGTGCCAGCACAGAAAACATCTCCCATCGTGTTTTACATGTTGCAGAGAGCTCTGCAGAGTGTTTTGCAAGAAGAAAAAGAAAGTTGTCCAAAACACCTTCCAATCGAATGTTCATGTGTTTGGTTAAGGTAGGAAAGTGGTATGGTACTGTTTTCTATCAGTTTGCAAGCTGCGCACACAATCCCATTGTTGTGCAGCTTCATTCTTCACCTTTCGAAAGCAGCCGCTCTCTCCGGCTCCCGGAGACGAAGAGGCGGCTACTTCGCGCAAAGGCGATTGTACCGGTCCCAGTGCACAAAGGTGCGGCGGCTTCTGCCGAAATGTGCCCGGGACCGGCGCATAGCTCCGGGGAGCTCCGTATCCTTCTTCTTTCTTGACTTTTGTGGTCTATATCATTGCAAAAAGTCTACCTTATGTTAGGCAAGAAGAAACTGTGCCAGCACTGAAAACATCTCCCATCGTGTTTACATGTTGCAGAGAGCCATGCAGAGTGTTTTGCAAGAAGAAAAAGAAAGTTGTCCAAAACACCTTCCAATCGAATGTTCATGTGTTTGGAAAAGGTAGGAAAGTCGTGAGGTACGGTTTTCTTTCAGTTTGCAAGCTGCGCACACAATCCCAGTGTTGTGCAGCTTCATTCTCACCTTTCCGAAGCAGCCGCACTCTCCAGCTGCCGGTGGCGAAGAAGCGGCTTCTTTGAGCAAAGGCGATTGTGCCGGTCCCAGTGCACTCCAGTGCGGCGGCTACTGCCGAAATATGCCCGGCACCGGCGCATAGCTCCGGGGAGCTGCGTACCTTCGTCTTTAGCGCCTTTTGTGGTCTACATCATTGCAGAAAGGTTTTTCACTATGTCTGGCAAAGAGAAACTGTGCCAGCACAGAAAACATCACCCATCGTGTTTTACATGTTGCAGAGAGCTCTGCAGAGTGTTTTGCAAGAAGAAAAAGAAAGTTGTCCAAAACACCTTCCAATCGAATGTTCATGTGTTTGGGAAAGGTAAGAGAGTGGTAAGGTACTGTTTTCTATCAGTTTGCAAGCTGCGCACACAATCCCATTGTTGTGCAGCTTCATTCTTCACCTTTCGAAAGCCGCCGCTCTCTCCGGCTCCCGGAGACGAAGAGGCGGCTTCTTCGCGCAAAGGCGATTGTGCCGGTCCCAGTGCACAAAGGTGCGGCGGCTACTGCCGAAATGTGCCCGGGACCGGCGCATAGTTCCGGGGAGCTCCGTATCCTTCGTGTTTCGGGATTTTGTGGACCACATCATTACACAAAGGTTTTTCACTATGTCTGGCAAGGAGAAACTGTGCCAGCACAGAAAACATCTCCCATCGTGTTTTACATGTTGCAGAGAGCTCTGCAGAGTGTTTTGCAAGAAGAAAAAGAAAGTTGTCCAAAACACCTTCCAATCGAATGTTCATGTGTTTGGAAAAGGTAGGAAAGTGGTAAGGTACTGTTTTCTATCAGTTTGCAAGCTGCGCACACAATCCCATTGTTGTGCAGCTTCATTCTCACCTTTCCGAAGCAGCCGCACTCTCCAGCTGCCGGAGGCGAAGAAGCGGCTTCTTCGCGCAAAAGCGATTGTGCCGGTCCCAGTGCACTCCAGTGCGGCGGCTACTGCCGAAATATGCCCGGCACCGGCGCATAGCTCCGGGGAGCTCCGTATCCTTCTTCTTTCTTGACTTTTGTGGTCTACATCATTGCAGAAAGGTTTTTCACTATGTCTGGCAAAGAGAAACTGTGCCAGCACAGAAAACATCTCCCATCGTGTTTTACATGTTGCAGAGAGCTCGGCAGAGTGTTTTGCAAGAAGAAAAAGAAAGTTGTCCAAAACACCTTCCAATCGAATGTTCATGTGTTTGGGAAAGGTAAGAGAGTGGTAAGGTACTGTTTTCTATCAGTTTGCAAGCTGCGCACACAATCCCATTGTTGTGCAGCTTCATTCTTCACCTTTCGAAAGCAGCCGCTCTCTCCGGCTCCCGGAGACGAAGAGGCGGCTTCTTCGCGCAAAGGCGATTGTGCCGGTCCCAGTGCACAAAGGTGCGGCGGCTTCTGCCGAAATGTGCCCGGGACAGGCGCTTAGCTCCGAGGATATCCGTACATTCTTCTTTCTTGACTTTTGTAATCTACATCATTGCAGAAAGGTTTTTCATTATGTTAGGCCAAGAGAAACTGTGCCAGCACAGAAAACATCTCCCATCGTGTTTTACATGTTGCAGAGAGCTCTGCAGAAGTTTATGCAGGAAGAAATAGAAAGTTATTGAAAACACCTTCCAATCGAATTTTCATGTGTTTGGGAAAGGTAAGAGAGTGGTAAGGTACACTTTTGCATCAGTTTGCAAGCTGCGCACACAATACCATTGTTGTGCAGCTTCATTCTCACCTTTCCGAAGCAGCCGCACCCTCCAGCTGCCGGAAGCGAAGAAGCGGCTTCTTCGCGCAAACGCGATTGTACCGGTCCCAGTGCACAAAGGTGCGGCGGCTTCTGCCGAAATGTGCCCGGGACCGGCGCATAGCTCCGGGGAGCTCCGTATCCTTCGTCTTTAGCGTCTTTTGTGATCTACATCATTGCAGAAAGGTATTTCACTATGTCTAGCAAGGAGAAACTGTGCCAGCACAGAAAACATCTCCCATCGTGTTTTACATGTTGCAGAGAGCTCTGCAGAGTGTTTTGCAAGAAGAAAAAGAAAGTTGTCCAAAACACCTTCCAATCGAATGTTCATGTGTTTGGTTAAGGTAGGAAAGTGGTATGGTACTGTTTTCTATCAGTTTGCAAGCTGCGCACACAATCCCATTGTTGTGCAGCTTCATTCTTCACCTTTCGAAAGCAGCCGCTCTCTCCGGCTCCCGGAGACGAAGAGGCGGCTACTTCGCGCAAAGGCGATTGTACCGGTCCCAGTGCACAAAGGTGCGGCGGCTTCTGCCACGATGTGCCCTGGACCGGCGCATAGCTCCGGGGAGCTCCGTATCCTTCTTCTTTCTTGACTTTTGTGGTCTATATCATTGCAAAAAGTCTACCTTATGTTAGGCAAGAAGAAACTGTGCCAGCACTGAAAACATCTCCCATCGTGTTTACATGTTGCAGAGAGCCATGCAGAGTGTTTTGCAAGAAGAAAAAGAAAGTTGTCCAAAACACCTTCCAATCGAATGTTCATGTGTTTGGAAAAGGTAGGAAAGTCGTGAGGTACGGTTTTCTTTCAGTTTGCAAGCTGCGCACACAATCCCAGTGTTGTGCAGCTTCATTCTCACCTTTCCGAAGCAGCCGCACTCTCCAGCTGCCGGTGGCGAAGAAGCGGCTTCTTTGAGCAAAGGCGATTGTGCCGGTCCCAGTGCACTCCAGTGCGGCGGCTACTGCCGAAATATGCCCGGCACCGGCGCATAGCTCCGGGGAGCTGCGTACCTTCGTCTTTAGCGCCTTTTGTGGTCTACATCATTGCAGAAAGGTTTTTCACTATGTCTGGCAAAGAGAAACTGTGCCAGCACAGAAAACATCACCCATCGTGTTTTACATGTTGCAGAGAGCTCTGCAGAGTGTTTTGCAAGAAGAAAAAGAAAGTTGTCCAAAACACCTTCCAATCGAATGTTCATGTGTTTGGGAAAGGTAAGAGAGTGGTAAGGTACTGTTTTCTATCAGTTTGCAAGCTGCGCACACAATCCCATTGTTGTGCAGCTTCATTCTTCACCTTTCGAAAGCAGCCGCTCTCTCCGGCTCCCGGAGACGAAGAGGCGGCTTCTTCGCGCAAAGGCGATTGTGCCGGTCCCAGTGCACAAAGGTGCGGCGGCTTCTGCCGAAATGTGCCCGGGACAGGCGCTTAGCTCCGAGGATATCCGTACATTCTTCTTTCTTGACTTTTGTAATCTACATCATTGCAGAAAGGTTTTTCATTATGTTAGGCCAAGAGAAACTGTGCCAGCACAGAAAACATCTCCCATCGTGTTTTACATGATGCAGAGAGCTTTGCAGAAGTTTATGCAGGAAGAAAAAGAAAGTTATTGAAAACACCTTCCAATCGAATGTTCATGTGTTTGGAAAAGGTAAGAGAGTGCTAAGGTACACTTTTGCATCAGTTTGCAAGCTGCGCACACAATCCCATTGTTGTGCAGCTTCATTCTCACCTTTCCGAAGCAGCCGCACTCTCCAGCTGCCGGAGGCGAAGAAGCGGCTTCTTCGCGCAAACGCGATTGTACCGGTCCCAGTGCACTCCAGTGCGGCGGCTTCTGCCGAAATGTGCCCGGGACCGGCGCATAGCTCCGGGGAGCTCCGTATCCTTCGTCTTTAGCGTCTTTTGTGGTCTACATCATTGCAGAAAGGTATTTCACTATGTCTAGCAAGGAGAAACTGTGCCAGCACAGAAAACATCTCCCATCGTGTTTTACATGTTGCAGAGAGCTCTGCAGAGTGTTTTGCAAGATGAAAAAGAAAGTTGTCCAAAACACTTTCCAATCGAATGTTCATGTGTTTGGTGAAGGTAGGAAAGTGGTATGGTACTGTTTTCTATCAGTTTGCAAGCTGCGCACACAATCCCTGTGTTGTGCAGTTTCATTCTTCACCTTTCGAAAGCCGCCGCTCTCTCCGGCTCCCGGAGACGAAGAGGCGGCTTCTTCGCGCAAAGGCGATTGTACCGGTCCCAGTGCACAAAGGTGCGGCGGCTTCTGCCAAAATGTGCCCGGGACCGGCGCATAGCTCCGGGGAGCTCCGTATCCTTCGTCTTTCGGGATATTGTGGACCACATCATTACACAAAGGTTTTTCACTATGTCTGGCATGGAGAAACTGTGTCAGCACAGAAAACATCTCCCATCGTGTTTTACATGTTGCAGTAGGAAAGTAGTGAGGTACGGTTTTCTATCAGTTTGCAAGCTGCGCACACAATCCCAGTGTTGTGCAGCTTCATTCTCGCCTTTCCGAAGCAGCCGCACTCTCCAGCTGCCGGAGGCGAAGAAGCGGCTTCTTCGCGCAATAGCGATTGTGCCGGTTCCAGTGCACAAAGGTGCGGCGGCTACTGCCGAAATATGCCCGGGACCGGCGCATAGCTCCAGGAAGCTGCATACCTTCGTCTTTAGCGCCTTTTGTGGTCTACATCATTGCAGAAAGGTTTTCACTTTGTCTGGCAAAGAGAAACTGTGCCAACAGAGAAAACATCTCCCATCGTGTTTTACATGTTGCAGAGAGCTCTGCAGAAGTTTTTGCGCGAAGAAAAAGAAAGTTGTCCAAAACACCTTCCAATCGAATGTTCATGTGTTTGGAAAAGGTAGGAAAGTGGTAAGGTACTGTTTTCTATCAGTTTGCAAGCTGCGCACACAATCCCATTGTTGTGCAGCTTCATTCTCACCTTTCCGAAGCAGCCGCACTCTCCAGCTGCCGGAGGCGAAGAAGCGGCTTCTTCGCGCAAAAGCGATTGTGCCGGTCCCAGTGCACTCCAGTGCGGCGGCTACTGCCGAAATATGCCCGGCACCGGCGCATAGCTCCGGGGAGCTCCGTATCCTTCTTCTTTCTTGACTTTTGTGGTCTACATCATTGCAGAAAGGTTTTTCACTATGTCTGGCAAAGAGAAACTGTGCCAGCACAGAAAACATCTCCCATCGTGTTTTACATGTTGCAGAAAGCTCTGCAGAAGTTTATGCACGAAGAAAAAGAAAGTTATTGAAAACAACTTCCAACCGAATATTCATGTGTTTGAAAAAGGTAAGAGAGTGGTAAGGTACACTTTTGGATCAGTTTGCAAGCTGCGCACACAATCCCAGTGTTGTGCAGCTTCATTCTCACCTTTCCGAAGCAGCCGCAATCTCCAGCTGCCGGAGGCGAAGAACCGGCTTCTTCGCGCAAAGGCGATTGTACCGGTCCCAGTGCACTCCAGTGCGGCAGCTTCTGCCGAAATGTGCCCGGGACCGGCGCATAGCTCCGGGGAACTCCGTACCTTCTTCTGTCTTGACTTTTGTGGTCTACATCATTGCAAAAAACTTTCCCACTATGTTAGGCAAGAAGAAACTGTGCCAGCACAGAAAACATCTCCCATCGTGTTTACATGTTGCAGAGAGCCATGCAGAGTGTTTTGCAAGAAGAAAAAGAAAGTTGTCCAAAACACCTTCCAATCGAATGTTCATGTGTTTGGAAAAGGTAGGAAAGTCGTGAGGTACGGTTTTCTTTCAGTTTGCAAGCTGCGCACACAATCCCAGTGTTGTGCAGCTTCATTCTCACCTTTCCGAAGCAGCCGCACTCTCCAGCTGCCGGAGGCGAAGAAGCGGCTTCTTTGAGCAAAGGCGATTGTGCCGGTCCCAGTGCACTCCAGTGCGGCGGCTACTGCCGAAATATGCCCGGCACCGGCGCATAGCTCCGGGGAGCTGCGTACCTTCGTCTTTAGCGCCTTTTGTGGTCTACATCATTGCAGAAAGGTTTTTCACTATGTCTGGCAAAGAGAAACTGTGCCAGCACAGAAAACATCACCCATCGTGTTTTACATGTTGCAGAGAGCTCTGCAGAGTGTTTTGCAAGATGAAAAAGAAAGTTGTCCAAAACACTTTCCAATCGAATGTTCATGTGTTTGGGAAAGGTAAGAGAGTGGTAAGGTACTGTTTTCTATCAGTTTGCAAGCTGCGCACACAATCCCATTGTTGTGCAGCTTCATTCTTCACCTTTCGAAAGCAGCCGCTCTCTCCGGCTCCCGGAGACGAAGAGGCGGCTTCTTCGCGCAAAGGCGATTGTGCCGGTCCCAGTGCACAAAGGTGCGGCGGCTTCTGCCGAAATGTGCCCGGGACAGGCGCTTAGCTCCGAGGATATCCGTACATTCTTCTTTCTTGACTTTTGTAATCTACATCATTGCAGAAAGGTTTTTCATTATGTTAGGCCAAGAGAAACTGTGCCAGCACAGAAAACATCTCCCATCGTGTTTTACATGATGCAGAGAGCTTTGCAGAAGTTTATGCAGGAAGAAAAAGAAAGTTATTGAAAACACCTTCCAATCGAATGTTCATGTGTTTGGAAAAGGTAAGAGAGTGCTAAGGTACACTTTTGCATCAGTTTGCAAGCTGCGCACACAATCCCATTGTTGTGCAGCTTCATTCTCACCTTTCCGAAGCAGCCGCACTCTCCAGCTGCCGGAGGCGAAGAAGCGGCTTCTTCGCGCAAACGCGATTGTACCGGTCCCAGTGCACTCCAGTGCGGCGGCTTCTGCCGAAATGTGCCCGGGACCGGCGCATAGCTCCGGGGAGCTCCGTATCCTTCGTCTTTAGCGTCTTTTGTGATCTACATCATTGCAGAAAGGTATTTCACTATGTCTAGCAAGGAGAAACTGTGCCAGCACAGAAAACATCTCCCATCGTGTTTTACATGTTGCAGAGAGCTCTGCAGAGTGTTTTGCAAGATGAAAAAGAAAGTTGTCCAAAACACTTTCCAATCGAATGTTCATGTGTTTGGTGAAGGTAGGAAAGTGGTATGGTACTGTTTTCTATCAGTTTGCAAGCTGCGCACACAATCCCTGTGTTGTGCAGTTTCATTCTTCACCTTTCGAAAGCCGCCGCTCTCTCCGGCTCCCGGAGACGAAGAGGCGGCTTCTTCGCGCAAAGGCGATTGTACCGGTCCCAGTGCACAAAGGTGCGGCGGCTTCTGCCAAAATGTGCCCGGGACCGGCGCATAGCTCCGGGGAGCTCCGTATCCTTCGTCTTTCGGGATATTGTGGACCACATCATTACACAAAGGTTTTTCACTATGTCTGGCATGGAGAAACTGTGTCAGCACAGAAAACATCTCCCATCGTGTTTTACATGTTGCAGTAGGAAAGTAGTGAGGTACGGTTTTCTATCAGTTTGCAAGCTGCGCACACAATCCCAGTGTTGTGCAGCTTCATTCTCGCCTTTCCGAAGCAGCCGCACTCTCCAGCTGCCGGAGGCGAAGAAGCGGCTTCTTCGCGCAATAGCGATTGTGCCGGTTCCAGTGCACAAAGGTGCGGCGGCTACTGCCGAAATATGCCCGGGACCGGCGCATAGCTCCAGGAAGCTGCATACCTTCGTCTTTAGCGCCTTTTGTGGTCTACATCATTGCAGAAAGGTTTTCACTTTGTCTGGCAAAGAGAAACTGTGCCAACAGAGAAAACATCTCCCATCGTGTTTTACATGTTGCAGAGAGCTCTGCAGAAGTTTTTGCGCGAAGAAAAAGAAAGTTGTCCAAAACACCTTCCAATCGAATGTTCATGTGTTTGGAAAAGGTAGGAAAGTGGTAAGGTACTGTTTTCTATCAGTTTGCAAGCTGCGCACACAATCCCATTGTTGTGCAGCTTCATTCTCACCTTTCCGAAGCAGCCGCACTCTCCAGCTGCCGGAGGCGAAGAAGCGGCTTCTTCGCGCAAAAGCGATTGTGCCGGTCCCAGTGCACTCCAGTGCGGCGGCTACTGCCGAAATATGCCCGGCACCGGCGCATAGCTCCGGGGAGCTCCGTATCCTTCTTCTTTCTTGACTTTTGTGGTCTACATCATTGCAGAAAGGTTTTTCACTATGTCTGGCAAAGAGAAACTGTGCCAGCACAGAAAACATCTCCCATCGTGTTTTACATGTTGCAGAAAGCTCTGCAGAAGTTTATGCACGAAGAAAAAGAAAGTTATTGAAAACAACTTCCAACCGAATATTCATGTGTTTGAAAAAGGTAAGAGAGTGGTAAGGTACACTTTTGGATCAGTTTGCAAGCTGCGCACACAATCCCAGTGTTGTGCAGCTTCATTCTCACCTTTACGAAGCAGCCGCAATCTCCAGCTGCCGGAGGCGAAGAACCGGCTTCTTCGCGCAAAGGCGATTGTACCGGTCCCAGTGCACTCCAGTGCGGCAGCTTCTGCCGAAATGTGCCCGGGACCGGCGCATAGCTCCGGGGAACTCCGTACCTTCTTCTGTCTTGACTTTTGTGGTCTACATCATTGCAAAAAACTTTCCCACTATGTTAGGCAAGAAGAAACTGTGCCAGCACAGAAAACATCTCCCATCGTGTTTACATGTTGCAGAGAGCCATGCAGAGTGTTTTGCAAGAAGAAAAAGAAAGTTGTCCAAAACACCTTCCAATCGAATGTTCATGTGTTTGGAAAAGGTAGGAAAGTCGTGAGGTACGGTTTTCTTTCAGTTTGCAAGCTGCGCACACAATCCCAGTGTTGTGCAGCTTCATTCTCACCTTTCCGAAGCAGCCGCACTCTCCAGCTGCCGGAGGCGAAGAAGCGGCTTCTTTGAGCAAAGGCGATTGTGCCGGTCCCAGTGCACTCCAGTGCGGCGGCTACTGCCGAAATATGCCCGGCACCGGCGCATAGCTCCGGGGAGCTGCGTACCTTCGTCTTTAGCGCCTTTTGTGGTCTACATCATTGCAGAAAGGTTTTTCACTATGTCTGGCAAAGAGAAACTGTGCCAGCACAGAAAACATCACCCATCGTGTTTTACATGTTGCAGAGAGCTCTGCAGAGTGTTTTGCAAGAAGAAAAAGAAAGTTGTCCAAAACACCTTCCAATCGAATGTTCATGTGTTTGGGAAAGGTAAGAGAGTGGTAAGGTACTGTTTTCTATCAGTTTGCAAGCTGCGCACACAATCCCATTGTTGTGCAGCTTCATTCTTCACCTTTCGAAAGCAGCCGCTCTCTCCGGCTCCCGGAGACGAAGAGGCGGCTTCTTCGCGCAAAGGCGATTGTGCCGGTCCCAGTGCACAAAGGTGCGGCGGCTTCTGCCGAAATGTGCCCGGGACAGGCGCTTAGCTCCGAGGATATCCGTACATTCTTCTTTCTTGACTTTTGTAATCTACATCATTGCAGAAAGGTTTTTCATTATGTTAGGCCAAGAGAAACTGTGCCAGCACAGAAAACATCTCCCATCGTGTTTTACATGATGCAGAGAGCTCTGCAGAAGTTTATGCAGGAAGAAAAAGAAAGTTATTGAAAACACCTTCCAATCGAATGTTCATGTGTTTGGAAAAGGTAAGAGAGTGCTAAGGTACACTTTTGCATCAGTTTGCAAGCTGCGCACACAATCCCATTGTTGTGCAGCTTCATTCTCACCTTTCCGAAGCAGCCGCACTCTCCAGCTGCCGGAGGCGAAGAAGCGGCTTCTTCGCGCAAACGCGATTGTACCGGTCCCAGTGCACTCCAGTGCGGCGGCTTCTGCCGAAATGTGCCCGGGACCGGCGCATAGCTCCGGGGAGCTCCGTATCCTTCGTCTTTAGCGTCTTTTGTGATCTACATCATTGCAGAAAGGTATTTCACTATGTCTAGCAAGGAGAAACTGTGCCAGCACAGAAAACATCTCCCATCGTGTTTTACATGTTGCAGAGAGCTCTGCAGAGTGTTTTGCAAGATGAAAAAGAAAGTTGTCCAAAACACTTTCCAATCGAATGTTCATGTGTTTGGTGAAGGTAGGAAAGTGGTATGGTACTGTTTTCTATCAGTTTGCAAGCTGCGCACACAATCCCTGTGTTGTGCAGTTTCATTCTTCACCTTTCGAAAGCCGCCGCTCTCTCCGGCTCCCGGAGACGAAGAGGCGGCTTCTTCGCGCAAAGGCGATTGTACCGGTCCCAGTGCACAAAGGTGCGGCGGCTTCTGCCAAAATGTGCCCGGGACCGGCGCATAGCTCCGGGGAGCTCCGTATCCTTCGTCTTTCGGGATATTGTGGACCACATCATTACACAAAGGTTTTTCACTATGTCTGGCATGGAGAAACTGTGTCAGCACAGAAAACATCTCCCATCGTGTTTTACATGTTGCAGTAGGAAAGTAGTGAGGTACGGTTTTCTATCAGTTTGCAAGCTGCGCACACAATCCCAGTGTTGTGCAGCTTCATTCTCACCTTTCCGAAGCAGCCGCACTCTCCAGCTGCCGGAGGCGAAGAAGCGGCTTCTTCGCGCAATAGCGATTGTGCCGGTTCCAGTGCACAAAGGTGCGGCGGCTACTGCCGAAATATGCCCGGGACCGGCGCATAGCTCCAGGAAGCTGCATACCTTCGTCTTTAGCGCCTTTTGTGGTCTACATCATTGCAGAAAGGTTTTCACTTTGTCTGGCAAAGAGAAACTGTGCCAACAGAGAAAACATCTCCCATCGTGTTTTACATGTTGCAGAGAGCTCTGCAGAAGTTTTTGCGCGAAGAAAAAGAAAGTTGTCCAAAACACCTTCCAATCGAATGTTCATGTGTTTGGAAAAGGTAGGAAAGTGGTAAGGTACTGTTTTCTATCAGTTTGCAAGCTGCGCACACAATCCCATTGTTGTGCAGCTTCATTCTCACCTTTCCGAAGCAGCCGCACTCTCCAGCTGCCGGAGGCGAAGAAGCGGCTTCTTCGCGCAAAAGCGATTGTGCCGGTCCCAGTGCACTCCAGTGCGGCGGCTACTGCCGAAATATGCCCGGCACCGGCGCATAGCTCCGGGGAGCTCCGTATCCTTCTTCTTTCTTGACTTTTGTGGTCTACATCATTGCAGAAAGGTTTTTCACTATGTCTGGCAAAGAGAAACTGTGCCAGCACAGAAAACATCTCCCATCGTGTTTTACATGTTGCAGAAAGCTCTGCAGAAGTTTATGCACGAAGAAAAAGAAAGTTATTGAAAACAACTTCCAACCGAATATTCATGTGTTTGAAAAAGGTAAGAGAGTGGTAAGGTACACTTTTGGATCAGTTTGCAAGCTGCGCACACAATCCCAGTGTTGTGCAGCTTCATTCTCACCTTTCCGAAGCAGCCGCAATCTCCAGCTGCCGGAGGCGAAGAACCGGCTTCTTCGCGCAAAGGCGATTGTACCGGTCCCAGTGCACTCCAGTGCGGCAGCTTCTGCCGAAATGTGCCCGGGACCGGCGCATAGCTCCGGGGAACTCCGTACCTTCTTCTGTCTTGACTTTTGTGGTCTACATCATTGCAAAAAACTTTCCCACTATGTTCGGCAAGGAGAAACTGTGCCAGCACAGAAAACATCTCCCATCGTGTTTTACATGTTGCAGAGAGCTCTGCAGAGTGTTTTGCAAGAAGAAAAAGAATGTTGTCCAAACACCTTCCAATCGAATGTTCATTTGTTTGGTAAAGGTAGGAAAGTGGTATGGTACTGTTTTCTATCAGTTTGCAAGCTGCGCACACATACCCATTGATGTGCAGCTTCATTCTTCACCTTTCGAAAGCCGCCGCTCTCTCCGGCTCCCGGAGACGAAGAGGCGGCTACTTCGCGCAAAGGCGATTGTACCGGTCCCAGTGCACAAAGGTGCGGCGGCTACTGCCGAAATGTGCCCGGGACCGGCGCATAGCTCCGGGGAGCTCCGTATCCTTCGTGTTTCGGGATTTTGTGGACCACATCATTACACAAAGGTTTTTCACTATGTCTGGCAAGGAGAAACTGTGCCAGCACAGAAAACATCTCCCATCGTGTTTTACATGTTGCAGAGAGCTCTGCAGAGTGTTTTGCAAGAAGAATAAGAAAGTTGTCCAAAACACCTTCCAATCGAATGTTCATGTGTTTGGTAATGGTAGGAAAGTGGTATGACACTGTTTTCTATCATTTGCAAGCCGCGCACACAATCCCAGTGTTGTGCAGCTTCATTCTCACCTTTCGAAAGCAGCCGCTCTCTCCGGCTCCCGGAGACGAAGAGACGGCTTCTTCGCGCAAAGGCGATTGTGCCGGTCCCAGTGCACTCCAGTGCGGCAGCTTCTGCCGAAATATGCCCGGGACCGGCGCATAGCTCCGGGGAGCTCCGTATCCTTCGTCTTTAGCGTCTTTTGTGATCTACATCATTGCAGAAAGGTATTTCACTATGTCTAGCAAGGAGAAACTGTGCCAGCACAGAAAACATCTCCCATCGTGTTTTACATGTTGCAGAGAGCTCTGCAGAGTGTTTTGCTCGAAGAAAAAGAAAGTTGTCCAAAACACTATCCAATAGAATGTTCATGTGTTTGGTTAAGGTAGGAAAGTGGTATGGTACTGTTTTCTATCAGTTTGCAAGCTGCGCACACAATCCCATTGTTGTGCAGCTTCATTCTTCACCTTTCGAAAGCAGCCGCTCTCTCCGGCTCCCGGAGACGAAGAGGCGGCTACTTCGCGCAAAGGCGATTGTACCGGTCCCAGTGCACTCCAGTGCGGCGGCTTCTGCCGAAATGTGCCCGGGACCGGCGCATAGCTCCGGGGAGCTCCGTATCCTTCTTCTTTCTTGACTTTGGGGTCTATATCATTGCAAAAAGTCTACCTTATGTTAGGCAAGAAGAAACTGTGCCAGCACTGAAAACATCTCCCATCGTGTTTACATGTTGCAGAGAGCCATGCAGAGTGTTTTGCAAGAAGAAAAAGAAAGTTGTCCAAAACACCTTCCAATCGAATGTTCATGTGTTTGGAAAAGGTAGGAAAGTCGTGAGGTACGGTTTTCTTTCAGTTTGCAAGCTGCGCACACAATCCCAGTGTTGTGCAGCTTCATTCTCACCTTTCCGAAGCAGCCGCACTCTCCAGCTGCCGGAGGCGAAGAAGCGGCTTCTTTGAGCAAAGGCGATTGTGCCGGTCCCAGTGCACTCCAGTGCGGCGGCTACTGCCGAAATATGCCCGGCACCGGCGCATAGCTCCGGGGAGCTGCGTACCTTCGTCTTTAGCGCCTTTTGTGGTCTACATCATTGCAGAAAGGTTTTTCACTATGTCTGGCAAAGAGAAACTGTGCCAGCACAGAAAACATCACCCATCGTGTTTTACATGTTGCAGAGAGCTCTGCAGAGTGTTTTGCAAGAAGAAAAAGAAAGTTGTCCAAAACACCTTCCAATCGAATGTTCATGTGTTTGGGAAAGGTAAGAGAGTGGTAAGGTACTGTTTTCTATCAGTTTGCAAGCTGCGCACACAATCCCATTGTTGTGCAGCTTCATTCTTCACCTTTCGAAAGCCGCCGCTCTCTCCGGCTCCCGGAGACGAAGAGGCGGCTTCTTCGCGCAAAGGCGATTGTGCCGGTCCCAGTGCACAAAGGTGCGGCGGCTTCTGCCGAAATGTGCCCGGGACAGGCGCTTAGCTCCGAGGATATCCGTACATTCTTCTTTCTTGACTTTTGTAATCTACATCATTGCAGAAAGGTTTTTCATTATGTTAGGCCAAGAGAAACTGTGCCAGCACAGAAAACATCTCCCATCGTGTTTTACATGATGCAGAGAGCTCTGCAGAAGTTTATGCAGGAAGAAAAAGAAAGTTATTGAAAACACCTTCCAATCGAATGTTCATGTGTTTGGAAAAGGTAAGAGAGTGCTAAGGTACACTTTTGGATCAGTTTGCAAGCTGCGCACACAATCCCATTGTTGTGCAGCTTCATTCTCACCTTTCCGAAGCAGCCGCACTCTCCAGCTGCCGGAGGCGAAGAAGCGGCTTCTTCGCGCAAACGCGATTGTACCGGTCCCAGTGCACAAAGGTGCGGCGGCTTCTGCCGAAATGTGCCCGGGACCGGCGCATAGCTCCGGGGAACTCCGTATCCTTCGTCTTTAGCGTCTTTTGTGATCTACATCATTGCAGAAAGGTATTTCACTATGTCTAGCAAGGAGAAACTGTGCCAGCACAGAAAACATCTCCCATCGTGTTTTACATGTTGCAGAGAGCTCTGCAGAGTGTTTTGCAAGATGAAAAAGAAAGTTGTCCAAAACACTTTCCAATCGAATGTTCATGTGTTTGGTGAAGGTAGGAAAGTGGTATGGTACTGTTTTCTATCAGTTTGCAAGCTGCGCACACAATCCCTGTGTTGTGCAGTTTCATTCTTCACCTTTCGAAAGCCGCCGCTCTCTCCGGCTCCCGGAGACGAAGAGGCGGCTTCTTCGCGCAAAGGCGATTGTACCGGTCCCAGTGCACAAAGGTGCGGCGGCTACTGCCGAAATGTGCCCGGGACCGGCGCATAGCTCCGGGGAGCTCCGTATCCTTCGTCTTTCGGGATTTTGTGGACCACATCATTACACAAAGGTTTTTCACTATGTCTGGCATGGAGAAACTGTGTCAGCACAGAAAACATCTCCCATCGTGTTTTACATGTTGCAGTAGGAAAGTAGTGAGGTACGGTTTTCTATCAGTTTGCAAGCTGCGCACACAATCCCAGTGTTGTGCAGCTTCATTCTCACCTTTCCGAAGCAGCCGCACTCTCCAGCTCCCGGAGACGAAGAAGCGGCTTCTTCGCGCAATAGCGATTGTGCCGGTTCCAGTGCACAAAGGTGCGGCGGCTACTGCCGAAATATGCCCGGGACCGGCGCATAGCTCCAGGAAGCTGCATACCTTCGTCTTTAGCGCCTTTTGTGGTCTACATCATTGCAGAAAGGTTTTCACTTTGTCTGGCAAAGAGAAACTGTGCCAACAGAGAAAACATCTCCCATCGTGTTTTACATGTTGCAGAGAGCTCTGCAGAAGTTTTTGCGCGAAGAAAAAGAAAGTTGTCCAAAACACCTTCCAATCAAATGTTCATGTGTTTGGAAAAGGTAGGAAAGTGGTAAGGTACTGTTTTCTATCAGTTTGCAAGCTGCGCACACAATCCCAGTGTTGTGCAGCTTCATTCTCACCTTTCCGAAGCAGCCGCACCCTCCAGCTGGCGGAGGCGAAGAAGCGGCTTCTTCGCGCAAAAGCGATTGTGCCGGTCCCAGTGCACTCCAGTGCGGCGGCTACTGCCGAAATATGCCCGGCACCGGCGCATAGCTCCGGGGAGCTCCGTATCCTTCTTCTTTCTTGACTTTTGTGGTCTACATCATTGCAGAAAGGTTTTTCACTATGTCTGGCAAAGAGAAACTGTGCCAGCACAGAAAACATCTCCCATCGTGTTTTACATGTTGCAGAAAGCTCTGCAGAAGTTTATGCACGAAGAAAAAGAAAGTTATTGAAAACAACTTCCAACCGAATATTCATGTGTTTGAAAAAGGTAAGAGAGTGGTAAGGTACACTTTTGGATCAGTTTGCAAGCTGCGCACACAATCCCAGTGTTGTGCAGCTTCATTCTCACCTTTCCGAAGCAGCCGCAATCTCCAGCTGCCGGAGGCGAAGAACCGGCTTCTTCGCGCAAAGGCGATTGTACCGGTCCCAGTGCACTCCAGTGCGGCAGCTTCTGCCGAAATGTGCCCGGGACCGGCGCATAGCTCCGGGGAACTCCGTACCTTCTTCTTTCTTGACTTTTGTGGTCTACATCATTGCAAAAAACTTTCCCACTATGTTAGGCAAGGAGAAACTGTGCCAGCACAGAAAACATCTCCCATCGTGGTTTTCATGTTGCAGAGAGCTCTGCAGAAGTTTATGCAGGAAGAAAAAGAGAGTTATTGAAAACAATTCCAACCGAATTTCATGTGTTTGGAAAAGGTAAGAGTGTGCTAAGGTACACTTTTGGATCAGTTTGCAAGCTGCGCACACAATCCCATTGTTGTGCAGCTTCATTCTCGCCTTTCCGAAGCAGCCGCACTCTCCAGCTGCCGGAGGCGAAGAAGCGGCTTCTTCGCGCAAACGCGATTGTACCGGTCCCAGTGCACAAAGGTGCGGCGGCTTCTGCCGAAATGTGCCCGGGACCGGCGCTTACCTCCGGGGATATCCGTACATTCTTCTTTCTTGACTTTTGTAATCTACATCATTGCAAAAAGGTTTTTCACTATGTTAGGCAAGGAGAAACTGTGCCAGCACAGAAAACATCTCCCATCGTGTTTTACATGTTGCAGAGAGCTCTGCAGAGTGTTTTGCAAGAAGAAAAAAAGTTGTCCAAAACACCTTCCAATCGAATGTTCATGTGTTTGGTTAAGGTAGGAAAGTGGTATGGTACTGTTTTCTATCAGTTTGCAAGCTGCGCACACAATCCCATTTTTGTGCAGCTTCATTCTTCACCTTTCGACACCCGCCGCTCTCTCCGGCTCCCGGAGACGAAGAGGCGGCTTCTTCGCGCAAAGGCGATTGTACCGGTCCCAGTGCACAAAGGTGCGGCGGCTTCTGCCACGATGTGCCCTGGACCGGCGCATAGCTCCGGGGAGCTCCGTATCCTTCTTCTTTCTTGACTTTTGTGGTCTACATAATTGCAAAAACTTTCCCACTATGTTAGGCAAGGAGTAACTGTGCCACCACAGAAAACATCTCCCATCGTGTTTTACATGATGCAGAGAGCTTTGCAGAGTGTTTTGCAAGAAGAAAAAGAAAGTTGTCCAAAACAACTTCCAATCGAATGTTCATGTGTTTGGAAAAGGTAGGAAAGTCGTGAGGTACGGTTTTCTATCAGTTTGCAAGCTGCGCACACAATCCCAAAGTTGTTCAGCTTCATTCTCACCTTTCCGAAGCAGCCGCACTCTCCAGCTGCCGGAGGCGAAGAAGCGGCTTCTTCGAGCAAAGGCGATTGTGCCGGTCCCAGTGCACTCCAGTGCGGCGGCTACTGCCGAAATATGCCCGGCACCGGAGCATAGCTCCGGGGAGCTGCGTACCTTCGTCTTTAGCGCCTTTTGTGGTCTACATCATTGCAGAAAGGTTTTTCACTATGTCTGGCAAAGAGAAACTGTGCCAGCACAGAAAACATCTCCCATCGTGTTTTACATGTTGCAGAGAGCTCTGCAGAGTGTTTTGCAAGAAGAAAAAGAAAGTTGTCCAAAACACCTTCCAATCGAATGTTCATGTGTTTGGAAAAGGTAAGAGAGTGGTAAGGTACTGTTTTCTATCAGTTTGCAAGCTGCGCACACAATCCCTGTGTTGTGCAGCTTCATTCTTTACCTTTCGAAAGCAGCCGCTCTCTCCGGCTCCCGGAGACGAAGAGGCGGCTTCTTCGCGCAAAGGCGATTGTGCAGGTCCCAGTGCACTAAGTGGCGGCGGCTTCTGCCGAAATGTTGCCGGGACAGGCGCATAGCTCCGAGGATATCCGTACATTCTTCTTTCTTGACTTTTGTAATCTACATCATTGCAGAAAGGTTTTTCATTATGTTAGGCCAAGAGAAACTGTGCCAGCACAGAAAACATCTCCCATCGTGTTTTACATGTTGCAGAGAGCTCTGCAGAAGTTTATGCAGGAAGAAAAAGAAAGTTATTGAAAACACCTTCCAATCGAATGTTCATGTGTTTGGAAAAGGTAAGAGAGTGCTAAGGTACACTTTTGCATCAGTTTGCAAGCTGCGCACACAACCCCAGTGTTGTGCAGCTTCATTCTTCACCTTTCCGAAGCAGCCGCACTCTCCAGCTGCCGGAGGCGAAGAAGCGGCTTCTTCGCGCAAAGGCGATTGTACCGGTCCCAGTGCACAAAGGTGCGGCGGCTTCTGCCGAAATGTGCCCGGGACAGGCGCATAGCTCCGGGGAGCTCCGTATCCTTCGTCTTTAGCGTCTTTTGTGATCTACATCATTGCAGAAAGGTTTTTCACTATGTTAGAAAGGAGAAACTGTGCCAGCACAGAAAACATCTCCCATCGTGTTTTACATGTTGCAGAGAGCTCTGCAGAGTGTTTTGCAAGAAGAAAAAGAATGTTGTCCAAACACCTTCCAATCGAATGTTCATTTGTTTGGTAAAGGTAGGAAAGTGGTATGGTACTGTTTTCTATCAGTTTGCAAGCTGCGCACACATACCCATTGATGTGCAGCTTCATTCTTCACCTTTCGAAAGCCGCCGCTCTCTCCGGCTCCCGGAGACGAAGAGGCGGCTACTTCGCGCAAAGGCGATTGTACCGGTCCCAGTGCACAAAGGTGCGGCGGCTACTGCCGAAATGTGCCCGGGACCGGCGCATAGCTCCGGGGAGCTCCGTATCCTTCGTGTTTCGGGATTTTGTGGACCACATCATTACACAAAGGTTTTTCACTATGTCTGGCAAGGAGAAACTGTGCCAGCACAGAAAACATCTCCCATCGTGTTTTACATGTTGCAGAGAGCTCTGCAGAGTGTTTTGCAAGAAGAAAAAGAAAGTTGTCCAAAACACCTTCCAATCGAATGTTCATGTGTTTGGTAATGGTAGGAAAGTGGTATGACACTGTTTTCTATCATTTGCAAGCCGCGCACACAATCCCAGTGTTGTGCAGCTTCATTCTCACCTTTCCGAAGCAGCCGCACTCTCCAGCTGCCGGAGGCGAAGAAGCGGCTTCTTCCAGCAAAGGCGATTGTGCCGGTCCCAGTGCACTCCAGTGTGGCGGCTACTGCCGAAATATGCCCGGCACCGGCGCATAGCTCCGGGGAGCTGCGTACCTTCGTCTTTAGCGCCTTTTGTGGTCTACATCATTGCAGAAAGGTTTTTCACTATGTCTGGCAAAGAGAAACTGTGCCAGCACAGAAAACATCTCCCATCGTGTTTTACATGTTGCAGAGAGCTCGGCAGAGTGTTTTGCAAGAAGAAAAAGAAAGTTGTCCAAAACACCTTCCAATCGAATGTTCATGTGTTTGGGAAAGGTAAGAGAGTGGTAAGGTACTGTTTTCTATCAGTTTGCAAGCTGCGCACACAATCCCTGTGTTGTGCAGCTTCATTCTTCACCTTTCGAAAGCCGCCGCTCTCTCCGGCTCCCGGAGACGAAGAGGCGGCTTCTTCGCGCAAAGGCGATTGTGCCGGTCCCAGTGCACTAAGTGGCGGCGGCTTCTGCCGAAATGTTCCCGGGACAGGCGCTTAGCTCCGGGGATATCCGTACATTCTTCTTTCTTGACTTTTGTAATCTACATCATTGCAGAAAGGTTTTTCATTATGTTAGGCCAAGAGAAACTGTGCCAGCACAGAAAACATCTCCCATCGTGTTTTACATGTTGCAGAGAGCTCTGCAGAAGTTTATGCAGGAAGAAATAGAAAGTTATTGAAAACACCTTCCAATCGAATTTTCATGTGTTTGGGAAAGGTAAGAGAGTGGTAAGGTACACTTTTGGATCAGTTTGCAAGCTGCGCACACAATACCATTGTTGTGCAGCTTCATTCTCACCTTTCCGAAGCAGCCGCACCCTCCAGCTGCCGGAAGCGAAGAAGCGGCTTCTTCGCGCAAACGCGATTGTACCGGTCCCAGTGCACAAAGGTGCGGCGGCTTCTGCCGAAATGTGCCCGGGACAGGCGCATAGCTCCGGGGAGCTCCGTATCCTTCGTCTTTAGCGTCTTTTGTGATCTACATCATTGCAGAAAGGTTTTTCACTTTTAGAAAGGAGAAACTGTGCCAGCACAGAAAACATCTCCCATCGTGTTTTACATGTTGCAGAGAGCTCTGCAGAGTGTTTTGCAAGAAGAAAAAGAATGTTGTCCAAACACCTTCCAATCGAATGTTCATTTGTTTGGTAAAGGTAGGAAAGTGGTATGGTACTGTTTTCTATCAGTTTGCAAGCTGCGCACACATACCCATTGATGTGCAGCTTCATTCTTCACCTTTCGAAAGCCGCCGCTGTCTCCGGCTCCCGGAGACGAAGAGGCGGCTACTTCGCGCAAAGGCGATTGTACCGGTCCCAGTGCACAAAGGTGCGGCGGCTACTGCCGAAATGTGCCCGGGACCGGCGCATAGCTCCGGGGAGCTCCGTATCCTTCGTGTTTCGGGATTTTCTGGACCACATCATTACACAAAGGTTTTTCACTATGTCTGGCAAGGAGAAACTGTGCCAGCACAGAAAACATCTCCCATCGTGTTTTACATGTTGCAGAGAGCTCTGCAGAGTGTTTTGCAAGAAGAAAAAGAAAGTTGTCAAAAACACCTTCCAATCGAATGTTCATGTGTTTGGCAATGGTAGGAAAGTGGTATGACACTGTTTTCTATCATTTGCAAGCCGCGCACACAATCCCAGTGTTGTGCAGCTTCATTCTCACCTTTCGAAAGCAGCCGCTCTCTCCGGCTCCCGGAGACGAAGAGACGGCTTCTTCGCGCAATAGCGATTGTGCCGGTTCCAGTGCACAAAGGTGCGGCGGCTACTGCCGAAATATGCCCGGGACCGGCGCATAGCTCCAGGAAGCTGCATACCTTCGTCTTTAGCGCCTTTTGTGGTCTACATCATTGCAGAAAGGTTTTCACTTTGTCTGGCAAAGAGAAACTGTGCCAGCACAGAAAACATCTCCCATCGTGTTTTACATGTTGCAGAGAGCTCTGCAGAGTGTTTTGCAAGAAGAAAAAGAAAGTTGTCCAAAACACCTTCCAATCGAATGTTCATGTGTTTGGTTAAGGTAGGAAAGTGGTATGGTACTGTTTTCTATCAGTTTGCAAGCTGCGCACACAATCCCATTGTTGTGCAGCTTCATTCTTCACCTTTCGAAAGCAGCCGCTCTCTCCGGCTCCCGGAGACGAAGAGGCGGCTACTTCGCGCAAAGGCGATTGTGCCGGTCCCAGTGCACAAAGGTGCGGCGGCTTCTGCCGAAATGTGCCCGGGACCGGCGCATAGCTCCGGGGAGCTCCGTATCCTTCTTCTTTCTTGACTTTTGTGGTCTATATCATTGCAAAAAGTCTACCTTATGTTAGGCAAGGAGAAACTGTGCCAGCACTGAACACATCTCCCATCGTGTTTACATGTTGCAGAGAGCTCTGCAGAAGTTTATGCAGGAAGAAAAAGAAAGTTATTGAAAACACCTTCCAATCGAATGTTCATGTGTTTGGAAAAGGTAAGAGAGTGCTAAGGTACACTTTTGGATCAGTTTGCAAGCTGCGCACACAATCCCATTGTTGTGCAGCTTCATTCTCACCTTTCCGAAGCAGCCGCACTCTCCAGCTGCCGGAGGCGAAGAAGCGGCTTCTTCGCGCAAACGCGATTGTACCGGTCCCAGTGCACAAAGGTGCGGCGGCTTCTGCCGAAATGTGCCCGGGACCGGCGCAAAGCTCCGGGGAACTCCGTATCCTTCGTCTTTAGCGTCTTTTGTGATCTACATCATTGCAGAAAGGTATTTCACTATGTCTAGCAAGGAGAAACTGTGCCAGCACAGAAAACATCTCCCATCGTGTTTTACATGTTGCAGAGAGCTCTGCAGAGTGTTTTGCAAGATGAAAAAGAAAGTTGTCCAAAACACTTTCCAATCGAATGTTCATGTGTTTGGTGAAGGTAGGAAAGTGGTATGGTACTGTTTTCTATCAGTTTGCAAGCTGCGCACACAATCCCTGTGTTGTGCAGTTTCATTCTTCACCTTTCGAAAGCCGCCGCTCTCTCCGGCTCCCGGAGACGAAGAGGCGGCTTCTTCGCGCAAAGGCGATTGTACCGGTCCCAGTGCACAAAGGTGCGGCGGCTACTGCCGAAATGTGCCCGGGACTGGCGCATAGCTCCGGGGAGCTCCGTATCCTTCGTCTTTCGGGATTTTGTGGACCACATCATTACACAAAGGTTTTTCACTATGTCTGGCATGGAGAAACTGTGTCAGCACAGAAAACATCTCCCATCGTGTTTTACATGTTGCAGTAGGAAAGTAGTGAGGTACGGTTTTCTATCAGTTTGCAAGCTGCGCACACAATCCCAGTGTTGTGCAGCTTCATTCTCACCTTTCCGAAGCAGCCGCACTCTCCAACTGCCGGAGGCGAAGAAGCGGCTTCTTCGCGCAATAGCGATTGTGCCGGTTCCAGTGCACAAAGGTGCGGCGGCTACTGCCGAAATATGCCCGGCACCGGCGCATAGCTCCAGGAAGCTGCATACCTTCGTCTTTAGCGCCTTTTGTGGTCTACATCATTGCAGAAAGGTTTTCACTTTGTCTGGCAAAGAGAAACTGTGCCAACAGAGAAAACATCTCCCATCGTGTTTTACATGTTGCAGAGAGCTCTGCAGAAGTTTTTGCGCGAAGAAAAAGAAAGTTGTCCAAAACACCTTCCAATCGAATGTTCATGTGTTTGGAAAAGGTAGGAAAGTGGTAAGGTACTGTTTTCTATCAGTTTGCAAGCTGCGCACACAATCCCAGTGTTGTGCAGCTTCATTCTCACCTTTCCAAAGCAGCCGCACCCTCCAGCTGGCGGAGGCGAAGAAGCGGCTTCTTCGCGCAAAAGCGATTGTGCCGGTCCCAGTGCACTCCAGTGCGGCGGCTTCTGCCGAAATATGCCCGGCACCGGCGCATAGCTCCGGGGAGCTCCGTATCCTTCTTCTTTCTTGACTTTTGTGGTCTACATCATTGCAGAAAGGTTTTTCACTATGTCTGGCAAAGAGAAACTGTGCCAGCACAGAAAACATCTCCCATCGTGTTTTACATGTTGCAGAAAGCTCTGCAGAAGTTTATGCACGAAGAAAAAGAAAGTTATTGAAAACAACTTCCAACCGAATATTCATGTGTTTGAAAAAGGTAAGAGAGTGGTAAGGTACACTTTTGGATCAGTTTGCAAGCTGCGCACACAATCCCAGTGTTGTGCAGCTTCATTCTCACCTTTCCGAAGCAGCCGCAATCTCCAGCTGCCGGTGGCGAAGAACCGGCTTCTTCGCGCAAAGGCGATTGTACCGGTCCCAGTGCACTCCAGTGCGGCAGCTTCTGCCGAAATGTGCCCGGGACCGGCGCATAGCTCCGGGGAACTCCGTACCTTCTTCTTTCTTGACTTTTGTGGTCTACATCATTGCAAAAAACTTTCCCACTATGTTAGGCAAGGAGAAACTGTGCCAGCACAGAAAACATCTCCCATCGTGGTTTTCATGTTGCAGAGAGCTCTGCAGAAGTTTATGCAGGAAGAAAAAGAGAGTTATTGAAAACAATTCCAACCGAATTTCATGTGTTTGGAAAAGGTAAGAGAGTGGTAAGGTAGACTTTTGGATCAGTTTGCAAGCTGCGCACACAATCCCATTGTTGTGCAGCTTCATTCTCGCCTTTCCGAAGCAGCCGCACTCTCCAGCTGCCGGAGGCGAAGAAGCGGCTTCTTCGCGCAAACGCGATTGTACCGGTCCCAGTGCACAAAGGTGCGGCGGCTTCTGCCGAAATGTGCCCGGGACCGGCGCTTACCTCCGGGGATATCCGTACATTCTTCTTTCTTGACTTTTGTAATCTACATCATTGCAAAAAGGTTTTTCACTATGTTAGGCAAGGAGAAACTGTGCCAGCACAGAAAACATCTCCCATCGTGTTTTACATGTTGCAGAGAGCTCTGCAGAGTGTTTTGCAAGAAGAAAAAAAGTTGTCCAAAACACCTTCCAATCGAATGTTCATGTGTTTGGTTAAGGTAGGAAAGTGGTATGGTACTGTTTTCTATCAGTTTGCAAGCTGCGCACACAATCCCATTTTTGTGCAGCTTCATTCTTCACCTTTCGACACCCGCCGCTCTCTCCGGCTCCCGGAGACGAAGAGGCGGCTTCTTCGCGCAAAGGCGATTGTACCGGTCCCAGTGCACAAAGGTGCGGCGGCTTCTGCCACGATGTGCCCTGGACCGGCGCATAGCTCCGGGGAGCTCCGTATCCTTCTTCTTTCTTGACTTTTGTGGTCTACATAATTGCAAAAACTTTCCCACTATGTTAGGCAAGGAGTAACTGTGCCACCACAGAAAACATCTCCCATCGTGTTTTACATGATGCAGAGAGCTTTGCAGAGTGTTTTGCAAGAAGAAAAAGAAAGTTGTCCAAAACAACTTCCAATCGAATGTTCATGTGTTTGGAAAAGGTAGGAAAGTCGTGAGGTACGGTTTTCTATAATTTGCAAGCTGCGCACACAATCCCAAAGTTGTTCAGCTTCATTCTCACCTTTCCGAAGCAGCCGCACTCTCCAGCTGCCGGAGGCGAAGAAGCGGC